>NC_044565.1:86872150-87197193 GCF_007565055.1 Rhinopithecus roxellana
AGTTAGCGCGATCTCTTTGGCTCACTGCACTCCGCCTCCCTGGTCAGCGATTCTCCTGCTCAGCCTCCTGAGTAGCTGGATTACAGGTGCGCATCACCTACGCCCGGCTAATTTTTGTATTTTTAGTAGAACGCGTTCATCATGTTGGTCAGCGCTGGTCTTGAACTCCGGTCTCGGATCCGCCCTCCTCGGCTCCCAAAGTGCTGGGTATTACAGGCGTGAGCCATCCGAACCGGCCACTTGTTAAATATTTATCTGTCATTTGTTTTGTCATTCTTTCTTATGCCTGCCTTTGTATAACTACTATGCATACATGGTATTATTTCTTTCTGCAACCATTTGAGAATAGGTGCAGAAATGATGACAACTGTCCCTTAATACCCTTAGTATTCACTGCAGCACTAAAAACTCTGCATCTTCTAATAGTATAATTATCAAAATATATATGTAAGATTTTATAATCTATCATCTAACTACATACTCATTCATATTTATTCATTTCCCAGTAATGGCCATTTTAACACTTAAAAGACAAAACAAAGAGTTTGTCTGACTCATTATCCAACACTTTGGTGGTCTGTTGTTCCTCCTCCACATTAGATTAGATTCTAGTTAATTCTTTGTGGCAGAATGGCATAGAAGTTTGATTTTTCCTTCAGGGTGTCATATCAGGAAATCCCCCCATTTTAAAAATAATGGCCAAATAAGGTGGGTGTTGCATGCCTGTAATCTCCGCTGCTTGGCAGGATAGAGGTCGGGGGGAGCGCTTTGAGCCTAGGAGTCAGACCAGCATGCGGACAACATAGCAAGATCCCTGCTCAAAAAACAAAACAAAACAAAACGATTGAGTCTTCATTTTGGTTTCTGTCCAGGCTGTTTTCATTCCACAGACGCTAGAAGAGTTGGACCATTACGTTCTGTAGATTGAGAGATACTTTAGTTGCGCTCTTCAATCAAGATGGGTTGGAAAAAGTATCGTTTTTTTATATATGGTATGTGTATGTATATGTTATGATATAGCGCTCCCCAGTATCGTGGGGGGAGGGTTCCAGGAAACCACTTTTCCCCTCCCCTGGACACTGAGATACCTAACTCCACTTATGCTCAAGCATCCGTTATAATAACATGCATAAATTTCATATACCTATGCACATCTTACCGTATACTTAGATTATGAATACCTGATACAATGCAAATGCTATGTACATAGTTGTTATACTCATTGTTGAGAGAATAGACATTGTTTTAGAGAATAATAAAATATAATAAAAGAAAATGCTGACATGTTTCAGTCTGGATACAACCTCCTGTTTTTTTTTTCCTTTCCCAAGATTTTTCTATCCTTACTTGGTTGGATCCAGGAGCAGGAACCTACAGATGCAGAGGACCACTCGGTATATCTTACACACACACACAGTACTTTAGAAGCATTCCATTAAAGTGCCTGTAAAGCAAATTATGTTAGTGGTTTTTTTTTTTGTTTTTTAAGAGCGAGTTCCTGTCTGTCAACCCAGGCTTGAGTCATGGCACGATCTTAGCTCCTGAAACCTCTGCCTCCTGGGTTCAAGCAGTTCTCCTCTGCCTCAGCCTCCTAAGTCGGTAGTTTACAGTGCCCACCACCACACCAGTAATTTTTTTATATTTTTAAGGCGAGGTAGGTTTCACCATGTGTGGAGCAGCTGGTCCAACACTCTGACCCCCAGGCCAATCCTCCCGCCTTAGCCTCTCAAATGGCTGGGATTATAGACGTGGGCCATTGCCACAGCCAATTAATGGACTTTTGTATAACTTCTGTGTTTGTATTAAGCAAATGGAAATGTTTCACAACATCCACAGTTATTTTTACTCTGATTCAAAATATTCTTGCTTTACTTGCCATGTTCTTCTTTTCTCCTACTTTATTTACGATCATCCAGAACCTAAGATATGCAGATATTATCTTATCCTGATCTTTTACAAGACCGTTCAGTAAAGATATTTTTATGTCAATTTTTGTCATGCTACCCACTGGCTGATAGGACTGGTCAATGCCCATCCATTACAAAATGTATCTTAATTTTAAGAGGTTTTAAATTTTTTCTTTATTGAGACGGATCTCCGCTGTCACCCATGCTGGAGTACAGTGGGCCGGATCTTCAGCTTCAACTGCAGCTCCGCCTCCCGGGTTCACCGCCAATTCTCCTGTCTAGCCCCCATAGCTGGGTACAGAAGCGCCGGCCACCACCACGCCCGCTGTTTTGTTTTGTATTTTTTCGTAGGCCGGGTTTCACCGTTAGTTAGCCGGATGGGTCTCTATGAACTCCTGACCTCGTGATCCGCCCGCGTCTCGGCCCATCACAAAAAGGCGCCTGGGGCATTACAAGGCTTGAGCCCCGCGCCCGCCAAGAGGTTTAAAAATTTTTAAGAAATCTGTTTTCAATCATGAAAACAAATGTAAAATCATGCATTTATTATATTTCACCAATCCAGAAACATAGAGATGCAAGCTGTAGAATCGACATCTCTACTAAAATAGTCATGGCAGGGTGCTACAAAATTCGTCAGGCACGTGTGGCTGCACATCTTAATCCCAGCGACTCAAGGCTGAGGCAGAGACTCGTTGTGAGGTTGCACTGAGCTCCAGATTTGCCCCACGCCACTCCAGCCTGGGAGAGAATGAGACTCCTGTTTCAAAATAAAGTAAATAATAAATAAACTAAATAATAAATCCCAAGAGCAGTATTCTAATGTAGCGCAAATCTATCTGATATTAGATCGTTATATAACACAGTGTCTTCTTGCATGAAGAGTTGTGTACTGGGTTATTTTTGGTCATTTTTTCAGTTTTTTCTTTTTTTTTTTTTTTTGCTAGGAAGGATTTACTAGTTAGAGGCTGAGATAATTTATGTCTTAGGGTCACATGATCTTGTTTGTTTAGTCAACCTCTAAATTTATGCCTGAAACTGAAACTCAAAATGAATAAGAATTACTGCTAAAGAATTGTTTTCCACTTCCTATAAGTTGCAGCATGCTCTGCTTTTGTGGGTTTTCTTCTTCTTCTTCTTCTTCTTTTCTTCTTCTTCTTCTTCTTCTTCTTCTTCTTCTTCTTCTTCTTCTTTCTTCTTTCTTCTTTCTTCTTTTTCTTCTTTCTTCTTCTTCTTTTTTTTTTTTTTTTTTTTTTCCGGAGTGGGATTTTTTTTCACTCTAGTGTGTAGTATTTTATAGAACCTTTAAAAGCAGTAGGAATAAAAGTTTAAATAAGCTATTCCATTCTTTGTTTTTTCTCTGTATGATTCTCACTTTGCTGTTTTAGTTGGTGTTTTTGTCTTAGATCTAATAGGTCTAATGGAAATATGTTTTGTTTTGTTTTGTTTTGTTTTGCCACCAGGATATTCTTCTTATTAATGTGGTAATTGAACAAATGATCTGTGATACTGATCCTGAGCTAGGAGGCGCTGTTCAGTTAATGGGACTTCTTCGTACTCTAATTGATCCAGAGAACATGCTGGCTACAACTAATGTAAGAAATTATTCTGAGATAAAAATGTTTTGACCTAGTCAGTTTTAGGTGGCTTTGTAATAAAATTTTGAGAAACAAATATTTTAAGTATTTGTCCAGTTGGTATTTAAGTAGCAGTGGATTCTTACAGCAATTCATTTGTGGTAAAATACAAAATTGTAATCTATTAAAATCTTAGTAAAATGTTAAGAATTCCATTTATGTCCCTTGGCCTCTGTGTGTTAATTTCTTGAAATTTAATACACAACATTGTGAATATACTTAACACTACTAAACTGTACACTTAAAAATGATAAAATTATTATTATTATTATAATTATTTTGAGATGGAGTCTCACTCTGTTGCCAGGCTGGAGTGCAGTGGCGTAATCTTGGCTCACTGCAACCTCTGCCTCTCGGGTTCAAACAATTCTTCTTTCTCAGCCTCCCGAGTAACTGGGACTACAGATGCATGCCACCACACCTGGTTAATTTTTGTATTTTTAGTAGAGATGCGGTTTCACCATGTTGGTCAGGCTGGTCTTGAACCCCTGACCTCAGATGATCCACCCACCTGGGCCTCCCAAAGTGCTGGGATTACAGGTGTGAGCCACTGCGCCTGACCAATAAATTTTTACATAGCAAGTTTTATGTTGTGTGATTTTATCACAATAAAAAAGGAAAAATTTATACTGAATGATCTTAATTACATAAAACATTGATAAAG
The DNA here is from genome assembly GCF_007565055.1 of Rhinopithecus roxellana. NCBI lineage: Eukaryota > Metazoa > Chordata > Mammalia > Primates > Cercopithecidae > Rhinopithecus > Rhinopithecus roxellana. The sequence continues at coordinate 86,876,356 of NC_044565.1, forward strand.
ATTTAAGGAGTAAGTCTTTAATACTTAAGGATTAGATACTCCAGAATATTAATAGTCATTCTCTCAATATGGAGGGATATTTTCTTTATAAAATTTCCTTCATATTTAGAGAATATGTACGTTGTTTTTAAATCATTACAAGTTTGTATGCCCAATTGTGTAAAAAATAGTGCCAAAATCCATAGACATTATTTTCCAAATTTTCAAATTACAAAATTTTAAAATGCTAAAAATTGATTTAAATTTTGTCTCTTCATCTAGTGGCTTGATAACGTGATTCAGTGGTTTTTAAAATTTGGATAGAGTTGGTGAAATCTGGGGTTCCAAATTTTAAGTAGTTAAGTTGCTATCACATGGGCTTAATTGGTTCTTTTTCTTTCTAAATATTTTTATTTTTCCAAAACAGATTCATATGTGTCTTTTCCACACATTTGAATGTTATTTTTAAAGTTGAGAGAATTTTCTTTCTTTGTTACATTCTTGGGAAAAACTCAATACACTGCAAAGAGAGAGAGACAAATGGGATCAATAGTGATTATGGTGTATGCTGTTCTGACTTACATGTTGTTTATTTTGTGTGTGTTTTATATGTTTTCTATTTGTGTTGAGAACACTTAAAATCTACTCTCTTAGCAGTTTGCAAGTGTAATAAATTGTTAGTAATATATTGTTATTATGTATGTTGTACAATAGATTGGTTCTTCATTGAATTTCATATTCATATCACAGGCATCTTTTGGAAAAAATTATTTTGAATAATTTTCCTCAAAAAAACATTTTGTGATGCTATCTGATCTTGCCTTCATTTTTACTTAGTATATAATATGAAGTAGACTTAATTTTCAGTTCCACAGAAATAAGATTAAAGTGAATATAGTTAGTTTTTGGTTCTTTCACAATATATAACCAAGTGTTTGATTTTTTTCACAGTATCTTAAAGTATCTGCTTATGTATGATCTGTACTGCTAATTATTTTTGTTTTGTTTTGGTTCTGGAAAAGGTATGTACTGCTAATCTTGAAGATGTTTTTTATTTACAAAAGTAACAGTATTCTTTTAAACATTCTGTGTTTCAGAAAACTGAAAAAAGTGAATTTCTAAATTTCTTCTACAACCATTGTATGCATGTTCTCACAGCACCACTTTTGACCAATACTTCAGAAGACAAATGTGAAAAGGGTAGGATCTCTTATTTATCTACTATGATTTCTGTTTTTAAAGAAGGATGAGATAAATATTAAACTAACAGGCAATTTACTTGAGACTTTATATGACAGGGAAATTACGACTGAAAAACTTAAACTGCAATATAAAATTATGATTTTCTTGTTTCTTAGGGTTATGGAAGTGAATGATAAAATGTGGCAAGACTATTCTTTCAGGGGCCATTTCTGTAGTTTGTTACTACAGAAGTTTCTCTGAATGTGTAGACCACTGGCGGAAAACAAAAAAAGAAAATGTGGCAAACAGTATTACACACTAAGGAATTGAGATGTAGACACTTATCAAAAGAAAGCATTGTCCCCAAATTTGTGAGAGTTGATATCTAGAATGAGTAGGAGCAAATAGTATAAATATTGTAACTTAATCTGCAAATGCTCATTCATATGCCAATATATGCTGATATATATGGGCAAGGCTTTTTCATTAGTATTTTTAAAATTGCATTTCCATATTCTCTTTGTTATATAATCAGCACCCGTAATTCATCAGCTGCAATTTCTGTTTCAGTTTATTAAAATGGAGTGAAAATCTAAAAATATTTTTGAAGGAGTCTGAGTGCAGAATCTTACTATGGTTTTAGTATATCCCTCTAGGTAATCATAGTTGCATATATCTAATTTGGAGGCAATTTTTAAATTGAGTTCTACTATATTCAGCTTAGCCATAGATATTACAGTTCTCTGAGATTTCATCAATCTCAGAGATTTCATCAATCTCATATGTTAACCATATGACCATAATACATACTAACGTAAGCAAAGGACTTTGAAAAGCTTACAACTTACTTAGTGAAATCAGAAATATGTGGAGCATAGTAGAACATTAGCCACTATCTGAAAATATTTGTTAACCTGAAGAGTCACTTAAAAGGAAGTTAGGAGAATTTTGTGAAACTAATAAGTTGAAACATGAGCACACCCTGTGTAATACTATCAGTTCCATTTCTGAGTATATACTCTAGGGAATGTTTGTGCATATGCATGACAGGTACAAGAATGTTGCTGCATTGTTTGTGGTAGGAAAATGAATAAAATATGTTTTTTTCATATAATGGAATACTATATAGCAGTTAAAATAATTGAATTTTGATGTATCAACTGAATAATTCCCCAAAATATCAAGGTGAATGGGTACAAAAGCACATCACAGAGGGTTTTCTTGCAGAATGGTTCCATTTATATAAATAAAAATAATGCATTTTTTATGTTCATTTTAATAAAACACTTCCGGCTTACAGAAATATATAGATAATAGTATAACAGACACTCATATACTGCCTGTTGGCTTTATCAAAACTAACTTGCCATATTTTTTTTCAGATTTTTTTTTAAAACATTACAGATATAGTTGGAGTTTCGTATGTACCCCTTCACATTCCCATTCCCATTCTACCCCCTCTTCCTCCATCTCTCAAGGTATGCTGAATTTGGAGTTTATCACTCCTGTGTTTACTTATGTTGTTATGATGTGTATATATGGTATTATTTTTCATATTTTCAAAGTTGCTATAAATTTAATGTCATATGTATTATTCTGCATATTTTTTTATCCAGTGTTATTTTTGAGATCTGTTCGTGTTGATACCTGTTCATATTGATCTAATTCATATTGAAATAGAGTTCTTATTTATTTTTAACTCCTACATAATCCTCTCTTATGAGTATGCTGTAATAGAGCCATTCTGCCTCTAATGTGCATTTGTTTCTAGCTTTTTGCTATTACAAATAATGCTCCAGTTACATTCTTGTGTTTCCCTATGCACATGTGCCTTGATGTGCTCTAGAATGTATGCCTAGAAATTGGAACTTATTTATAATGGCCTACTTAATTGAGTTTTTTGTTTTTTTAATTTAAAGCATAAACACATTTATTATTCTGGAGTTTTAAAAATTCCTGTATTTTCTGTTTTTAAAAATGACATGTATAATGATCAAATGCAAATATTATTTTAAAAAATTAAAAATAAAAAAACAAACATGATATGAAGAGAAATATCCTAATTGTTGAATGATGAATAGGAGAAGGTAAAAGAAGATATGTCGGTTTTATCCCTGGTTGTAATCTTACTTTTTATCAGAATATATATGCTATGTTGTCTTTTAATAATTCTACAGCTACATCCACTTTTGTAAAAGATTGCAGATACAGTTATAATTTTGCTGAAGCAACCAAGTCTTAATGGTTATTTTGAGGGTAAAATGGATTATGATTGAAGTCATGCATTGTATATTATAAAGTACTAGGGAAAGGTGGGATATTATTACCGAAGTATTTGATTTTAATTTTTAATTTTTTTATTAGATAATATAGTTGGATCAAACAAAAACAACACAATTTGCCCTGGTAAGTATAAATTCATACTTTACGAATACATGCAAATTATAAACTTTTTTTCTACTTTAAGTGTAATGCACTTATATAAGGCTAAGAAAAGCATATTTTGGCATAAAAACAAAATCCAAGAACAAATTTACTTTTGTCTGTATTATAAAGAAAAAATTCCACTATCTCCAGTATTAAAAATAGAAAACTAGTTGGAATTCTGTTGTTTTTTCCCTGAAAATGTATAGCTTGTTTTCTGTCGTTGTTATGAGAAGGCATTGTCTGAAAGTCGAGGATTTAGTTCTTATTTTGAAATGTAGTAAACTAAGACCAGTTACTTTGCAACTAACTTTCATGACCACTTTATGCTTATTGTTCATGAATCTGAATCAAAAAGTAGTTGTTCCTATTTAGAACAGGCATACTAGGTATGGGCTTGATACTAATAAAGACATGTGCTGTGTACACCTAGTGTCCCATGCCTTTTCTGCCAGCCTCATCAAATCTCAAAGGGGAGGCAGTTTCAAATAAGGAGGCTGTTTAGAGATTGGACTATTTAGAGATATGAGTAATTTCTTGTCCCAGTCATGAAGACAAGACATTTGTTTAACACTGTAGGTCATTGTGTTTTGTTTTGTTTGTTTGTTTGTTTTGGTTTTTTTTGAGATGGAGTCTAACTCTGTCGCCCAGGCTGGAGTGCAGTGGCACAATCTTGGCTTACTGCAACTTCTGCCTCCCAAGTTCAAGCGATTCTTCTGCCTGAGCCTCCCAACTTTTTGTATTTTTAGTAGAGATGGGGTTTCACCGTGTTAGCCAGGGTGGTCTTGATCTCCTGACCTCGTGATCTGCCTGCCTCGGCCTCCCAAAGTGCTGGGATTAGAGGTGTGAGCCACTGCGCCCGGCCTGTTTTTGTTTTTTCAATTTAATTTCCACATACAGCATTGAGGGTCAAGGTTAAAAAATCTTTTGTAATAAAATTTGGGAATTGAGAAATAAAGAAGGATTGCTTTTTGTTTGTTTGTTTGAGACAGAGTCTCACTCTGTCACCCAGGCTAGAGTGCAGTGGTATGATTTCGGCTCACTGCAGCCTCTATCTCCTGGGTTCAAGCGATCTCCCACCTCAGCCTCCCAAGTAGCTAGGATTACAGGTGCATGCCACCATGCCCAACTAGTATTTTTTGTATTTTTAGTAGAGACGGGGTTTCACCATGTTGGCCAGACTGGTCTCAAACTCCTGACCTCAGGCGATCCACCCACCTTGGCCTCCCAAAGTGCTGGGATTACAGGCATGAGCCACTGCACCTGGCCAGGAATTGCCTTTAATGGTGAGGGACTAGTTCAGATTTTGGCTGTGGTACTGGCTGTTGTAGAAATTGGTCTGGAGCAAGTGAAACTCTTTACTTGCATTTAAAGTATAAACAGTCCTTGAAATATCAGAATTTTATTTTGTGTATTTATATGTGATGGTCATTCTGTTATTAGAAAGAATGCTAATTTATTCCCCATAGCATTGTAGTTCCCCAAAATATTTATGTATATAATCGCAAGTAAATAAAATAGTTGTACTAGATGATGTCATTTTTTAAAAAATTCTGTAAGACTGTGATTTTATAATTTCCTTACAGCTTAATATTTCCTTGTCTAGCCAAGCGTGGTGGCTCACACCTGTAATCTCAGCACTTTGGGAGGCCGAGGCGGGAGGATCGGTTGAGCCCAGGAGTTAGAGACCAGCCTGGGCAACATAGTGAGACCTTGTCTCTACAAAAAATAAACTGGGCATGGTGGTATGTCCCTGTGGTCCCAAGCTACTAGGGAGGCTGAGGTGGCAGGATCACTTGAGTCTGGGAAGTTGAGGCTGCAGTGAGCCGAAATTGCACCAGTGCCCTCCAGCCTGGGTGACATAGTGATACCTTGTCTGAAACAACAAGAAAATATTTCCTTGTCTAAAGCACTTATAATAGGGGTACGTGATTGTCCATATGAGCCCTTGACATAAATTAAAATTTGATGTTCAAGAAGCAGTTCAAAATCATTTCATGGATGTATAAACCAAAGCCTCGGGAAAAGAAAAAATGCAAGTTTATTCAGTAAGTCCCTCTCTATGGATATCATGAGTTGATATTTTAAAAGTTGTATATAGGCGGGGCTCAGTGGCTCATGCCTGTAATCCCAGCACTTTGGGAGGCCAAGGCGGGCAGATCACAAGGTCAGGAGATTGAGACCATCCTGGCTAACACGGTGAAACCCCGTCTGTACCAAAAATACAAAAAGAAAAAAAAGTTAGCCAGGAGTGGTGGTGGGCGCCTGTAGTCCCAGCTACTCGGGAGGCTGAGGCAGGAGAATGGCGTGAACCCGAGAGGCGGAGCTTGCAGTGAACCGAGATAGCACTATTGCACTCCAGCCTGGGCTACGGAGCCAGACTCTGTCTCAAAAAAAAAAAAAAAAAAAAGTTGTATATGAAGTTATATTAAATTATGCTTAAGAATCTTAGGCTGGACGTGGTGGCTCACGCCTGTAATCCCAGCACTTTGGGAGGCTGAGGTGGGCGGATCATGAGGTCAGGAGATTGAGACCATCCTGGCTAACTTGGTGAAACCCCGTCTCTACTAAGAACACAAAAAAATTAGCCGGGCATGGTGGTGAGCGCCTGTAGTCCCAGCTGCTTAGGAGGCTAAGGCAGGAGAATGGCGTGAACCCGGGAGGTGGAGCTTGCTGTGAGCCAAGATCGTGCCACTGCACTCCAGCCTGGGCGACAGAGCAAGACTCCGTATGAAAAAAAAAAAAAAGATTCTTGATGTAATATTTTTCATTTGATATAAACAGCCAAAAATATCCTTTTCTTAAAATGTCTTTTCTAAAAGCATATAATTTTTCTTGAGAAATTTGTGTTGAGCCACTTTAGGCAAAAAGTTTTAAGTATTTTTTTTAACGGTGGGCCCTTTTATAGATTTATTAATATTAATAATATAGCATTTATTACAGAAACATTACCAAGAACTCCTCAATGCCATCAAGGTATTATTATCATGTTCATATATTTTTATTGCTCTTCTTTCTGTATTTCATATTTTATGCAAATATGAGTCTTAGTTATCTAGTAGGTAAAACTGATAATATGCTTCTGCCTAATGAAAAAGTAAAAATCTACAGCCTTTTTAATGGATGTGAAAATGGAGGAAATGGGCCAGGCACAGGAGCTTACACTTGTAATCCCAGCGCTATGGGAGGCTAAGGTGGGAGGATCGCTTGAGCCCAGAGTTTGACACCAGCCGGGACAACATAGTGAGGCCCCATCTCTAAAAAAATTGAAAAAAAAATTAGCTAGCATGGTGGCGTACATCTGTAGTTCCAGCTACTCTGGCAGCTGAGGTGGGAGGAACAGTTGAGTCTGGGAGGTGGAAGCTGCAATGTGCCATAATCGCGCCACCACACTCCAAACTGGGTGACAGAGTGAGACCTTGTCTCAAAAAAAAAAAAAAGGAGGAATTACAGTTTAGATTTTGTTATGAAATAGGATGTAAGCTTTATTTATTCTTTATTTAGATATATTCAGTATTTTCATGAGATTACTTTCTTTTGTAGATAATTATCAAACAGCACAGCTACTTGCCTTAATTTTAGAGTTACTCACATTTTGTGTGGAACATCACACATATCACATTAAAAACTATATTATGAACAAGGACTTGCTAAGAAGAGTCTTGGTCTTGATGAATTCAAAGCACACTTTTCTGGCCTTGTGTAAGTATAAAATGTTTTAAGGAGCAACATTTTTAATAGAGATAAAGCTGAAGTTACCCATTTGAAGTTATTTATTAGCAGTGTATATTCTATGAATGAGATGATTGTGAGAAGTCCTACTCTTTTGTTCTTATGTAAAGGGCGAGAGGACTAGGTTGTAGTGATTTTCCCACCCACATATTGCTCACATTTAGATTCAATGAGCCTAACTTTTGTTGTGATACAATACCATGTGCAGTGACAGCATTTTACTAACAGAACCAGTCCTGCTGTTTTTTTTTTACATCTACTTCATCAAACTGTCATTTAGTAGTCACTCTTTATAATTATCCTGATATTTGCATCAATGTTGATTTTTGGCAGACTATAAACTAAAAAAGTTTCATAATTTCACCTGCAAACAGAGAAAGAAACATCCTCCCTCCAAATGAAAAGGACTTTGTGGTTTTATTCTGACCATAAAAATTATAGCTTAAATATAGACATTTAATTTAATGTAAAGAGAAAATGTTAATCTCCCTAATCTTTATTTTTATGGACTTAAAATAGCCAGTGTTAACTATCTGCGTTATTTCTTTTTTTAATACCCATACCAATTTAGATAATAAACATATTCACACATGTATAGAGGATTTTTTTGTGTTTTTTATATTTACAAAACAGGATCATACCAACACATTTCTCAGCTCCCTAATACTACTCTAGCTTAATCAATATTGTGTAGACTGATTTTATTCCTGGAGATAGCTGAGTAAGATTTTATGGTATGGCTCTTCCACAGATTCTTCTGCCATTCTCCAGTGAATAAATTACAAGATTGTTTTTGCTTTTTTGCCACTCCAAACCTCACTGTAGTAAATAGTCTAGTACATAAATCTTTTAAGTACTGATTTATTTCTTTCTATAGGATAGATTCTCAATAATGGGATTGGTAAGACAAAATGTTTATCTGTTTTATACTTTTTAGTGTATCCCTTTAAGTTTTAATTTACCATATAGCTGCCAGATTACTTCCCCCAAAATTGAAGCACTTTGACATTCTCCCACCATTCAGTGTTACTAATTTTAAAATGTATCAATCTGATAATGGAAAATGTGGTATCTCATTGTTATTCTAATTTGCATTTTCCCTGACAGCATCTTTTCATATATTAGTGTACTTTGCATTTTTATCTGTTGTGAATTGCCAGTTATCTTTTTCTTAGAGCGTTTTGTATATTAGAGATATTAACGGTTTATCATGTTTTGAGGAGAACAAACATGTCTATCTTCATTGTCTTTTGTCTTTGCCTTTATTTATAGTATTGTTTTCCAAATAACTTTAAAATTTCCTTGTGATGACAAAAATGTCTTTGTTTTCCTTTTATGACTTTTAGGTTTTTTGTTTTGCTTAGGAACGTCTGTGTCCTAAGATTACGCAGATATTCTCACTTTCTTCTGATATCTTCATTTCCTTTTTTACATTTATATATGTAACACATGTGAACTTTGTTTTTGCATATACTTTGAAATGAGAGTGTTTGAAATGAGTGTTTCCTAGATATATAGCCAACAGTATCAGCACGTTTATTAAGGCAACCATACCTTTCCCCTTTCCTTCTGAATTGAAATATAATTTCTGTTATACAATAAGTTAACATATATATACTTTTGTTTTATTTCTGGACTGTCGTTTAATTTCACCAAATGAAAAAGTACCAGTGTTGGCCAGGCGCAATGGCTCACGCCTGTAATCCCAGCACTTTGGGAGGCCAACGTGGGTGGATCACCTGAGGTCAGGAGTTCGAGAGCAGCCTGGGCAACATGACCATCTCTACTAAAAATGCAAAAATTAGCCAGGCATGGTGGTGTATGTCTATAATCCCAGCTACTCAGAAGCTGAGGCAGGAGAATTCGCTTGAACCTGGGAGACGGAGGTTAAAGTGAGCTGAGATTGCTCCACTGCACTCTAGCCTGGGCAACAGAGCAAGACTCTGTCTCAAAAAAAAAAAAACAAATAAAAAAAACCCAGTGTTTATTATATTATGCCAGGCATTATCGTGTCTCTGTTGTAAGGTTTAATACCTACTGAGACCCCTTCACTTTTGTTTTTCATACTTTTCTTGGTTGTTCTTAGACATTTTTTTCTTTCATAATAACTAAATGATTATGTCCAGTTCATTTTGATTGGAATTACATTATATTTTTATATTAATTTTGGAATGGTTGATGTTCTTAAGACAGATTTTCCTATTTGGTTCTCTATAAATAGTACTTTTTGATGACTGCAGAGTACTTCTCTTAATATGAACATGTCAATTGAGTGCATTTCCTTTTTTTTTTTTTTTTTTCTGAGACAGAGTCTCGCTCTGTTGCCCAGACTGGAGTATAGTGGTGCAGTCTCAGTTCACTGCAACTTGTGCTTCCGAGGTTCAAGTGATTCTCCTGCCTCAGCCTCCCGAGTAGCTGGGATTACAGGCACCTTCCACCACACCTGGCTGATTTTTTGTATTTTTTGTAGAGACGGAGTTTCACCATGTTTGCCAGGCTGATCTTGAACTCCCGACCTCGTGATCCACCCTCCTCAGCTTCCCAAAGCACTGAGATTACAGGCGTGAATCACTGCACCCAGCCACAATTTCCAATATTTAAATGTTTATATCATTTCAAGGTTTCTATTATTGTAAGCAGGGCTGTTGTAACTATAGTTTTGTGTACATATCAGTTCATTTATCAGCAGTGTATAAGTCTGCCTCTTTGCTCACACACTTGCCAGTGCTTCAGTCTGTTGCATCTTAAGTAAACCATTTCTTATCCTGCCACAAAAAGAGGGGAGATTGCAAGTCTAACATTTCTCCCCATACTTGTTTGGTGTTGCAGTTTAACATTTATACCTTATGTGGCCTATTTCTGTTTTATTCTCAGATAATGTTTAGAACCTCTTGTGACAGGCACACTTCTTTATTTAATGAGTTTCATCTATGAATAGAGGGTTGGAATGAGAAAATGACTTATAAAATCAGAACCCTTGTGTTTTGAAGATTTGCCTAGTGGTATCTGTAGAATAAATTAAACTACTTAGGGGAAAGGATACAAGTTAAAGGATCAACAAATATAAAACTAAAGGATTGAAATTACAGCCCTTCCTCTTCCATAAAATTTTTAGCAGTAATATTGCTAAATTTAGTAAGCTTTATTTAGCTACTCACGAGTTAAAAATGAGATTTCTTTTCAGTATCCTAAAATGTGAAGTGAAGTTGTACTTCTTATTCATTACTCTTTCTTTTAACAAATACAATCTGATCTGCCACAGTGCATGTTTAGCCAGGTAAAATAGCTTGTAAGCAATTGGTACATAAGAGAATGATGTCATTATAATATGGAGATAGGATTGGTTCACAAATGTTTGTTTGTTTGTGTTTTGAGACAGAGTCTCATAGACGGGGTTTCACCATGTTGGCCAGGCTTGTCTCAATCTCCTGACCTCGTGATCCGCCCGCCTTGGCACAAATCTTTTTTCAAGGCAAAGAAAAGTAGAATAGTGTGAGTGGAAACAGCCTTCATCAAAGAAGGAAAAAACCTTTAGATCTCCTGTTAAGTGATTGGCATCTGGCATCAGGAGCCTCTTTAGCTGTATTTTCAGAAAATTGAAAACAAGCTTTTGCCTCTAAATCGCCCTCCCTCAGAGAGGCAAGGCAATCTTAGCTCATGGCAGGTTGCCCACTCCTGTGCCCACCTTAATGACAGTGCCCCCAACTGATTCTGAGCTGCCTTCACTGCATTGTCTCAGCATCCACCAGCACTGCTCTAAATACTGCCAGCATTTTGCATATTTTTTAATCTCTGTCATAGAGCTACCTGCCTGGGTAGTTTATCTCCTAGATTCCAATTACTGTTTGTTGTTGTTGTTGTTGTTGTTAGTTCTGGCTACAGAGTTGTACAGGTTTTGAGCGGTCCTCTGCAGCTCTGTTTTCCTCAAAGTCCGGTTTTACTGAACAGTTTTACTTTTCATTTTAAAGGAGTTTACTTTTTACTTTATGCACAGTTTTACTTTTCATTTTAGAAGAGCATATACATTGTTTTATGGTGGGAAAACACCTGTATAATAATTGATTTTAGTAAGATCATTAACTTATTCCCTATATTATGTTTTATTAGGTGCTCTTCGCTTTATGAGGCGGATAATTGGACTTAAAGATGAATTTTATAATCGTTACATCACCAAGGGAAATCTTTTTGAGCCAGTTATAAATGCACTTCTGGATAATGGAACTCGGTACAATCTATTGAATTCAGCTGTTATTGAGTTGTTTGAATTTATAAGAGTGGTAAGTTTATATAAAACAACTGTTATTATATGTAATTTTATGTATATAATTTTTTATGTAAAAGTAAAAGAATTATATGTAAGCAAAGTGACTTCATTCCCTTTTCACCCCTGAAATTATATATTCCATGTGTCTTAGAATCTATTTCTAATGAACTGAAATTTAAAAAATCAGTAGCTTTTTAATTCTTATTTGCCACATGGTTATAGTTTAGTGGTTTTTATTTTTGATGCTAATATTTTTAAACGCTAATATTTTTAATTGTGAAATATAAAAGTGAAATTCAAGCCGGGCGCGGTGGCTCACGCCTGTAATCCCAGCACTTTGGGAGGCTGAGGCGGGCGGATCACAAGGTCAGGAGATCGAGACCATGGTGAAACCCCGTCTCTACTAAAAATACAAAAAATTAGCCGGGCGCGGTGGCGGGCGCCTGTAGTCCCAGCTACTCAGGAGGCTGAGGCAGGAGAATGGCGTGAACCCGGGAGGCGGAGCTTGCAGTGAGCTGAGATCGCGCCACTGCACTCCAGCCCGGGCGACAGAGCGAGACTCTGTCTCAAAAAAAAAAAAAAAAAAAGAAATTCAGCATAGTCTTTCAGCCCATATTTACTTGATTTTCTCAGTTCCATTTTTATTGGCCAAATGTTTTATGATCTCATTTGGTGTATGTGGACATTTCAGTCAATCATGCCTTAGTCACGTGATCTTTTAGGAGAAGGTGATATTTTTATTGTAAAGGTAGTGATTTAAAAAGAGTAAGGATGGAAAAATAATTCATTTGGTGTTGGGTGTGATAGCTCACATCTGTAATCCCAGCACTTTGGGAGGCCTGGGCGGGCAGATCACTTAAGGTCAGGAGTTCGTAACCAGCCTGGCCAACATGATGAAACCCTGTCTCTACTAAAAATACAAAAATGAGCTGGGTGTGATGGCACACAGCTGTAGTCCCAGCCACTTGGGAAGCTGAGGCACAAGAATCACTTGAACCCAGGAGGTGGGGTTGCAGTGAGCCAAGATTACATCACTTCCTTCCAGCCTGGGTGACAGAGCAAGACTCTTGTCTCAAAAAAAAATTCATTTGGTAGACATTATACAAGGTGCGTAAAAGGTAGAATGGAATCCTAGAATTTTAAGTTAAAGAGAACAGGAAGTTAGATGGACTACTCCAATTACTGTATTTTATAGATCAGGGAATTAAGACACCCAAAGTTATTAAGTGACCTATTCAAGAACATCCATTTGGATAGTAGCACAATCAGGACCAGTCAGAACTTGAAGCTTTGTCCCAGCTTAGTTTCAGGCAACAGAAGATTTGTCATAAACAGTCTGGAGGGCAATCTATGTGAATAACAGGAGTGCGACAGATAACTGTAGAACCTCTACAACAAATTTACTTCGCCTGTACTTAATACATGCTGAAATCATTCTACTGAGGAAATGGCCACATGGTTGGAAAGAATTTGGGTTTTATTTTTTGTTTTGTGTTGTTTGAGACAAGGTCTCATGCTGTCTGTCACCCAAGCTCGAGTGCAATAATGCAATCAGAGTTCACTGCAGCCTCGACCTCCTGGGCTCAAGCAGATCCTTCCACGTCAGCCTTCTGAGTAGTTGGAAATACAGGCATTCACTAAAATGCCTGGCTAATTTTTAAATTTTTTTTTTTTTTTTTTTTTTTTTTTTTTTTTTTTTGAGACGGAGTCTCGCTCTGTCGCTCGGGCTGGAGTGCAGTGGCCGGATCTCAGCTCACTGCAAGCTCCGCCTCCCGGGTTTACGCCATTCTCCTGCCTCAGCCTCCCGAGTAGCTGGGACTACAGGCGCCCGCCACCTCGCCCGGCTAGTTTTTTTTTTTTGTATTTTTTTGTAGAGACGGGGTTTCACAGTGTTAGCCAGGATGGTCTCGATCTCCTGACCTCGTGATCCGCCCGTCTCGGCCTCCCAAAGTGCTGGGATTACAGAAGCCACTTTCGTAGTTTATTTTACGTTGGCTAGGATTTTACCAACGTAAATCCTTGAGCCACCGCGCCCGGCCTATTTTTAAATTTTTTAAGGGATGGGGTCTCCCTTTGTTGCCCAGGCTGGTCTCAAACTCGTAGGCTTAACCAGTCCTCCCACCTCAGCCTCCCAAAGTGTTGGATTACAGGTGTGAGCCACTGCACCTGGCTGGAAATAATTTGAAAAAAGAAAGTCGAAGCTAGAAATTCATTCTCTAGTTTTATTTCTTAAAACTCAGATATCTCGGGCCGGGCGCGGTGGTTCAAGCCTGTAATCCCAGCACTTTGGGAGGCCGAGACGGGCGGATCACGAGGTCAGGAGATCGAGACCATCCTGGCTAACACGGTGAAACCCCGTCTCTACTAAAAAATATGAAAAATTAGCCGGGCGAGGTGGCGGGCGCCTGTAGTCCCAGCTACTCGGGAGGCTGAGGCAGGAGAATGGCGTGAACCCGGGAGGCGGAGCTTGCAGTGAGCTGAGATCTGGCCACAGCACTCCAGCCTGGGCGACAAAGCGAGACTCCGTCTCAAAAAAAAAAATAAAATCAGATATCTGCTGATAACATGCTGTTCTCATATGAAGATTATTTGGCTGACTGGATTGTTTTTCTAAAAATGGTCAATTGCAGTATATGATTTTTAAAAGGATGAAGAGGATAGAAGTCTTTAACCTTGTAAAAGAAGAAACATGGTTAACTAGCTCACTAGTTCCCATTGTACTGCTACAATAAATCAAAGCTTTCTGTTTTATTTACTTTATATTTTTCTCCTTTAACATTTTGGTGAGATACAGATAAAGCAAATTGTAGGGTTTACAGCCCCGTCCCTATTCCCATGATGGAATTGTTTTTCTGAAAATAAGTTTGAGTGGTTGATCTGTGTACCTTGTGCCCCAAAACTTAATGTATTTTTTCGTTTCACATATTACAGAGCCATTGCCTAGGTTTCTAATTTCTGATTTGCATGTTTTTTTAATTGAGATGTACAGGAGAACTAGTTTTAAGACTTAAATCCCATAATGCAACCAAATTATGGTGTATCTTTTTAAGAAATGGCCTGTGGGTTTCTTACTATGTAGTATTATCTATAAAGTCCTGAATCACAACTTTAATTTTTTTTTTAAAATAAGCCTACTGGGCATGCATGCATCTGCAGTGATGGTTTAGAACTTAGAAGTTATTATTATCAAGTAGTTTGTTTCACAAAGATTATACTATTGGAAGACTATAGGAATAGACAAGTAGAATTCCAGATAGTTTATCAGATCTGTGTATATAATATAGTCAGAGAAATCTGTGCTTCTTATTACTTAGGTAAGATGTATCCTCTGTTGTTTTTTCTTCTTCTATGTGTGAGAGCCAGCCTCTGATGTGAGAAAGACTTGTGAGAGATCTCTTTGTCATCGAGCCTTTGCCAGCTCCTATGTAATATATGAGGCAGAGTTAGGCTCATTCAAAAACTTAACAAATGTACCAGAAAGAAAACCACCATAGCCATATCCCATTTTGATAGCAGTTAAACAGGAAGTCATTAAATAACACCTGTTTGTTGAAAAATACGTTTTTCTTTTATTAATACATAATACTGTACAGATGTATTTGGTACACATATTTATTTTAACATGCATAGAATGTGTAATGATCAAGTCTGGGTATTTGGGATATCCATCACCGTGAGTATTTTGAAAACGTAATTTTAACATCTGCCCTCTAACCAGCTGTGTGCTCTGGATCAAACCATCCAGCCTCTCTTAGAGCCTCAATTTTGTTTTTCTCTAAAAAGGGGATAATAAAACCTATCTCAAAGAATTGTTGTGAAGATCAAATGAAATTGTATGTAAAACTGCTTTTTAAATTATAAAGTGCTATATATATATATAAATGCAAAAAATAAGCAGAAGATGTAAAATAAATCTATTTACTTTTCAAATGTTCTTTATAGTCCTACAAAAGGGCTCCAGTAAATTGCTTCTCCTTTTTTTTCAAGTTTTCTGTGCAGTCCTGACTCATGTGTAAAGAAACCAGGACATTACATTTTGGAAGGTGATTTTGAAAAACCTTTTTTGATCAGCTTTAGAACTACAAAACAAAATTTTACAGTTTTTCTTCTAATAAGCATTGTATTATATTTTAAATGTAAATTTTGTGCTTATACAGGAAGATATCAAGTCTCTTACTGCACATATAGTTGAAAACTTTTATAAAGCACTTGAATCGATTGAATATGTTCAGACGTTCAAAGGATTGAAGACTAAATATGAGCAAGAAAAAGACAGACAAAATCAGAAACTGAACAGGTATGGTTTAAGTATACTGCTTTTATAGCCTAAAAAATTGTGTCCAAAATTGTCTGTAGTTCAGATTTTCCGTGGGAAATTTATTGAGGAAGTTTCTTTTCATCACTGGATAGCATAGAGTTGAATAGGAGGGTAAGGTGTCCCCCCCACCCTATATCATTTATATGATAAATTACTACTTTATCTTTTTTTTTTTTTTTTTTTTTTTTTTTTTTTTTTTTTTTTTGAGGCAGAGTCTCTCTCGCTCTGTCGCCCGGGCTGGAGTGCAGTGGCCAGATCTCAGCTCACTGTAAGCTCCGCCTCCTGGGTTTACGCCATTCTCCTGCCTCAGCCTCCCGAGTAGCTGGGACTACAGGCGCCCGCCACCTCGCCCGGCTAGTTTTTGTATTTTTAGTAGAGACGGGGTTTCACCGTGTTAGCCAGGATGGTCTCGATCTCCTGACCTCGTGATCCACCCGTCTCGGCCTCCCAAAGTGCTGGGATTACAGGCTTGAGCCACCGCGCCCGGCTACTTTATCTTAAGTAGTTGTATTTTATTGTAACTTAAGAAGAATATTTAGTTTAATTTTTTTATTAAGAAGATTGTAACTTAAGAAGAATATTTAGTTTACAACGTTCTAAAATATTTTGGAGTGTTCTCTGGCTACATCGTCTATCATTACAGAGATTATTTTGATATAAATTATAGTCAGTTAAAATTACTTCAGTTCCTCTTGGTTATACATATCTTTCCTTCAATTCAATCTGATCGTGACCTTTAAATCACTACTCAGTATTTGTGATATATTTCTTACAGTGTACCATCTATATTGCGTAGTAACAGATTTCGCAGAGATGCAAAAGCCTTGGAAGAAGATGAAGAAATGTGGTTTAATGAAGATGAAGAAGAGGAAGGAAAAGTGATTGTGGCACCAGTGGAAAAATCTAAACCAGAAGATGATTTTCCAGATAATTATGAAAAGTTTATGGAGACTAAAAAAGGTATTCAAATTCTGAATTTTTGCACAGTGTACCCTCTTGTTTAGTGTAGAAATTACTTTGTTGCTTGTGAAGGTAGGTTTGTAGTTTATAAAGCAAGAAAAGAATTTTATACCAAATTGTGTTCTTTTAAAATTATGTACTTTTTCCCAATCTGTCTGGGAATTCTTTTCATGTTTAAAATGTTTCTCTTCAAACTTGCTATTTTGTAATGCTATGAATTTGCTAGTTAGAAATTGAGTTATCTACTTATACTTTTCTTTCTGTGAATAGTCTTGGCTTTATTTCTATACTGAAATTCTCAGTAATAACAGAGACCATATAGCTTCATAGAAACCTTCTAGAGTACTTTGCCTGTGTCTTTTACAGCTGATAAACTGAACTCAAACAAGTAACTTTGCTCTTTGAAATTTTAAAATTACAAAAGTTGCATAAAGATATACTATCAAGAGAAGTGAAAAAGTAAAACTTCCCCTGGCTTTTAGATGTGCTTAACTTGTTTTATAAAATGAAGATCTTGCTAGTACTATATCTTTCAAAAGAACTAGTCATTTTATTTCTGTGGCCTGAGGAATTACCATTTTTTGGAATACTGCCCTGTCTGTGTCATTTAAATATTTAATTAAAATTTATACCTTGCTGGGCATGGTGGCTCACGTCTGTAATCCCAGCACTTTGGGAGGCTGAGGCAGGTGGATCATTTGAGCCCAGGAGTTCCAGACGACCCTGGGTAGCATGGTAAAACCCTGTCTCTACAAAAAAACACAAAAATTAGATGGGCACAGTGGCACTTACCTGGAGTCCCAGCTACTAGGAAGGCTGAGGCTGGAGGATCACTTGAGCCCAGGAGGTCGAAGCTGCAGTGAGCCATGAGCTGCCACTGCACTCTAGCCTGGTAACAGAGAAAGACCCTATCTCAAAAACAAAAACAAAAAAATGTATGTCTTAGAAGATAAAAGCCTTTCTTGGATTTATTATGTAAGTTTGTGATTTTAAATGTGACATTTTCTGAAGGCAATTCTCAGAAAATTTATTTATTACATTTTCTTTGAAACTATTGCTCCTACTCATTTTCAACTCATTAATTTAATAAGTTTTTTTTGTCTCAGCGTGGTGGAGCAAAAAGCCTATTAAAATGTCCTAAGGAATGGATACCTTTGCTAGACAAATTCTTCTGCCTTTACTCATTATAGGTACTGCCCTGACTACAGTCAAAAGAGGCAATACAGCCATATTTGAAGTTCTGTATCCAGTGTTGAGTGAGACACTGTTAAGAATCATATATAAAAATAGTAACCAGATGTTAAAAGGGATTGGACACCTATGTCATAAAACAAACAGAAAAAGGAACCTGGAATATTTAGGACTTACAGACTTGATCATTGTCATTAGGCATTTGGAATATTGACTTCTGAGAGAGATTACTAGGTTTTTACAATGAGTAAAGAAGTGTAGAATCAGTGAGTGGAAGCTACAAGGAGACAATAAAAGGAAGAGTCAGACAGCTCATGAGATTTTAGATGGATATGCTAGATACCACAATGTAGAGTTCTAGCATAGGATGGCTAATTTTGTTATGATCCGTAAGGTCCTTCCTAATACTGAGATTTCTAAGATTCTAGCTGATAAAGACTTATCACTTGTATTAGTTCGTTTAATACTGTTATAAAGAACTACCTAAAACTGGGTAGTTTATGAAGAAAAGAGGTTTGATCGACTCACGGTTCCTTAGGCTTAACAGGAAACATGGCTGAAAGGCTTCGGGAAACTTACAGTCATGGTTGAAGACGCAAGGAAAGCAAGCATATCTTAACCATGATGGAGCGGGAGACAGAGAGTGTGAAGGAAGGAGGTGCCACACACTTTTGTTTGTTTGTTTGTTTGCTTTTTGAGATGTAGTCTCACTCTTGTTGCCCAGGCTGAAGTGCAGTGCTGTGATCTCAGCTCACTGCAACCTCTGCCTCCTGGGTTCAGACGATTCTCCTGCCTCCCAAGTAGTTGGGATTACAGGCATGCACCACCACACCCAGCTAATTTTTACATTTTCAATAGAGATGGGGTTTCACCATGTTGGCCAGGCTGGTCTCGAACTCCTGGCCTCAGATGATTCACCCGCCTTGGCCTCCCAAAGTGCTGGGATTACAAGCATGAGCCACCAAGCCCGACCGATGTGCCACACACTTTTAAACAACTAGATATCATGAGAACTCACTAACAAAAATAGCAAGGGGGTATTCTGCCTCCATGATTCAATCATCTCCTCCAACACAATTACAATTCACGATGAGATTTGGGTGGGGACAAGAGCCAAACCTTAACATTCCACCTTGGCCCCTCCCTAATCTCATGTCCTTTTTACATTTCAAAACCAATCATGCCTTCCCAACAGTCCCCCAAAGTCACAGCTCATTCCAGCATTAACTCAAAAGTCCAAGCACAAAGTCTCATATGAGACAAGGTAAATCCCTTCTGCCTATGAGCCTATAAAAGAAGAAAAAAGTTAGTTACCTCCAAGATACAATGAGGGTACAGACATTGGGTAAATGCTCCCATTCCAAATGGGAGAAATTGGCCAAATCAAAGGGGCTATAGGCCCTGGGCAAGTCCGAAGCCCAGCAGGGTAGTCTTTGAATCTTAAAGCTCCAAAATCGTGTCCTTTGACTCCGTGTCTAACACCAGGGCATGCTGATACAACAGGTAGGCTCCCAAGGCCCCGGCTGGCTCTGCCCCTATGGCTCTGCTGGGTACAGCCCCCATAGCTGCATGCCTGTGGCTTTTCCAGGTACATGGCGCAAGCTGTTGGTGGATCTACTGTTCTGGAGTCTGGAGGATGATGGCCCTCTTCTCATGACTGCACTAGGCAGTATCCCAGTGGGGACGCTGTGTGGGGGCTGCAACCTCACATTTCCCTTCTGCACTGCCCTAGTAGGTTCTTCATAAGAGCTCTGCCCCTGCAGCAGATTTCTGCCTAGACATCCAGGCATTTCTATATGTCTTCTGAAATCTAGATGGTTTGAGAATCAGAGGTTACCAAACCTCAGTTCTTGCCTTCTGCATACCCACAGGCCCAGCATCACATGGAAGCCACCAAGACTTGGGGCTTGCACCCTCTAAAGCCATGGCCCAAGCTGTACCTTGGCTCCTTTTAGCCATGACTGGAGCTGCAGCACCTGGGATGCAGAGTGTCCCAAGACTGCACAGAGCAGTAGGTCCCTGGGCCCAGTTCACAAAACCATTTTTCCCTCCTAGGCCTCTGGGCCTGTGAATTAACATTTGGCTCCTTGTTACTTATTCAGATTTCTGCAGCCCAGCTTGAATTTCTCCCCAGAAAATGGGTTTTTCTTTTCTACTGCATGGTCAGGCTGCAAGTTTTCCAAACTTTATGCTCTGCTCCCTTTTAAATATAAATTCTAATTTCAGGCTATCTCTTCATGCATATGAGCATACACTTTTAGAAACAGCCAGAAGGCTTTTTTTTTTTTTTTTTTTTTTTTTTTTTTGAGACGGAGTCTCTGTCGCCCAGGCTGGAATGCAGTGGCATGATCTCAGCTCACTGCACCCTCTGCCTCCCAGGTTCAACTGATTCTCCTGCCTCAGCCTCCCAAGTAGCTGGGACTACAGGTGTGTGCCACCATGACCACCAGCTAATTTTTGTATTTTTAGTAGAGACAGGGTTTCACCATGTTGGCCAAGCTGGTCTTGAACTCCTGACCTCAAGTAATCCACCCGCCTCAGCCTCCCAGAGTGCTGGGATTACAGGCATGAGCCCCGTGCCGTGCCCAGCCCAGGCCACCACTTGAATGCTTTGCTGCTTAGAGATTTTTCCACCAGATACCCTAAATCGTCTCTCTCAAGTTCCACAGATCTCTAGGGCAGGGGCAAAATGCTGCCAGTCTCTTTGCTAAAGCATAGCAACTATGACCTTTACTCCAGTTCCAAATAAGTTCCTTACCTCCATCTGAGACCTCCTCAGCCTAGACTTCATTGTCCATATCACTGTCAGCATTTTGGTCAAAACCAGTCAACAAGTCTTTTGGAAGTTCCAGACTTTCCCATATCTTCTTGTCTTTTTCTAAGACCTCCAAATTGTTCCAACCTCTGCCTATTACCCGGTTCCAAAGTTGCTTCCACATTTTCAGGTATCTTTTTTTTGAGATGGAGTCTCACTCTGTCACCCAGGCTGGTGTTCAGTGGCATAATCTCGGCTTGCTGCAACCACTGCCTCCAGGGTTCAAGCGATTCTCCTGCCTCAGCCACCAGAGCAGCTGGGATTATAGGTGTGTGCCACCACCCCCAGCTAATTTTGTATTTTTAATAGAGAAGAGGTTTCATCATGTTGGCCAGGCTGGTCTTGAACTCCTGACCTCAAGTGATCCACCCTCCTCAGCCTCCCAAAGTGCTGGGATTGTAGGTGTGAGCCACTGCGCCCTGCCATTTTCAGGTATCTTTATAGCAGTACCCCATTCCTGGTACCAATTTTCTGTGTTAGTTTGTTTTCACACTGCTCTAAAGAACTACCTGAGACTGTGTAATTTATGAAGAAAAGAGGTATAATTGACTTACAATTCCACATAGCTGGGGGGGCCTCAGGAGACTTGTGGTGGAAGGTGAATGGGAAACAAGGCGTGTCTTACATGGCAGCAGGAGAGAGAGAGCAAGGGGGGACATGCCACCCTTTAGAACAACCAGATCTCGTGAGAACTCACTGTCACAAGAACAGCAAGGGGGAAATCCACCCCCATGATCCAGTCACCTCTCAGCAAGTCCCTCCCCTGACACGTGGGGATTACAATTTGATTTGAGATTTGAGGGGGGGACACAGAGCCAAAC
This sequence comes from Rhinopithecus roxellana, assembly GCF_007565055.1. Lineage (NCBI taxonomy): Eukaryota > Metazoa > Chordata > Mammalia > Primates > Cercopithecidae > Rhinopithecus > Rhinopithecus roxellana. The sequence continues at coordinate 86,898,042 of NC_044565.1, forward strand.
CGTATCATCACTGTACACATCATGCTCTACTTTTAAAAAAGTTCTTAGGAAACAAAGGCAATTTTTTTTTCTTTTTTCTTTTTTTTTTTTTTTGAGACAGAGTTTTGCTCTTGTTGCCCAGGCTGGAGTGCAATGGTATGATCTCGGCTCACCACAACCTCTGCCTCCCGGGTTCAAGTGATTCTCCTGCTTCAGCCTCCCAAGTAGCTGGGATTATAGACATACGCCACCACACCCAGCTAATTTTGTATTTTTAGTAAAGACGGGGTTTTTCCATGTTGGTCAGGCTGGTCTCGAACTCTGGCATCGGGTGATCTGCCCACCTCAGCCTCCCAAAGTGTTGGGATTACAGGCGTGAGCCACCGTGCCCAGGCAGCAATGTTTTATAAGTTTTTAAATTATTGCTCTTTTTAGATGTTTTGACTTAGCAGTATTTATTGATATATGTTCAAAATTTTACTTTTGCTTTAGCAAAAGAAAGTGAAGACAAGGAAAACCTTCCCAAAAGGACATCTCCTGGTGGCTTCAAATTTACTTTCTCCCACTCTGCCAGTGCTGCTAATGGAACAAACAGTAAATCTGTAGTGGCTCAGACAACACCAGCAACTTCTAATGGATCCTCTTCCAAAACCACAAACTTGGCTACGTCAGTAACAGCCACCAAGGTAGGTGAAACAGCATTACACACAAACTTTGCTTTTCCCATCTGTGAGATTTTTTCATGTTTACTGAAAAAAATTTGGATAATCAAAACAATTTCAATAGAATTTTTGTTATCAAAACATTGTTGATTGTAGAATTTTATTTTATTTATTTTATTTTATTTTATTTTATTTTTTGAGACAGAGTCTCACTCTGTCGCCAGGCTGGTGTGCAGTGGAGTGATCTCGGCTGACTGCAACCTCCGCCTCCCGAGTTCAAGCAATTCTCCTGCCTCAGCCTCCCAAGTAGCTGGGACTATAGGCGTACGCCACCACACCCAGCTAATTTTTGTATTTTTAGTAGAGACAGGGTTTCACCGTGTTGGCCAGGGTGGTCTCGATCTCTTAACCTCATGATCCACCCACCTCGGCCTCCCAAGGAGAATTTCATTTTATTTAGGCTTATGATAATAAATGTAAGCATCCTTCCTCCTTGTCCCCCATTCTATTTTTAATATTTCACTGACTACTTAGTGTTACTGCATTTTAAATTATTTTCTTGGATAGGTGAGTAGTAGAATATCTTCATACATACGGTCACATTCATCTTCACAAAGTCTGTTCCAGTTTATGTTACTATAAACTGTGTGTGAGTGTGCCTGGCCAATTGCAGCTTTGCCAGCGCTATAATTATTTTTAGTATTTGCCAGGTAGGTAGGGGAGACAGTATATAATATCTCATTTCCAATTGTGTATACTTTATTAGTAGTAAGGCTAAATATTAGCCTTTTGAATCTGCTCTTCTCTGCAAATTGGATTATATTATTGTTGATGAATCTTTAGTTAAGGATATTAGACTTTCTGTTGTTCTTATAACATATGTGTTTCCCTTGGTTACCTTTTTTTATAAACAAGTTTAAATTTTATATGAAACATTTTTCTTGTTCATATGTTATATGAAATCATCCTTTTTCCCCAAAAAGGAGTGGCTTAAAATAAAAAGGCATAAATATGGGACAACTATTGTATAAAGATAGAAAGACAAGCAGAAACACCATGGTAGTGCACACCTTACTGAAGGAATGCCTCTTGTTTGGAACACAAAATATAAGTCTAAGTTTATTTTACAAAAATGAAGAATTTTCATTCAAGTAGTATAGTGAGATAGGCTTTTGACAATAGCATTTTCATGGTATTCTGTATTTGAAATATATTTTATGTTTTTTAACTGGAAAATTTTAAAATTAATTTTCAACTTTATGGTAGGACAATTTAGAGTGATATTGTGACACTACATTAAGAATGTTTGGGCTGGGCACAGTGGCTTACACCTGTAATCCTAGCACTGTGGGAGGCCAAGGCAGGAGGATCGCTTGAGCCCAGGAGTCCAAGACCAGTCTGGGCAACAAGGTGAGACGCCATCTCTACAAAAAGTATTAAAATATTAGCTGGGTGTGGTGGCACACACCTGTGGTTCCAGCTACTCAAGAGTCTTAGGCAGGAGAGTTGGTTGAGCCTGAGAGGTGGAGACTTCAGTGAGCCATGATCTTGCCACTGCACTCCAGCCTGAGCAAGAGAGTGATACCCTGTCTCAAAAAAGAGTATTTGCCATAGAGTTGTATTGTTTGGGTTCAAATATTGACTCTGCCTCTTTCTAGCTGTATCACCTTGAATAAGTTATTTAATCTCTCTGGGCCTTAAGCTGCCTAACTTCCTGCTTCCAGGTTGTTGTTGTTGCGACAGAGTCTCACTCTGTCACCCAGCCTGGAGTGCAGTGGTGTGATCACAGCTCACTGCCTCCCCTACCTCCTGGGCTCAACTGATCCTCCCATCTCAGCCTCCCGAGTAGCTGGGGATGCAGGTGCATGCCACTATGCCTGGCTAATTTTTGTATTTTTGGTAGAGATGGGTTTTCGCCATGTTGCCCAGGCTGGTCTCAGACTGCTGGGCTCAAGCAGTCCTGCTCAGCCCCCCAAAGTGTTAAGATTAACAGGAGTTAGCCAGCATGCCTGGCTGACTTTCTTGTTTTAAAAAGGAATAAAATAGTAGCTACTTTATAAGCTTGTTGGGAAGATTAAATTATTTAACAAATGTATAAATGCTGAGAACACTGCTTAACACCTTCTCAATGTATGTTAGCTTTTCTTTTTTTTTTTTTTTCAAATCGAAGTAATACATGCACTTACTTTCAAAAGTCAAATATTACCGAAAGGCAAGTTTATATTAGAAAAAAATCAGTCCCTCTGTTCCCCTCCACAAAGACCCCTTTGAACTCTTTTAGCTGTGTCTTTTATTTCTAATAATATGTCAATACTGCATACCTTTTCTATCCTACTTTTATATCCTGTTCATTTTGTTTTCCTATTATATTTTCTGTGATATTTCCCTGAGTTTTTATTATCCTTCCAGATAATTTACTTATGAATGAGCAAAATTAAATGCAAACACCAACACCTTTTTCACTCTTCTTGACACTAACAGCAGATTACAGAATACATCTGTTATACATCCTTTTTAGAGACGGGGATAAAAACAATGTTCTCGGAAAACAGTTGCTCAATCACTGTAGACACAGAATTTTGAAATTAAGCAAGATAGGAGTTGACAGAAGTTAAGCACCACTTTAATTTGCTCTCAGCCTTCTTAACAAAGTGTGCCCACATTCCTAAGGGGTGGCAGATTCTTTATCACCAGTTGCCCTTTGTTTTAGCCAGTTTCACCAACAGTGTTAATTGCTATAGTTGAAGGCTGGCTAGACATTAGCTAGTAATGAATTTAAACAAAACATTTGTTTTTATGATATAAATGCCATAAAGACACAAAATACTTCTTTAGTTGTGTAACTGTAAAACTTGCATGTTTTCTATGAGGAAAAATATAAAATCAGAATGAGAAGCCATTTGTGGATACTAAAATAAACACTTGTCACAGACTCACAGTAGAGAAACCTGTTATCTTACTTTTTTATGTAGCAAATTTATCTTGGTGAATTCCGCATATCAGGACATTAGAGATTTCCTGCATAGAACTCAAAAGTATGGATATACCTTAATTTATAATTAGCCTCTATCGATGGGCATTCAAGTTGTTTCCAGCTTTTTGTAGTTATAATCATTGCTGCAATGTGTGACCACTTACATACATCGTTTCATATACATGTGTATTTCTGTATAGAATGTGCATTTATTATAATGTTGTAGGATTACAGGTGTGCGACACCATGCATGGCTAATTTTTGTATTTTCAGTAGAGATGGGGTTTCACCATGTTGGCCAGGCTCATCAGGAATTCCTGGCCTCAAGTGATTCCCCGACCTCGGCTTCCCAAAGTGCTTTTTCATAGGTTATTGTTGTCATTTATTTTGATCCTTTCATTCACATAGGAAACTACTCAAGTGGTAATCTTAGGATTTCCTTTCATGAAAAAAAAAAAAGGCAGATTTTAATAAGAGTGCCAAGACAATTTGATGGAGGAAAGAGTACTCTTTTCTTTCTTTTTTTTTTTTTTTTTGAGACGGAGTCTCGCTCTGTCGCCCAGGCTGGAGTGCAGTGGCGAAATCTTGGCTCACTACAAGCTCCGCCTCGCAGTTCATGCCGTTCTCCTACCTCAGCCTCCTGAGTAGCTGGGACTACAGGCGCCCGCCACACTTGGCTAATTTTTTGTATTTTTAGTAGAGACGGGGTTTCACTGTGTTAGCCAGGATGGTCTTGATCTCCTGACCTCGTGATCTGCCTGCCTCGGCCTCCCAGAGTGCTGGGATTACAGGTGTGAGCCACTGCGCCTGGCCAGAATACCCTTTTCAATAAATGTTACAACTGTATATCCACATGCAGAAGAATGAAGTTAGAGGCCTATCTCACATCATATACAAAACTCTCACAATGGATGAAAAGATCCAAATGTAAAAGTTGTAAGTCTAAAGCTCTTTTTTTAAAAAAAAGCATAAATGTCTATGACCTTGGATTTAGGCAATGATTTCATAGAATATGACACAAATACCACAAGTGACAAAAGAAAAATAATAAATTGGACTCTATCAAAATTTAAAAATGTTGTACTCAAAGGATACTACCATAAATTGAAAAGACAATCCACAAAATGGGAAGAAATATTTGTAAATGATATATCTGATAAGTAACTGGTATCCAGAATATATAAAGAACTCTTACAGCTCAGCATGACAACCCAGTTTTAAAATGGGCAAAGGATTTTAATAGACATTTCTGCAAAGAAGATACACAAGTGGCCCATGTAAGCATGTGGAAAGATGTTTAACATCATTAGTAAGGGAAATGCAAATCAAAATCACAATATGATAGCATTTCACATCCTCTAGGATAGCTATAATAAAAAAGATGCACAAAAACAAGTGTTAGCAAGAATGTAAACTGTGACATCTGTTGCTAGTGAGAATATAAAGTAGCACAACAGGCCAGGTGCAGAGTCTCATGCCTGTAATCCCAGCACTTTCGGAGATCCGAGGCAGGAGGATCACGTGAGCCCAGGAGCTCGAGACCAGCCTGGGCAACATGGCAAAACCCCGTCTCTACAAAAATTAGCTGGACATGGTGGCACATGACTGTGGTCCCTCGGGAGGCTGAGGTGGTAGGATCACTTGAGCCCAGCGTGCAGAGGTTGCAATGAGCTGAGATCACATCACTGCACTCCAGCCTGGGCAACAGAGTGAGACCATGTCTCAAAAAATAAATAAGTAAGTAAGTAAGTAAGTAAGTAAGTAAGTAAATAAATAAATAAATAAATAAATAAATAAATAAAAATATAATGGTATAGCAGCTTTGGAGTATAGTCAGGAGGTTCCCTAAAAAGTCAGAGTACCGTATGACCCAGAGTTACCATATGACCCAACTACCTCATTTCCTAGGTATATAAGAAAACTAAAAACGTGTCCACTGTAAAACTTGTGTATGAATGTTAATAGCAGCATTGTTCATAATAGCCAAAAAGTGGGAATAACGCAGATGTCTCTCAGCTTATGATGAATGGATACACAAAATGCGGCATATTCATACAGTGGATATTATTTGGCCATAAAAAGGAATAAAGTCCTGATATGCTAAGCATAGATTAACTTTGAAAACATTGTGGTAATTGAAGTAAACCAGTCACCAAAAAACCACATATTATATGATTCCATTTATATGAACTGTCCAGAATAAGCAAATCCACGGAAACAAAGTAAGTTAGTGGTTGCCAAGTGCTGGGTGGTGGGGGGTGTGGTGGGGGAATGAGGACTGTTTTGGGGGACTTTTTTGGTGGGTGAAATGATGGAAATGTTCTGGAATTAGTGGTGAGTGATTACATGACTTGTGAATATACTAAAGCCACTAAATTATATGCTCTAAAAGGGTGAGTTTATGGTGTGTGAAAATTACACACTTTAAAAAGTTGACTTTATGGTATGGACTTAGTGCCCTGCTTTTTGGGGGAGGTGTTAGTTGTTTGTAGTTCCCCCCACACCCCTTCTGTGAAGCCATCTAATTTTTACAGACAAAGCTAGTCTCTTACACCTTGTAAGTATAAGCGTGGTTGTTAGTGTTCTGAGAGCCTACATAGCAAAGCTTATTGTAGGGTAGCATGTCTGCTCAGTATACAAAATTTAAATGTATTCTTTCATTTTCAGCCTGGCCTTACCCATGCCCTTTTCTTTGCCTAAAATCTTGAAATATACGGTCCTTTGCTCTGTAAAGTTCATTACATTCTCTATAGAGTTTATTCTTTATAGAGTCATTTTCTCTGTAGAATTCCCTATAGTTGGTGATGGTGGAGGGACAGAAATCTCCTGGCTGTCAGAGGTGTAGAATCAATGACCCAGTTATCTGTTTTACTATAATTTAACTGTCTTCCCTGCTTTCCCCAGTATTTTGGTGCCTTTACTGCCTAGCTTCTTTCTGGGGTTCTCTTAAGACACGCCAGTTTCTCGTTTCTGTATCCCTCTGCAAATACTTAGTTCTTGGCTTCTTCTTGTTTTATGAGTTGCCTTGCCTCTGATTTCTCTTTTCCAGAAATGCTCTGGCAACTCTAAACTGCTGTTTTCTCTTCTCCTGTCTGTTTCTTTGCTGGTATTTACTTTTTAAATTTCTTACGTAAATACCCTGCAAAAACAACCCAAATGTCCCACCAGAAACTCAGGAATTAAAGTATATGAGAAGCTGGGCATGGTGGCTCATTCCTGTAATCCCAACACTTTGGGAGGCTGAGGCAGGCAGATCACTTGAGGCCAGGAGTTCAAGGCCAGCCTGGTGAAAGACACGGTGAAACCCCGTGTCTACTAAAAATACAAAAGTTAGCCAGCCATGTTGGTGCGTGCATGTAGTCCAAGCTACTTGGGTGACTGAGGCACAAGAATCACTTGCACCCTGGAGAACTGAGATCTCACAACTGCACTTTAGCCCGGGCAACAGAGCAAGACTATAAAAATATATATATATTCATACCATGGAATGCAAGAGTTTAAAACAATGAAATGGAACTTTATGTCCTGACATCAAAAGCTTTTTTTTATATGAACATGATTGTAAAAGAGTAAGTATAATTTCAAGCTGCTATTTTAAAACAGTACATTTCTAGATATATATTAAAAGTATGGAATCAGGTTCACAAAGTGCATCTCTAGATTCAGGCCATTTTACTTCCAACATTTCACATTTTGCATTTTTATTATTTTTATTGTAAGCATGTTTTAAATGTATGTTAGTTTGCAGAGATAATATAAGTAAAACTCAAATTGTATAACTGAGTTTTTCAGACAATTTATTAATCTTGGGCAAAAACAAGTATTAACCATTTGGAATACATATGTTTATATATTGTGATATGTAATACTAAGCATAATTAAAACTTTGCAACTTTGCTGTCATCGTTTTAATTATCAGATTGGTGCCTTTTTATACGAGAATTATTTTGTTTTTCCTCTCGTCCAATTTGTTTGGCTTAGAAACAAAATAATAGAAAAACAATAGTAGTAATAGCAGCTAATAGCACTTATTGAACACTAACTACATACCAAGCACTGTGCTGAAGTGCTTTAGATGTTTTGTTGTCAACTTATTTATTTATTGTTGTTGTTTTTTTTTGAGACGGAGTCTTGCTCTTATTGCCCAGGCTGGAGTACAGTGGCGCCATCTTGGCTCACTGAAACCTCCACCTCCTGGGTTCAAGCGATTCTCCTGCCTCGGCCTCTGAAGCAGCTAGGATTACAGGCATGCGCCACCACACCTGGCTAAGTTTTGTATTTTTAGTAGAGACGGGGTTTCACCATGTTGGTTAGGCTGGACTCGAACTCGTGACATCAGGCGATCCACTCACCCTGGCCTCCCAAAATGCTAGGATTACAGGCGTGAGCCACTGCGCCTGGCCATCAATTTAATTTTCAAAATAGTTCACTGAGGCCTAAATACTACTATACCAATTTTACAGACAAACTGAGGCAGAGATATTAAACTACTTGCCCAAGGGTTTGTGGTTTTATTTTTTTATTTTTTTGAGATGGAGTCTTGCTCTGTTGCCCAGGCTGGAATGCAGTGGCGCGATCTCTACCTCCCGGGTTCAAGAGATTCTCATCCCTCAGACTCCCGAGTCACTGGGACTACAGGTGCCTGGCACCACGCCAGGCTAATGTTTTATTTTTAGTAGAGATAGGGTTTCACCATGTTGGCCAGGTTGATTTTGAACTCATGATCTCTCAGGTGACCTGTCTGCCTCAGCCTCCCAAAGTGCTGGAATTACAGGCATAAGCTACTGTGCCCACCCCCAAAGTTTTTGTTTTTTGTTGTTGTTGTTGTTGTTGTATGTAAAACGTGCTGTCATTAGAATTTGACATCAGACCTACAGTTAGCCTGTTTTTAACAATTCAGCCATGTTGCTTCTTGCATATCCAGACTTAAGATGTGTATGTGATTAAGTTGAGAAACAGATTCTCAGACAGGTATATAAGTCTTTCTGATAACTGTTTCTAGCTGCCCAGAGGCCTTTTTTTGGTTGGTTAATATTATAGTGATTTGGTTACATTCTGGTAAAACCAGGTATCTCAGTACTTTAGATAAAGAATGAGTTACTTCTGTTGCATTTGTTTATCTCCTAGAGGTCTGAAGGGTTTGAACTAAATACAGTGTTTGCAGAAGCCCTCTTAACCTATAGGACATAAGTTTTCATGGGATTGGCTCAAAATGAATGAAACGCTGTGGATGTATAATTTTCTGGAGAGTACCCAGAGTTTTTCTAGGATTTTCACACAGAAGTTCCTCATCAAAGGCCAAGACCACGAATTACCTCATCCTTATTTTTCTTTTGGTCAGAGAGCTAGCCCTGAATGTTTTACTTACTATTTTATAGGAATCATTTCATGTGTTTATCTTCAGCCATTTAAGCTATACTTCAAAAGCACAATGAAAACAATGATGTGTACTTAGTGATGAAATATACACAAGATGAACAAAGACTACAAGGGGATTTCTTGTGGTAATAAAATTAGAGAAATGCACTAGTGCATCTCCAATGTCCTTTCTAGCTTTCAAATGTTATAATTGTTATCCCTATTTGGAAAAGTAGGCATTTTCCCACAGTAAAATTTTGCAGAATTGAGTTTTGAAGTATCATTAATAATCCAAGAACCAGATAGAAAAGTTAAGGGTTACTGCAAGTGCTACTAATTAGTACTCAGACGTTCGTAATTTCAAGCAGTTCCTTTATCAAATTCAAATGTGTTAATTTCTGATATGATTTAGAAAAATGATTTCTGATATCTTTAAAAGTGATTGGATTTGTACTAAAAGCTCTTTTTTGTTATATATGTTTAAAGAAAATTTTTTTTAATTCTTCAATAGGGAAGTTTGGTTGGCTTAGTGGATTATCCAGATGATGAAGAGGAAGATGAAGAAGAAGAAACGTCCCCCAGGAAAAGACCTCGTCTTGGCTCATAAAATATTTATTAGGGGACCCTCAACATGTGGTCTTAAAATGCTGCAACTGTTCAATGAGCTGTAAATCCGAATCAGAAAGCTTTCTCAATTGAACTTAGAAAATATACAAGGAGTAGCAAAAGACACTCAATATATCAGCTAAGGGAGTTTAGTTCTAATAAAAAAACAGGCTTCCCAGGAACTTCATTGCTTGCTAGTAATTAAGGGGTTTGCCTTTTAGGCTGTCAAACGTTAATAACCAGAACCTGGGAGACAGCTTCTCAGCAAGGAAGTCACAGGTTTTGGGACGGTTTAGGGGAGGGGAAAAGGTTGATAAAATAATGCAGGGTTGCTCCTCGGGGTGTTGATCTAAAAACAATTTTACAGAACTTCAGTTGTAAACTCAATAACATTACTTGTATAATGGTGCTGACCATGTTGTTGTTTTAATCAGTTGCCTCTTTTTAAAAGAAATTTTTATGGAAAACACATTCAACTATCATAAAAAAAAATGAAGTTAAGCTGTTGGGACCATTTATTTAAGATTTAACAAAAGTTCAGCCTTTTAGGTAGTTGAAGGGAAGTACACCCCATATTCAGCACATGTTGAATTTTCTACACCAGGAATTTTCAATATGTATATTGATGAAAACAAGCTCAATTCAAACTGGACAGTTTTAAGATAATGTTAAAATCAGCACTTTTAGAGACAATGAAGGCCAAGAATCAGTACAGTAGTATTCCAAAATGATTTTCTCTAGAAATTTGAAAGTGGATAGAACAGAATGTTTTCAACCACCTACCAGTACGATCTTTTGTGGAAGATACTTTGAAATCACTTTTTGCTTTGTTAGTAAAGTTCTCTCTCTTTCCAGAGCTACAAGTTTTAAAGTGTTACTTATACAGACCAACAAAGAATAGTGCTGAATTAAGTGGCATTTAGTATGTAGAAGCCATTTTGATCCAAGAAGCGACTTGTCAACGTCAGCATGCAGCACATGTAGCTTTTCTGTAAACAAGGGTGTGATACGAAAGCTGCTTTTTTAAGAAGAGTAAAAGCACATTCCATGTACGTAAGTGAACTTTAAAATTAAATTGAGGCAAACAGTTATGTTTTATTTTTAGAGCAACAAGTTAACTGTACATATTTTAATGTTAGTTTGCTCATCTATGATCTGAGATCATGCCGAAGTGAGAAAAATGTCCCCAAAATACAATTTAATGCATTGGGAAAAAAAATTTTTAATGGTACTTCCAGCCACAATCTTTAGATCACCCTTGTAATGTGTTATGGGTCCACTTTTCCTGGAATAGTTTAATCTGAAGCAGTTTCCCCTGTTTTGGAGATTTTGTAGTTAATTTTAATTTTGGCTGTTTGGAAAAGATGAGCTGTTTGTGTAGATATGAAGTATAGTTTTTCCATAAAACAGATGTTTATTTTGTATTAAAAATACCACTGTACTTGTTTTACACCATTTGTATACATGTGGTGATATTAATGCTAAACTGTAAAATTCAGGAATTAAAATGTGACCCTGTAATTCCATAATTGATGTTTGTGTTTGGTTTGTTGTAAATATAAATTAACTCCATTTTGAGATATGTCAATTTTACAGTATCTTTTAAAAGGCAATAAAATTATACATAAATATTTATTATAAACTGCTAGGTCATACCCCAGTTTTAATGAAATAATTCTAAACAAATGCGGGTCAACGGCACTTTATCACTGACTACTTATAGAAGGTAAGCCTTGGGGAAATCAAAGCATCATGGTATGGAGCTTTTCTCACCTCTTCAGTTAAAGGTGTACATATAATAAGAAAGAAAGACCTTCCACCTCATAAGGCAGGTGACTCAGGATATTTTAAACCAAGATCAGTAAAGTTCCTATCCACTTTCTTTGAATCAGCAAGTTTTATCCAGACCCATCTCTCAGCTTTTATTAAATTTCTTCTTATAATAAGCCCACATGTAAAACAGTTTCCTAGTTACTTTTTGTTTGTTTGAATCTCGCTCTTGTTGCCCAGGCTGGAGTGCAGTGGCGCAATCTCAGCCCACTGCAACCTCCACCTTTGGGTTCTAGTGATTCTCCTGCCTCAGCCTCCTGAGTAGCTGGGAGTACAGGCGCCCATCACCACACCCAGCTAATTTTTAGTAGAGGCAGGGTTTCACCATGTTGGCCAGGCTGGTCTTGAACTCCTGACCTCAAGTGATCCGCCTGCTTTGGCCTCCAAAAGTGCTGGGATTACAGGTGTGACCCACCGTGTCCAGCCCTCCTCATTACTCTTGACTCCTCTTAAGTAACTTTAAGTCCTAGTAGGAAGTACTATTTTTCTTTTTTTTTTTTTTTTTTTTTTTTTTTTTGAGATGTAGTCTTGCTCCATCACCCAGGCTGGAGTGCAGTGGCACGATTTCAGCTCATTGCAACCTCCGCCACCTGGGTTCAAGCAATTGTCTGCCTCAGCCTCCTGAGTAGCTGGGATTACAGGTGCCCATCACCATGCCAGGCTAATTTTTGTATTTTCATTAGAGACGGGGTTTCACCATCTTGGCCAGGCTGGTCTTGAACTCCTGACCTCGCGATCCACCCGCCTCAGCCTCCCTGTCTCTGTATCTTATGAAGACTTCCTTTTTCTTTCTGAAGAGCTGCCATAAGTCTTAAACATTTAAATCATCATCTGAACCTTTTCTTGTAGTAGAATTGTGAATATTTTCCTGAAGTACAGGTTATGGTTTTCATGGTACAAGTGCTTACCTACGACGATAAGAGAATAAGGCTTAAAATACCCCTTAAAAGAACAATTGTGAGAATTCCACGTTAGCAGCTGTCTTTAAATGACTACCCTCAGACAGATCTGGGTTTTTGTATCTTCATCTTTACTCAGTGAAGCAAGCCAAGAGCCCACATTTGTATGCCTTAGGTCCTCTTAAAATGGTATCTGTAAACATGTATCCAATATAAAAACTATTTTTAATAAAAAGTTACCTGAAACAGATTTCTGTGTTTTAATCACTAGCATTTCCTCTTATCCATCTAGTGATGAAAATGTAACAAACGTAAATACTGGTTTTTCTGCAGATTGAAGGTTGGAATTGTGTAACTGAAACTGAGTAATTCTTGTTACATTAATTTTGGTATCCTTTTTTTTTTGAGATGGAGTCTCGGTCTGTTGCCCAGGCTGGAGTGCAGTGGCTGGATCTCAGCTCACTGCAAGCTCCGCCTCCCGGGTTTTACGCCATTCTCCTGCCTCAGCCTCCCGAGTAGCTGGGACTACAGGCGCCCGCCACCTCGCCCGGCTAGTTTTTTGTGTTTTTTTAGTAGAGACGGGATTTCACCGCGTTATTCAGGATGGTCTCGATATCCTGACATGATCCGCCCGTCTCGGCCTCCCAAAGTGCTGGGATTACAGGCTTGAGCCACCGCGCCCGGCCTCTTTTTTTAAAAGCTTATAATCGTAGACTTAAGGAGATAAAATGTGATTATAAGTTAAATCTCAGGAGTATCCTGTACTTAGAAAAGGGTGGACGTGGGATATTACAAGATTGGACATTTTTTTTTTTTTTTTTTTTTTTTGGAGATGGAGTCTTGCTCTGTTGTTGCTCAGGCTGGAGTGCAGTGGCGTGATCTCACTGCAACTTCCACCTCCCAGGTTCAAGCGAGTCTCCTGCCTCAGCCTCCTGAGTAGCTGGCACATTACAGGCATGCACCACCATGCCCAGCTTATTTTCGTATTTTAGTAGAGATGGGTTTTCACCATGTTGGTCAGGCTGGTCTTGAACTGATCTCAAGTGATCCGCCCCCGCTCAGCCTACCAAAATGCTGGGATTACAGGCGTGAGCCACTGTGCCTGGCTTTTTTTTTTTTTTTTTTTTTTTTTTTTTTTTTTGATATGGAGTCTTGCTCTGTCAGCCAGGCTGGCGTGCAGTGGCGTGAGCTCCAGTTCAGCGCAACTTCCGCCTCCCGGGTTCAAGCGATTCTCCTGCCGCAGCCTTACAAGTAGCTAGGATTACAGGTGCCCGCCACCACACCTGGCTAATTTTTGTATTTTTAGTAGAGACGGAGTTTCACCACGTTGGCCAGGCTGGTCTCCTAACCTCAAGTGATCCTCCTGCGTTGGCCTCCCAAAGTGCTGGGATTACAGGCATGAGCCACCACACCAGGCCTGGAAGTTTCTGAAAGGTAGGTCTCCTATTGTGTTTATCTTTAAATAGACCACAGAAAACTATCCTAGGGTCACTTAAACACCAACACCCAGTGGTGGCATCTCCTTCAACAGGCTCAATCAATTATTCCCTTTGCCTGTGTTTTAGTAATAGTTTGTCTAGAAAGAGTCATTATTTTTTACATCCCGCACATCTATTTTCCAAGTCCTATTTGCTCCTGCCTTATGTAGGTATAAATGATAAACGTAATATCTACTTTACCATTGCCCAGGGTATCTCTACCCTTGATTGGACTGTCTCATACGTGGTACACCCAGAACTACTCTACCTCATGCACTAGTCACCATACAGTAATAAAAATGAAAATTTTGATCATGTAACTTCCATGCTTTATTTATTTATTTATTTATTTATTTATTTATTTATTTATTTATTTATTTTTATTTTTTGAGACAGGGTCTCACTGTGTCATCCAGGCTGGAGTGGAGTGCTGTGATCATAGCTCACTGCAGCCTTGACCTCCAGGGCTCTGGTGATCCTACCACCTCAGCCTCCCAGGTAACTGGGACTACAGGTGTGCGCCACCATGCCTACCTAATTTTTTATATTTTTCGTAGAGATGGGGTTTTGCCATGTTGCCCAGGCTAGTCTCAAACTCCTGGGCTCAAGCAGTCTGTCCACCTCAGCCTCCCAAAGTGCTGGGATTACAGTGTCAGCCACCGTGCCCAGCCCCTGCATTAAAATTTTTCAATGACTTGACACTGCTGGTATTACAAAATTTAAAATCCAGAGCTGGGATTGTGCTACCTCCAGCCTGGGCAGCAAAGCAAGATCCTGTCTCTAAAAAGAAAAAAAAAAAAAAAAAAAAAAAACTCCTCACATTCCCTACAAGACTGCACTATCAGTACCCCACCTGTCTCCAATTTCATATGCTAACCCTCTCCACTCATACGTATATTCCAGGTTTTCAGTATATGCTTTATTTCCTGCTGCAGAACCTGAGTTGTTCCTTACCTATTCTTTGTGTAATTAACCTTCCATTCAGCTTAAAGAGGCTTAGCCAGCCCTGCTCGTAGGACTCTACACTTTGCCTTTCTAACAGTTTGGTCTTTGGGCCTTCTCCACTAGCCCCATGAAGGCAATGACCTTGTCAATCTCGTTGACTACTGTATCCTTAGCGCTTAGCACAATGCCTGGCACAAACAGTAGGTAACCGAGTTTGAATGAATGAACATACTATCAACTGGTTTCTTTCTATACCCTCTTTCCAAGGGAAAACATTCAGGAATTTGTATTAAACTAATCAGTATGAGTAGCTGCCTTCCCTACTGTCCTTTACCTAAAGTGTTTACAATAATAAGATATTTGGATTTACAAAAGTGTTTGAAACTAAAAACCTCGGTGGAAGGACTAAATAATTTATTTTTAAGACAATTTGAACTTCCATTTTGTTAAATTGTTCTTAGTGATTACTTATTAATAACTTCTTCTTTGAGTTTCTCTGCAAGCAGTCTCCTCTTTAGTAATGTTTGCTTCTCCTCTGCTGTCATTTCTGGTTTCTCTGTCATTTCCTGAAAAAAGGAAAAAATTGTCTACAGTATGAAATAGGATCATTTGTCTAAAATTCCCAACATACTGCCTCAAATGAACGAAAATCAGGGGCACTTTCTTGTGGGGTGGAGGGAGAGACAGAAATAGACTAGGCTTCCTAAATCTCTTCTTCATAAAGTCTCTTCTTGGAGAAGCCCTCTTGGAAGTGGGGGCTGGGGTTACTGATGCTGCTCTATGATAAAACATTTCAGAATGCTCAGGTGAAACAGACCACTGACCCTGACATACTCAAAGAAGACCAAGTAAAGAAACAGCATAAGAAAAAAATGTATAATGACACCGCTCTTATTTTCTGCCTCAAAAAATCCTTATCACAACAATTTCACTTCCTAGAAAAGACTTAGCAGCTACTGCACTAGGAGGTGGTTAATAGGAATGGGTCTGCAAGCAAAATTTACTAGAGGCTTTCTGGCACATATTCTGATTTTGAGAGTTCCACTACCGATTTGTAAATCTTGACATATTAAGGCTAGCCATACCTCTACCTCCCCAGTGGGTTTTCCTTTCTGCTCCGTATTTTGTATCTGCTTAGTCCTCATATCCTTTCTCATGGACATCAACTTATCTCTCTTCTGCTTGAGATAGTGTTCTCGTTGCCGAAGTTCTTCTGTTCCAAGTACTGATAAATTCTGGGTCAAGTAAGAAAAGGAGCTTTCTAAATTCAAGTCCATTTATTAAGTAGCACAGATACCCACTGACTGATTCAATTCGAAGTTTGATTTCCTTGCCATTTTGCTTATAGTTATTAAAAGTGATGTCTTTTACTTACTGCTATTGGTCCTTCAATGCTCGCGTGCTCTAAGCCAGGAATCTTCAGGCCTTTTTGTGGCAGGGAGGAAGTTTCAGACCTTTCCACTTTTCTTCCCAAAGGTTCTACTGACTGATTAGCAAAAGGCACTTTAACTTCTGGCAATAAGTAGACAATAAGACCAATTAGAATATTATGAGAAATATTAAGTATTAGACTAGGCTTACCAAAATGAGCTAATGTTAATAATACTTGTTTTTCCTCATATTCAGTCAACATATATTCATTGCCTATATTGTGCCAGCCACTGGGTAAGAACAGTAAACATCATATCTCTACCCTTAAGGAGCTTGGAACTACAGTTTCTTACCTACATCTCAACAAGTACCACGCTCCTGCTGTTTGTATAGTACTATAGCTACAAAAAGGTAAAATTCTTGTCTAAAGATTAGAACTACACTATAATATAAGATTGCCACATAAGCCAAATAAACAGTATACTAATTCCTTACTACAATGTAATTGGTTTCTAAACTTTTGCTTGCATGTAAAAAGTCACCCTACATTTTCAGAACAATTAATGTAAAACTATAATTTTTTGTATTGCAAGAGTGTGTGCCAGTAATGTCAATAATTTTTGTTTATAATTATGTTTTGAAGATAACTATAAACCTGCCAGTGCATTAAGAAAATGTAAAGTTTTCTAAAGCAAGCAGAACTTGGAAGCACATATAAACATGAGCACTAAATACTTTCCAGCCATTTGGTGACCGTGCCAACCAAGAGAGAGGTTAACATTCTAATTGCTCCTCTGAGCCATTTATTATTATAAGGTGATTGTTTTTAAAAAGAGAAAACATTTTCAGTGTAAATACATAGGCTATGAAAGAAAGCACAGTGAGACAAGCAAAGACATTAAAATGATGCTAAGATTTAAAAGCATGATGGGAAAACATGGCAAACATGTCTCTAAATGATTAAAATTTTTGCCACACCTGGTTGATCCTGCCAGTTTAAAAAAAAACCTTGCCAGCATACATACTAAAACAGAAAACAGAATTTTGTCTGTTCAAGAAACTTGACAGCAGACCACTGCTCTAGCAGTGACCAGACTGACTACAGTGCCAGAGACGTTGGAGGAAGAAAAGCTCTCCAGGCCCTTGGACAATAGGGGAAATCTCCATGGAAGAGACAAGCTGGAACCAGCACTCCAAGCCAACCTAGACAGGGAGCTACATAACTAACAGAAATAAAGATAGAGGTAAAACACTCTTGTTGTTACTGATAGCGATGTTAGCAGAGGTAGGCTTAGCCCTCAATGGACTCACAGAACTGGAGAAGGGACAGTTCAAATAATTCCTGAGGAGGGGGGAACCTATACATATAAGCATATATATTCCACTCATGTTCTTTCTCTGGACAGTTCTTGCCTTGGGTTTGTTAATTATGAACAGACGTATATTCTCAGACCTAGAAAGGGAAGTACTTGAAGCCAAAATACTTAGCTTCTCTAATTTCTAGGAAGGGAAGATCAGACAGCCAGAAAACCTAAAGAAAGATCATCTCATCTCTGGCAACTCTGCATCAATCTGAGAAAAGATACTATCAATTGCTAGCAGGAATGAGGGAAAGACAGGCAAAAGGACAAAACAGGAGCTCAAACAACTTCATGATTCTTCCAAACTCAGATTTTCATACTGGGCTTCCATCACTTTGTATGAAGTGATTCTCTGAAATATCAGATATGCCCATTTAAAAAAATAATTTTAAAAACTCAAATCATTACTTTTGAAATTATCTACCATTTATGCTGTGCCATTAATGTGTATAACTGAATCATATGTGGTTTGAGATCAAGTTTTCTATAGCTTCACTTAGATAAGAAAGCAGATAAAGCAAATTTATTCAAATTATGTTAGACACGATTTAAATAGTATATGTACTTAGGTGTATATAAAACAAAGTTAATTTGGGTCAGCAAACTAGAGCATAGACAAACCTAAAGCAGGGGCTTTCATGGATATAATTAAAATGAGGCTATTTCTACTTACAATCTGTAGCATATATATAAAAAAGAAATAAATGGTTTGACTTGGTGCAAAGAAAGAAGCAAAGTAACTTCACAAATCTGCTTCTGGTTCAATATACTCTTATTGTTTTGTCAAATAAGAATCTACCTCCTTAAAATTAATGGTGCTTTCAGTAAACTAGGAATAGAGGGGAACTTCCTCAACTGCATAAAGAGTATCTACAAAAAATTCTAAAACCTAACACAAAACTTAACGGTGACAAATTAGAAGGTTTCTCACTAAGATCAGAAACAAAGCAAAAATGTCCCCTCTCACCGTTCTGATTCAACATCATACTAGAAGTCCTACGTAATCCAGTAGGACAAGAAAAAGAAAGAAAATGTACACTGGGAAGGAATAAATAAAAATGTCTTTATTTGCACAATACATGATCATCTATGTAGAAAATGCAAACGAACTGACAGAAAAACTGAAATGAATAATTATATAGCAAGGTTACAGGATACAAATTAATAAACAAAAGTTTATCACTTTCCTTTATACCAGTAATGAATAAATGGAATTTAAAATTAAAAATACCATTTACATTAGCACAGCAACCCTAAAAATGAAATACTTAGATATAAAATATAACAAAATATGCACAAGATCTATATGAGGAAAACTAGAAAATTCTAATGAAAGAAATCAAAGAACCAAATAGAGAGATATTCCATGTTTTAATTTAATTTTATTTTATTTTGAGATGAAGTTTTGCTCTTGTTGCCCAGGCTGGAGTGCAATGGCAGGATCTTGACTCACTGCAACCTCTTCCTCCTGGGTTCAAGTGATTCTCCTGCCTCAGCCTCCCGAGTAGCTGGGATTATAGGAACCTGCCACCATGCCCAGCTAATTTTTTTTATTTTTTGTAGAGATGGAGTTTCACCATGTCGGTCAGGCTGGTCTTGAACTCCTGACCTCAAGTGATCCAGCACCTCAGCCTCCCAAACTGCTGGGATTACAGGTGTGAGCCACTGCTCCTGGCTTTTTTTTTTTTTTTTTTTTTTTTTGAGACAGGGTCTCACTCTGTTACCTAGGCTGGAGTGCAATGATGCGATCTCGACTCACTGCAATATCCACCTCCTGGGCTCAAGCAATTCTCCTGCCTCAGCCTCCCTGGAAGCTGGGACTACAGGCATGCACCACCATGCCTGGCTAATTTTTGTATTTTTTTTGTACAGTCAGGGTTTCGCCAAATTGCCCAGGCTGATTTTGAACTCCTGAGCTCAAACAATCTTCCCGCGTTGGCCTCCCAAAATGCTAGGATTACAGGCATAAGCCACCATGCCTGGCCTATTCCATGTTTATGGACAGGAAAACTCAATGTCAAGATGTCAGTTCTTCCCAACATGATCTATAGATTCAATATAATATCAATCAAAATTTCAGCAAGTTATTTTGTGGATATTGACAAACAGATTCTAACATTTATATGGAGAGGCAAAAGACCCAGAATAGCCAACACAATATTGAAGAACAAAATTGGAGGGCTGACACTACCCAACTTGAAGACTTCAAACTATAGTAATCAAGACAGTGTGGTATTTGCAAAAGAATGGAGAAATAGATCAATGGAACATAATAGAGAGCCCAGAAATAAACTCACATAAATATAATCAATTATCTTTGACAAAGGAGCAAAGGCAATACAATGAGGAAAGGAAACTGGACATCTGAAAGAAAAAATACGAATCTAGACACAAACTTTACACCCTTCACAAAAAATAATTCAAAATAGATTACAGACCTAAATGTAAAATGTAAAACTGTAAAAATCCTAGAAGATAACATAGGAGAAAATGTAGGTGACCTTAGGCATAATGACTTTTTTGATACAACACCAAAGGCATACCCTATGAAAGACATAATTAATAAGCTGAACTTCATTAAAATTTCTGCTATATAAAAGACAGTATCAAGAGGATGAGAAGACAAGCCACAGACTGGAAGAAAATATTTTCAGAAGACAAAATCTGATAAAGGACTGTTATTCAAGATATACAAGCACTTAAAATTCAACAAGAAGAAAATGAACCCAATTAACAATAAGAAAACAAACAACCCAACAAATGTAATGGGCCAAAGACCTCAACAGACACATCACCAAAGAAGATACACAGATGACAAACAAGCATATGAAAATATGCTCTACATCATGTCATCAGGGAAATGCAAATAAAACATCAATGAGATACCACTACACACCTACTAGAATAGTCCAAATCCAGAACACTGACAACACCAAATGCTGGCAAGGATGCAACAAGAACTCTCATTTGCTGCCGTGGAAATGCAAAATGGTATAGCCACTTTGGAAGACAGTTCGGCAGTTTCTTACAAAACTAAACATACTCTTACTGTAAGATACAACAATCATGCTCGTTGGTATTTACGCAAAGGAGCTGAAAGCTATGTCCACACAAAAACCTGCACATGGATGTTTATAGCAGCTTTATTCATAATTGTCAAAACTTGGAAGCAACCAAGATATTCTTCAGCAGTTAAATGAATAAACAAGCCATGACACATCCAGACAATGGAATATTATTCAGCACTAAAAAGAAATGAGCTACCAAGCCATGAGAAGACATGGAGAAATCTTAAATGGATTATTACTAAGTGAAAGAAGCCAATCTGAAAAGGCTACGTACTACTGTATGATTTCAACTACATGACATTCTAGAAAAGGCAAAACTCTGGAAACAGTAAAAGATCAGTGGTTGCCATGGGTTAGGAGGTGGGAAGGATGAAGAGGCAGAGCACAGAGAATTTTTAGGGCAGTGAAACCATATACTACATGATACTATAATGGTGAATGCATGTCATCATACATTTGTCAAAACCCACAGAATATACAATACCAAGAGTGAACCCTAAAGTAAACTATGCTCTTTGGTTGGTAATGTTGTGTCAAGGAAAGTTCACCAACATAACAAATGTACTACTTTTGAGGGGGTCGAAAATGGGAGATGCTAGTCATGTACTGGGGCAGGGACTATATGGGGTAAATCTCGGTACCTTCTGCTCAATTTTACTGTGAACCTAAAACAGCTTAAATTAAGCATATTAAAAAAAGAAAGTTGTTCTCCAACTTACATTAAAAAATTAATGGGTAAACATCACACTAATCTCAATTATAGAAGTTCTTCTCAACTAAGGTTGAGAAGAATATATTTGGTGTCAGAAGACAAAAGTAAGCCATAATTTCACCACTGAAGAGTTCAGTGATCTTGGTTGGACAAGTCGCTCAGCTTCCTTGAATTTCTTTAAAAAAAAGAAGGGATGGGTACAGTGGCTCATGCCTGTAATCCCAGCGCTTTGGGAAGCTGAGGCAGGAGGATCACTTCAGGCCAGGAGTTTGAGAACAGCCTAGGCAACTCAGCAACACCCAACAAAAACAATTTTTTTAAAGAAGATAAGAGTAGCCAGGCACAGTGGCTCATGCCTGTAATCCCAGCACTTTGGGAGGCCGAGGCAAGCGGATCCTCTGAGGTTGGGAGTTCGAGACTAGCCTGACCAACATGAAGAAACCCCGTCTCTACTAAAAATATAAAATTAGCTGGGCGTGGTGGCACATGCCTGTAATTCCAGCTACTCGGGAGGCTGAGGTAGGAGAATCGCTTGAACCCGGGAGGTGGAGGTTGCGGTGAGCCGAGATCACGTCATTGCACTCCAGCCTGGGCAACAATAGCAAAACTCCGTCTCAAAAAATAAATAAATAAATAAATAAATAAATAAATAAATAAATAAATAAATAAATAAAAGAAAAGCAAGGATTATAATATCTACCTCACAGAGTTATATTTTTTTTAACTGAGAAAAGGACATTTATTTAAAACCACAGGAATCCATAATAAAATGAACTGAATTCGTGACCATAATTTGTTTCAGAATTACTTGTTTTCTTATATAGAAAATCAGTTCATATTGAAAATAGATTTGCCACATGTTGAAAAGGTCATCCACTAATATTTCCTACAAGGATTCCTATCAATTTTGGTTTCAAAGATACGATTTCTGACCAAATATCTGAACAAAATGGCTACCTCTTATTTTCTAGCTGTACTTAATTCATTAGAAAAGAAATTTGATATTATCTTTCCAAGTTCAGCTTCCCACTCTCAAATACCATACAACTACGAGCATGGAAGAGAATACCAAATGTTATGTGAACCTCTCTTGTAAGCTGTAGCCGTGCACAAAGGCCAGTTACTCTCTCAAGGAGTTTTGCTCTCTACTCTGGGTTTCAGACTTCATGTGGAAACTTGGGGACTATACACTCTCTTTCAGGTCAGCATCTCATCTGCAACCTCTTTAACCAAATTCACAAAGAACGTTAAATACCAAAGACATTCAATACTCCCTCCCAGGGCTTTTGAAGTTAAATAAGTATGAGAAAGTGGCACATTCTATATGGTGTTTATGTATTCATATTATTGGAGAAAGTTCAGTACACTTCAGCCTTACCTGAGGGTGGGTGTGTAAAATGTTCACCATCCCCTAGGGAATTATTCATTATTGCAGTTTCACTGGAATGCACTGTGGGCTCTTCTGTTTTAGCCTCTGATAACTTCAGGATTCCATAATACAGTTTAAAAAAAACACACACAATTTAGATTCATTTTAACTAATTCACTACCTAAAGGATCCAAAGATATTATAGTTTTCTTTTTCTTTTTCTTTTGAGACAGTCTCACTCTGTCACCCAGACTGGAGTGCAGTAGTGTGATCTCAGCTCACTGCAACCTCAGAATCCAAAGATATTATAGTTTTCTTTTTTTTTCTTTTGAGACAGAGTCTCACTCTTATCACCCAGACTGGAGTGCAGTAGTGCGATCTCGGCTCACTGCAACCTCTGGCTCCTGGATTTAAACGATTCTTATGCCTGAGCCACCTGAGTAGCTTGGATTACAGGTGTGCACTACCATGCTCGGCTAACTGTTGTATTTTTAGTAGGCATGGGGTTTTGCCATGTTGCTGGTCTCGAATTTCTGGCCTCAAGTGATCCACCCACCTCGGCCTCTCAAAGTGCTGGGATTACAGGAGTGAGCCATCATGTCTGGCCTCTTTAAAAGAAAGTATAAAGCATACACTCTTATAAGAAATTATATACTTTAGGCCAGGAACAGTGGCTCATGTCTGTAATCCCAGCATTTTGGGAGGCTAAGGCCAGCAGATCACCTGCGGTCAGGAGTTCAAGGCCAGCCTGGTCAACATGGTGAAAACCTGTCTCTACTATCAGTACAAAAATTAGGCAGGAGTGGTGGCAGACACCTATAATCCCAGCTACTTGGGAGGCTGAGGCACAAGAATTGCTTGAGCCCAGGAGGCAGAGGTTGCAGTGAGCTAAGATTGCACCACTACACTCTAGCCTGGGCAATACAACAAGACTCAGTCTCAAAAGAAAAAAAAAAAAAAGGGTATATACTTTCTATATTAAGAAGTATAAAAAGCTGGCCCGGCACAGTGGCTCACGCCTATAGTCCCAACACTTTGGGAGGCTGAGGCAGGTGGATCACATGAGATCAGGAGTTCAAGATCAGGTTGGATGACATGGTAAAACCCTGTCTCTACTGAAAATACAAAAATATTAGCTGGGCGTGGTGGTGCACACCTGTAATCCCACCTACTTGGGAGGCTGAGGCAGAAGAATCGCTTGAATCCAGGAGGCAGAGGTTCCAGTGAGCCAAGACTGTGCCACTGCACTCCAGCCCAGGTGACAGAGTGAGACTATGTCTGCAAAAAAAAAAAAAAGTATAAAAGGGTTTTCTGGCCGGGCATGGTGGCTCATGCCTGTAATCCCAGCATTTTGGGAGGCCAAGGCAGGCAGATCACGAGGTCAGGAGTTCAAGACCAGTCTGACCAACGTGGTGAAACCCTGTCTCTACTAAAAATACAAAAATTAGCCAGGCGTGATGGCATGTGCCTGTAATCCCAGCTACTCTGGAGGCTGAGGCAGGAAAATCACTTGAACCTAGGAGGTGGAGGTTGCAGTGAGCCAAGATCATACCACTGCACTAAAGCCTGGGTGACAGAACGAGACTCTGTCTCAAGAAAAAAAAAAAAAAAAAATGTTGTTCTGTGAGTTACCAGGACAAAAATAAAGGGGAAAAAAGTATAAAAAGTTAAATACAAATGCCTAAACTCGCCAAAAAAAAATGACTTATATAATTCTTGCTTATATGCATGTCCTGTAAGATTAATTAGTACTGTGTTGTCTTTGTATGTACTATGTACAGTTAAGTATATACAGTACTATATAATATTCATGGTGGCTAGCAGTAATGCACAAAGTACCTAGAATTATTGATATATTAATATTATTGGTCAATATTTACATTGTACTTAAAATTATGTAGTTCCACATAAGTATAAATTTTAATAGTAAGAACTAGGTGTAAACTTAATAAGAGATAATAGCAATAAAATACTTCTGTTATATATTCTGTAGGCACCTGTTTTTTCCTCTTCCTTTCTTCTTCCTGGTCATATTCCTCTTTTGATTTTCTGAAATACCCAAAAATAAAGTAAAAAGATAAATTTCCTTTTTTGGTCAAAGAACAAATATTCAACTAAGCAACATGGTAACCTAAGCTTACAATAAAAGGCACATTAGACACAAAGATGGAAGATAATCAAACCTTGCTCTAAAGTGGCTTACAGTCAACTGGGAAAGACATACATAGGCATACAGCATAATACAGTTAGTGACATAAAATACAGGTCTACTCATTCCTTCTAGAACTCTCAATGAACCCTAGCTGAACAAAGATCAACAGATTTGAAATCCTGAACCCAAATGTGAATGGCAAATCCCATTAATAAGGACTTCAATCTCCCACTTTAGAGTGATCAGTTACATCCCTCTTGATAAGAGCCAGTACACCCCTCTCAATAAAATGTCATTGTTCCAGTGGCATCTGAGCTATTATCAAGCACTTGTGATACCACTGTGCCAAAGCCCATCAACTTTTGTAAACTGCTGAGACAGTCTGATTTTGGAAAGTAACCAAGTTCAACTGTTATACATGTTCATAACTAAGTTCTATTACTTACACAGTAGTATATCCCCTCAAAAGCTCTTGGAAAATAAAATCTGAAAATAATGTTGACCAGTTTTCAGGCCACCAATCAACCAACACAACCAGTCCAACTCAAAACTTTACCAGTCCTCTGAACCAAACACCCTTACCTCTCAAACCTGTAAACTCAAAGCTTTGTGTGTTGTCTCAGGCTCCCATTTGCCCCTGCCATCCAAAGAGGGATCTGGCAAGAAAGGGTTGAGTTCACCTGTATATCTGCCACCCTCTTCATAATCACTCAAACCCCCTGAAATTAAGCACTGTGTCCTGGAGCTCCTGCCATAGTTTCCCACCAGCCCATTGGTGGATCTTTTCTTCTGCTTCGGAGGTGGGACAAAGTACCTAAGTGGGGGGAACTGTAGGATGCTAGAAGATGGTCATGTGTGGTAGTATAGTTGGAGAAGAAGTGACCCCAAAGGCCAAGGCCATAGTCTGCAGGTGACACTGTGATTATAGGCATCCTTTTGCCCTAAACCTAACATATTCTCACAGGAGATTTAAAAATTAGGAGCTACTACTGCCCCTTCCTTCCAAAATTCCCGTAAAGGTCAGGGCACAACAGGCCCAAAAGAAAAAGAAATGTCCATTAACATTTCTTAGTTCTGTGTGGACCCCCTTAGTGGTCTGCATACTCCTTGTCAGGCATTTGGCTGAGAATCATGTAACTGGGGAAACAAAGAGACCAGCAAGATACTCATCTGGGATAGACCCCTCTCACTGTCCTCCCTCCCTTGAAGGTTACTATCACCAAGTCAGCTATTCAATCTGTGGAGTCTGGATGCCCAGCCTCCTACTATGTGACACCTAGAATATGCCACCTCCATAGTGAGATCCAGAAGCCGTGGAGTAAGCTGTTTAGCTCAAGTCATTATACTTCTCTCCAGAGGTCAGGCTAGGTCTACCGCAACTTTTTCCCACTGGTGGCTACTTTCCTATTCCTATGATGGGGGTGTAAAAAGACCCTCTCATTTGGGCTGATCTGGTATAAGTTACCTGAAAATAACTTTTTCTGTCATTAAGAAATATATTCACAGTCATAAAATGATAAATCATTTTGATAGTCTTCAGTAGAGAATTTAGCAATTTTATTAGTTCATATTTGTTGGGCAAAAACCATATGTACAGATCATATAATAATGATTCATTTTAAAAATAATTGAAGAATGGTACCTAAGAGCTTCCCTCAGGATTTTCATCTCTTCCTGTTCAAGGTCACTGACCTCATCAGAGCCCTCGGTTAAGCAGTC
Source organism: Rhinopithecus roxellana (assembly GCF_007565055.1). Lineage (NCBI taxonomy): Eukaryota > Metazoa > Chordata > Mammalia > Primates > Cercopithecidae > Rhinopithecus > Rhinopithecus roxellana. Next base: position 86,924,525 of record NC_044565.1, read on the forward strand.
AGGTAATATACCTGTTCAAAACCAAAGACCACATGGAATAGTATCAACTCAATTGAAAACATGTATTTCTCACTGTTCTAGTTCCTTACGTACAAGTTACCTTTAGATCTATCACTGTAACATCCTAAGCTATTATCTTTTTAACTATCATCCATTTTATATTTATTTATTTATTTTGAGACAGAGTCTCTTTCTGTCACCCAGGCTGGAGTGCAGTGGCATGATCTGGGCTCACTGCAACCTCTGCCTCCTGGGTTCAAGCGATTTTCCTGCCTCAGCCTCCGGAGTAGCTGGGATTACAGGTGCCCGCCACCATGCCCAGCTAATTTTTAGTAGAGATGGGGTTTCACTATGTTGGCAGGCTGGTCTCGAACTCCTGACCTCAAGTCATCTGCCCCCTCGGCCTACCAAAGTGCTGGGATTACAGGCGTGAGCCACTGCTCCCAGCCATTTTTTTTTTTTCTTCTTTTTTTTTGAGACAGAGTCTTGCTCTGTCGCCCAGGCTGGAGTGCAGTGACACAATCTCCGCTCACTGCAAGCTCTGCCTCCCAGGTTCACACCATTCTCCTGCCACAGCCTCCCGAGTAGCTGGGATTAAAGGCGCCCACCACCATACCTTCCTAATTTTTTGTATTTTTAGCAGCAGCGGGGTTTCACCATGTTAGCCAGGATGGTCTCGATCTCCTGACCTCATGATCTGCCCGCCTCGGCCTCCCAAAGTGTTGGGATTACAGGAGTGCGCCACCACGCCTGGCCCACTCCCAGCCATTTTTAACTATCATCTTTTAAGCCTTTTCCTATTTTACAGAATAAGCCCCACCAAAAACCCCACACTTGAACTAGAAATATCTTAGTAATTATTTTATTGGCAATTAAAAATAACAATGTATGACAACAAAAATTTGTTAATATGTTTTTCTCTTCCATAATCATATAGTGTCTAAGAATATACTATGGAAATCATTGAGTTAGGCTTAATAATGAAACTGCTCTCAAAGGTGTCCCTTAAATGAGAAGAGTCACAAAACAAAATATAATTTTGTTAATTGAAATAGCATTAGAAGTCTTCATTTATATAATAACGGATGCTATTGAAAAGGGCCCTGCTTACTATGTGTAATAAAACCATGGTGCTAAGCACTTTGGGGGGATACAAAGATGAATAAAGCAATCTCTGCCCTTGAAGCTTCTGTTCAGATGTTGGTCTAATAATTATAAACCAGGGAAGTAGCAACTTCAGCCCAAGAAAATAAAAGGTAACTTAAAATATTGGTTTAATTTACTTCATTACTTTTATCTTCTTTCGAAGTAGGTGGACTGGTAATAATTGTTCTGTTTGCATCTATAATTATTACATTCCACAACATTAGCAGAATGCTTCTTAATTTTTACCTTCCATTTCTTTTCTTTTTTTTTTTTTTTTTTGAGACGGAGTCTCGCTCTGTCACCCGGACTGGAGTGCAGTGGCCGGATCTCAGCTCACTGCAAGCTCCGCCTCCCGGGTTTACGCCATTCTCCTGCCTCAGCCTCCCGAGTAGCTGGGACTACAGGCGCCAGCCACCTCGCCCGGCTAGCTTTTTGTATTTTTTTAGTAGAGACGGGGTTTCACCGTGTTAGCCAGGATGGTCTTGAACTCCTGACCTCGTGATCCGCCCGTCTCGGCCTCCCAAAGTGCTGGGATTACAGGCTTGAGCCACCGCGCCCGGCCACCTTCCATTTCTTTATCCACATATGACTGTAGGATTTTGGATCCACTCTGAAGTAGCTTTATTACTCTAATCCTCCTGATGTTTAAACACATTTTTTTTTTTTTTTTTTTTTTGAGACGGAGTCTCGCTGTGTCGCCCAGGCTGGAGTGCAGTGGCCAGATCTCAGCTCACTGCAAGCTCCGCCTCCCGGGTTTACGCCATTCTCTCGCCTCAGCCTCCCGAGTAGTTGGGACTACAGGCGCCCGCCATCTCGCCCGGCTAATTTTTTTTGTATTTTTTTAGTAGAGACGGGGTTCCACCGTGTTAGCCAGGATGGTCTCGATCTCCTGACCTCGTGATCCGCCCGTCTCGGCCTCCCAAAGTGCTGGGATTACAGGCTTGAGCCACCGCGCCCGGCCTTAAACACATTTTTAAAAATTAAATGTTTTCTTCTGAGGTAAGTGCAATTGTAAGAAATAATGCAGAAGGCTGCCATGTACTGTTTACCCAGTTTCCCCAAGTGGTAACATCTTACAAAACTATAGTAGTACAATATCACAACCAGAAAACTGACATCTAAATAATCCATTAATCTTAAGTGCATTTTTGCTCAGTCAAAAGATATAAAACTATTATTCTCCTAATAATATTTCTGAGGAAAACTGAAAGTACTAATAATAATACAACAGTATGAAGTAGTTAAAAACCATCAAAATAATACTCTCATTTGCAATTTCTCTAAATTATTTAATAAGATACCAAAAAGATAAAAAGAATCCAGAGAGCCTTTGAATTTTTCTCATCATTAGAACTATTTTCAAATTAGTCTGCAGTTTTGAGTATAATCGACATTAATCTAAGGTATCCACCCCTGGATCTTAGTTAGGCAACATTCTTTTTTTTTTTTTTTTTAGTTTTGAGACAGGGTCTTGCTCTGTTGCCCAGGCTGGCATGCAGCGGTGCTATCATAGCTCACTGCAGCCTCAAACTTTTGGGCTTAAGCGATCCTCCTGCTTCAGCCTCTGAAAGCACTGGGACATGCTGGACCGTGCCCAGCCAGCAAAACTCTTAAGTACATGTATTAGAAATTCTGTAGCAGAAACTAAGTATTGGCTTATGTTTAAATGTAAGTAAAATGCCCCATGCTGTGGCCTGACAACAGTCATTATTCTACATAATTCCCCTCTTCCTTCCTTGCTAATAGAAGTCAGCTTTTGCAGAATTATCAGGCAGCTAACTACTTAGAGGCAGGGCCCTCCCCCATCCCAGGAGAGTGACTCCTAATTGGTTCAAGCCAATCATAATGGTCCCATTCCCCTTGCCAGATGGTTTAAGAAAGGCAAGTGACCCCCATCCTAATCAATAGGACTTGAGGGAAAAACTGGAGGGTTTCCATGAAATTGTTGTCTTGCTAACAAAAAGAGATGTAGAGGAGGAAATAATTCCATTTCTTCATAAGACATTGTTGAGTCTGCATTCAATGCAGCCAGAGTACAATCATGAGAGAAGATCCTGAGAATGGCAGAGTATAAAGATGCAAAGTGTCAGGGTCCTTGATTACATCACGGAGCCACTAAATTAACCAACCCCGAACCTGTCTTCCTTCTCTCCCTTCCTCTGGACTTCTTGTTCTGGGAGATCTTTTCTTCACTGGAGTGTTCTGTTACTGACAGCCTGAGGCATCCACATGATACAAGGTATGTATTTATTCCCTTTTTATTAAAATCTAAATGAGTTTCCAATAAAATTCCAAACTGAAAACTAAAGAATGCCATTGTCAAGTTCACTATTTCTTTTCCTGATCTCCTAAAAAAATTTGTTTACTAACATTCTTATTAAAATTATCTAACCCATAAGTCAGAATAAAGCATATTTTCAGGAAAATTCAGAGGAAAGGATTTTATAGAGCAAACCATAGTGGAAAGAGACTATTTTCCAAACTTATTTATATCAAAGTAATAGCACCGTGTCATGTATTCTTCAGGGTTAGGGTGGTGTTCTTCCCCTACACACAGACAACAGTGCTATTAGCTGTTAGGGAAAGCATCTTGGGATTCTAGTAGATGATTATGATGGTGGCTGGCTCTAATAGTCTCTACTCACATCAGTCAAATGAGAAGGAAACTTCCCAAGAAGGGCTCTGCAAAATTCTCATGTTTGCCATGCAACAATGGAAGCCCTATTGTTGCATGTTCCAGGCCCTTAAGAGCCAATGATACAACTGAACTATAGATCTCTTATCTTCAAGAAACAATCAAAGGAAAGGTCCTGCTGCCAAACCATTAAAGAGGTTATGGGCCATGGTAAAAAAAATATCATGGCAATCTATTGAGCTAAGGAAGACACAGAAATTAAGGTGAGGTTACCACAGCAAGAAATTTGAAACAGAGATGATAATCTGGGTTAGAAAGGAGATGGCACAATAACAAGTAGCATGGTTAGAAACTCAGCTGTTTTGAGTCCGGATGTTAAATGTAGTTCAGGTACACAATAAGGGAACAAGAGCAGGAAGAGCTAGAGAGAAAGTGAACTTAAGCACAGAGTCAGGGGAAAGATAAAGCCAACGAGGGTTAATAGGGCTTTGAATTCCACTTTCTCTTCCACATGATGCTGGTACAAGCTTATCTGTCTCTGCCCAGTGCCCTAGAACAGTTGAGTGTTGTTGTGGTCCCAGGACAAGCAGCTTCAGCATCACCTGGGAACTTGTTTGTGTTAGTCCATTTTCATGCTGCTGATAAAGATATACCCGAAACTGGGCAATTTACACAGGAAAGAGGTTTAATGGAACTTACATTTCCACATGGTTGGGGAAGCCTCACAATCATGGCGGGAGATAAAGAGGAGCAACCACGTCTTACATGGATGGCAGCAGGCAAAGAGAGAGCTTGTGCAGGAAAACTCCCGTTTCCCAAAACCATCAGATCTCATGAGGTTTATTCACTATCACAAGAACAGCATGGGAAAGACTTGCCCCCAAAATTCAATTACCTCCCACTGGGTCCCTCCCACAACACGTGGGAATTCAAGATGAGATATGGGTGGGGAAACAGCCAAACCATATCACTGTTAAAAATACAAACTATTGGTACCCCAGACCTATTAAATCAGAAACTGGGAGGCAGCTATATGTGCTTCAGCAGTCCTCCAAACATTTCCAATGCTTGCTAACGCTTAAGAATCACTGCTTCCGGCCACTTTGGGAGGCCGAGGTGGACAGATCACGAGGTCAGGGGATCGAGACCATCCTGGCTAACACGGTGAAACCCCATCTCTACTAAAAATACAAAAAATTAGCCAAGAGTGGTAGTGGGCGCCACTCGGGAGGCTGAGGCAGAATGGTGTAAACCCGGAAGGCAGAGCGTGCAGTGAGCCGAGATCGCACCACTGCACTCCAGCCTGCGCGACACAGTGAGACTCCGTCTCAAAAAAAAAAAAAAAAAAAAAAAAAAAAAAAGCCGGGTGCGGTGGCTCAAGCCTGTAATCCCAGCACTTTGGGAGCCCAAGATGGGTGGATCACGAGGTCAGGAGATCGAGACCATCCTGGCTAACACAGTGAAACCCCGTCTCTACTAAAAAATACAAAAAACTAGCTGGGCGAGGTGGCGGGCGCCTGTGGTCCCAGCTACTCGGGAGGCTAAGGCAGGCGAATGGCGTAAACCCGGGAGGCGGAGCTTGCAGTGAGCTGAGATCCGGCCACTGCACTCCAGCCTGGGTGACACAGCGAGACTCTGTCTCAAAAAAAAAAAAAAGAACCACTGCTTCCTACCAAGGTCCTAACAATCGTAAGTCAGAAAAAGGATGGACACCTCTCAACAGTAACTACAACTACAACCATTCAAAAATACTCAGTTTCATAAACATAATCGCTGGGCAGAAAATTGAACTCTGTGAAATCCAAAGTATCACTGAATTCTGGTCTCCTTTTTTTGAGATGTCAAATACCATTCAGGAAGTTTATATTCTTTTTTTTTTTTTTTTTTTTTTTTCACATGGAGTCTCACTCTGTCGCCCAGGCTGAGTGCAGTGAGGTGATCTCTGCTCACTGCAAGCTCCGCCTCCCTGGTTCACGCCATTCTCCTGCCTCAGCCTCCCAAGCAGCTGGGATTATAGGTGCCCACCACCACGCCCAGCTAATTTTTTTGTATTTTTAGTAGAGAGGGGGTTTCACGGTGTTAGCCAGGATGGTCTCGATCTCCTGACCTCGTGATCCGCCCGCCTCAGCCTCCCAAAGTGCTGGGATTACAGGTGTGAGCTACTGTGCCCAGCCATATACTCTGAAATCTCAAGTCAGCTGAAGTCTTTCAAACTTGAAATAAATGTACACGAGACAGCTACATTTAAGACTATATTAGAATTAGTCAAAACTATTTTAAAAAGCATTTAGCACTTAGATTTCTAACTTCAACATTTTACCATTTCTCTCTTGAATTATTCGAATGGCTTGCAGCTGCATTTCAATGTTTTTCTGGACCATCATTGCTTTAAAGATAGTAAAATCTTCTGCTGCCAACACAGGTTGCAAAATGGCCTGTGGAAAGAAGTCTCAAGTGAAATGAAGATTCAAGTTTTAAAACTATTCCCCACACATTCAAACCATTTCTACTGCAAAACAGTAGATTAATTCAAGAATGCTACATTGTTATTTATGATTAGATGTCTCAAAAGGACAATTTTAAAATGTATTTTAATAGCCTTTAAAACAGGGTTCTCGGCTGGGCACAGTGGCTCACACCTGTAATCCCAACACTTTAGGAGGCTGAGGCAGGCAGAACACTTGAGGTCAGGAGTTTAAGATTAGCCTGGCCAACATAGTGAAACCCTGTCTCCACTAAAAAAACAAATAAAAAAATTAGCAGAGCGTGGTGGCGCACACCTGTAGTCCCAGCTACTCAGGAGGCTGAGACCAGAGAATCATTTGAACCAGGAGACAGAGGTTGCAGTGAGCCAAGATCACACCTCTGTACTTCAGCCTGGGTAACAGAGCAAGACTCCTTCTCAAAAAAAAAAAAAAAAGTTTTCAAAAAGATGAATGATATGCAAATGATATCTCAATAAAGTTGTTTAAAAAAAAAGAAGGCTGAAGTAGCTTAATTTAATTTCAGATAAAGTAGACCTCAGAACAAGAAAGATGATCAGGAATAAAGAGGGGCACTTGTTTATAATTCTATAAAATACAATACTTTATGATTATTCTGATTATATATTTTATATATAGTATAATTACATAATTCCTTATAATTCTATAAAACAAAAATTGTGGCCAGGCACACTAGCTCATGCTTGTAATCCCAGCACTTTGGGAGGCTGAGGTGGGCAGACCCGAAGTCAGCAGTTTGAGACCAGCCTGGTCAACATGGTGGAAGGTGTGTACCACAATGCCCTTCTAATTTTTTGTATTTTATAGGGATGGAGTTTCACCATGTTGCCCAGGATTGTCTCAAACTCCTGGGCTCAAGCAATCTGCCCACTTTGGTCTTCCTAAGTGCTGGAATTATAGGCATGAGCCACCATGCCTGGCCCACATGTGTTTAGTTTTAGAGTGTGTTGTTTAATCTCCAAGTATTTTGGTTTTTTCCCACAGTTATTTGTTTCCAGTTTAATTATGTTGTGGTCTGAGAGCAGACACTGTATGATTTCTCTTCTTTTAAATTTGTTAAGGTATGTTTTATGGCCCATCATGTAGTCTGTCTTGATGAACATTCTCTGTGATCTTGAGAAGAATGTGTATTTTTGATTGTTGGATGAACTGGTGTATGTCAATTAAATTCAGTTGACTGAAGGTGCTGTTTGTTTGTTTATTTATTTATTTATTTATTTTGAGATGGAGTCTTGCTCTGTCACCCAGGCTGGAGTGCAGTGGCGCAATCTCAGCTTACCACAACCTCCACCTCCCAGGTTCAAGCGATTCTCCTGCCTCAGTCTCAAGTAGCTGGGATTACAGGTGTCCACCACCACCCCCGGCTAATTTTTGTGTTTTTAATAGAGATGGGGTTTCACCATGTTGGCCAGACTGGTCTCGAACTCCTGACCTCAAGTGATCCACCCACCTCGGCCTCCCAAAGTTCTGGGATTACAGGCATGAGCCACCATGCCTGGCCTGAAGGCGCTGTTTAGTTCAACTATGTCTTTACTGATTTCCTAAGGACTGGATCTGAACGATACTGATAGAGGGTGTTGAAGTCTCCAACTATAATCATGTATTCATCTATTTCTCCTTTCAGTTCCGTTTCTGCCTCACACATTTTGTTGCTTTGTTATTAGGTGCATACACACTAAAGATTGTTATGTCTTCTTGGAAACTGCCAGATTTTTTCACATTAATGTGGGCATACCCATAACATTTTAATTATTTTATTATTATTATTTTTTTAGAGACAGGGCCTCACTCTGCAGCCCAGGCTGGAGTACAGTGGTACAGTCATACCTCACTGCAGCCTCAGATTCTTAGGCTCAAGCAATCTTCCCACTTCAGTCTCCCAAGTAGCTAGGGCTACAGCAGTGTGTCACCATGCCCAGCTAATTCTTATATTTTTATTTTTTGTAGAGATGGGGTCTTGCACTGTGGCCTAGACTGGTATTGAGCCCCTGGCCTAAAGCAATTCTCCTGCCTCAGCCTTCCGAAGTACTGGGATTACAGGTAGGAGCTATCACACCCAGCCAAAATACAGTGGCTCATACCTGTAACCCCAGAGCTTTGGGAGGCTGAGGCAGGAGGACTGCTTGATGCCAGGAGCTCAAGACCAGCCTGGACAACACAGAATGACCCCCTCTCTACAAAAAAACTAAAAAATTAGCCAGGCATAATGGTACACAGCTATAGTCCTAGCTACTCAGGAGGCTAAGGCAGGAGATTCACTTGAACCCAGGAGTCAGAGGTTGCATAGAACTGTGACTGCACCACCGCAGTCCAGCCAGGGTGGCAGAGAAAGACCCTGTCTCAAAAACAAAAACAAACAAACAAAATATATTTTCTATTCCTAGAATTAAAGGTGATCATCAAATGAAAAGTTGTGCAAAAGAGGAAGTGCTGGATTAAAAAGTAGTCAAAGCAACCTCTTCTAGGCCATCATAACAAGATAATTTAAATTAATAAACATTTATTGAGAACTAGGAACTAAGAACTAAGTTTTCATCTCTGTTCTACCAGCAGAGAGTGCAGAGATACTAAAAACAGCTCAAATGACTTACAATTTAGTAGGGCAAGTAGACTTGTAGGAAACTATAATTCAAGGTAGAGTAACAAAAATATCAATTTAAAATTGACCTAGTTAAGTAGAATGAATCTTGGTCTGACTAGAATAAGCAGCAAAGCTGCTATAACAAGTAGCATTTCAACCAGGCCCTGATAATGAGGATTTCTTCACATTATGAAAGGAATGATGGAGTGGTGTGGGGAGGGGGCCATATATTCCAGGTTAAGGGACAGCATGAGCAAAGGTAGGTGCACAGATGCCTATAAGAGCAAGTGGCGGCCAGGCACAGTGGCTCACGCCTGTAATCCCAGCACTTTAGGAGGTCGAGGCAGGTGGATCGCCTGAGGTCAGGAGTTCGAGACCAGCTTGGCCAACATAGTGAAACCCTGCCTCTACTATAAATACAAAAAATTAGCCAGGCATGGTGGTAGGAGCCTGTAATCCCAGCTACTTGGGAGGCTGAGGCAGGAGAATCACTTGAACCTGGGAGGCAGAGGTTGCAGTGAGCTGAGATTGCAACATTGTACTCCAGCCTGAGCAACAAGAGCGAAACTCCATCTCAAAAGAAAACAAAAAAAAAAAGAGAAAGTTACCTGGAATGGCAGTAGAAAATAATATATTGGGGAACTATAGCAAGGGATCATGGCTAAAAATACAATGTGGAGTCTCATCTTAAACAATTCTTACCATATATTGCTAAGAAATTACAGTTTATTTGGTAGAAAATAAGATGCCAAAGCCAGTGTTTTGCTTTTTGGGGATGGGTCTTAATCTGTTGCCTAGGCTGGAGTACAGTGGCATGATCTTGTCTTACTGCAGCTTCAACCTCCTAGGCTCAAGTGATGCTCCTACTTCAGCCTCCTGAGTAGGGGTACTCTGGGAGAACACCACCACAACCTACAACAAGCTAACTTTTATATTTTTTTTAAAGATGAGGTCTCACTATGTTGCCCAGGCTGGTTTCAAACCCCTGGCCTCAAGCAATCCTCCTGTCTTGGTCTCCCAAAGTGCTGGAATTATAGGCATGAGTCACTTCCCGGCTTTCAGTTTTTGAGCAGAAGGCTACTTGGGTAGTAGCAACAGATCCCAATCCTCACCCTCTAAGCAAGGACACTCAGTTGGCTTGCCAGGACTGGGGATACTGGCTCTACTACTTATTTAGCTGTGGACTTTGGACTATTTGCTTAATATCTCTGTGCTTTGGTTTCCTCCCTTCTTTTTCTTTTTTTTTTAAGACAGTTTTGTTCTTGTTGCCCAGGCTGGAGTGCAATGGCGCGATCTCAGCTCACCACAACCTCTGCCTCCCAGGTTTAAGCGATTATCCTGCCTCAGCCTCCGGAGTAGCTGGGATTACAGGCATGCGCCACCATGCCCGGCTAATTTTGTATTTTTAGTATAGACGGGGTTTCTCCATGTTGGTCAGGCTGGTCTCAAACTCCTGGCCTTAAGTGATCCACCTGCCTCAGCCTCCCAAAGTGCTGGGATTACAGGCGTGAACCACCATGCCCGGCCTGGTTTCCTCATTTCTAAATGGAAGTTATATAGTACCAGTTTCTTAACAGGTGTCAGGAAGATTAAATGAGATAAAACATGTCAAGTGCTCAAAATATCAACTAGCACAAGCCCTCAATAAACATTAGTTTATAAGCTGGGTGTGGTGGCTCATGCCTGTAATCCTAGCACTTTGGGAGGCCAAGATGGGCAAATCCCTTGAGCCCAGAGTTCAAGACCAGCCTGGGCAACACAGCAAGACCCTGTCTCTACAAAAATAATACAAAAATTAGCCAGGTGTGCTGGTGTGGCACCTGTAGTCCCAGCTACTAGGGAAGCTGAGGTGGGAGGATTACCTGAGCTCTACAAAGAGCTGCGATTGCACCACTACACTCCAGCCTGAGCAACAGAGTGAGACCCCATATCAAAAAAAACAACAAAAACAAACATTAGTTTATAAACATATGTATTACTACTTCAGCCTAGCACTACACAACCAGTAAGATAATATAAGTAGTTCCAAGAGAAGGAAGCCGCAGGAGCAACTGACTGTGGATCTGCTAAAATTATAAAAGGAGCAACTGCAGAATGATTGGAGATCTATGTAAATAAAGCAGTAGTTTGTATAAACCCTGTGATCGTATTCTAGTTCTGAGTTTAGAAAGGTCACTTTGAGTTGCATCAGTTCATTAATGCCTCAAAGTGTCATTTTTCAGGGTTGCTCTCAAAAAGAACTCTTATGTGACGAATTATCTTTCTACCGCCCACAATGTCTAAAATATTACGCTTTGTCAATCAAACATTCAAATTTAAGTGAAACCCTGGGCATTTGTTAAAACTGTTTGTTAGCATAATAACACAAAGCAAAAACCTGTGAGGTATGGGTCTTTGCAAGACGAGAAGTGCATGCTTCTTGAAATTGATCTTCATTAATTCCAATTTCTTTGAGGTAACCTTCTAACAGCTTTTCAACCTAAAAAAACAAAGTTTAACTTTTATAATTACATAGAAAAATTCTACATGACAGTTTGCATATTAAGTATTGAGTTTAGAAAAGTATCATCGAATTTTTTGCAAATATTAATCCACATAATATATTACAAGACAGTGACATTGTCTTTCACCAAAACACAAATTAAAAGTTAGTATTTTTGTTGAAAATCACATGAAATTGTATTTCTTCCAACAGAAATAGTTGAAGTCAGGATTATAAAGTTCAGTGTGGCACAACTCTTCTGCTACCCAGAGGCCTTTTTTTTCCTTTTCTTTTCTTTCTTTCTTTTTTGAGATGGAGGTTCACTCTGTCACCCAGGCTGGAGTGCAGTGGTGTGATCTCGGCTCACTGCAACCTCTGCCTCCCAGGCTCAAGCAATTCTCCTGCCTCAGCCTCCTGAGTAGCTGTGACTACAGGCACCCACCACAATGCCCGACTAATTTTTATTTATTTATTTTTTTAGTAGAGATGGGGTTTCACCACGTTGGCCAGGCTGGTCTTGAATTCCTGACCCCAGGTGATCTGCCACCCTGGCCTCCCAAAGTGCTGGGATTACAGGCATGAGCCACCACGCCTGGCCTTTTCTTTTCTTTTCTTTCTTTGAGACAGGGTCTTACTCTGTTGTCCAGACTGGAATACAGTGGCACAGTAATGACTCACTGCAGCCTTGACCTTCTGGGCTCAAGAGATCATCCTCCCACTTCAGCCTCCCGAGCAGCTAGGACTACAGGCACATGCCATCACAACTGACTAATTTTTGTAATTTTTATAAAGATGGAGTTTCACCATGTTGCCCAGGCTTATCTCGAACTCCTTGGCTCAAGCAATCCACCTGCCTTGGCGTCCAAAGTGCTGGGATTACAGGTGTGAGCCACTGCGCCCCACTGCCAGAGGCATTTTTTAAAATCACAAGACAGGCCGGGCACAGTGGCTCATGCCTATAATCCCAACACTTTGGGAGGCCCAGACAGGTGGATCACTTGAGCTCTGGAGTTTGACACCAGCCTGGGAAACATGGAGAAACCCCATCTCTACAAAATACAAAAAAATTAGCAGGGTATGGTGGTGCACACCTGTAGTCCCAGCAACTCCGGAGGCTGAGATGGGAGGATCACTTGAGCCTGGGGAGGTGGAGGCTACAATGAGCTGTGATAGTGCCACTGCATTCCAGCCTGGGTGACACAGCAAGACCCTGTCTCAAAAATAAAAAACAAAAAAATCATAGGACAACCATGACTAAGTGAATCATATGTCCCTGGATGCATCAACAAAATTAGAATAAGATATAAAGAATACATGCAAGAACCCATAAAGAATTGTAAAATCATTACGTAGAGTACAGGAGATAAGAAGTCATCCAAATGAGACACTCAGAGCACCTGTGGAGACAGATATAACTGGCACTATTGTTAAGGTAGACTGGATTTTTGTAAAATTAAGGATTTTTAATGTAAAAATATTTTTCTTCATTTAGAAAAGCTGTAAGTAATATTAGCCTAATTACCTTTAAAAATCAGTGAAAAAAAATACTCACTAGTTCTTTGTATTCCTGATGAATCTCTGTATAGGTCAATTTGTTTTCTTCTTCATCATCAAAAACTAAATTTAAAAGAAGATATTACACAGTGTAAAAAACAAATCATTTTATTAATGCAAATTTTAAAATCCACTCCTTAGAAATAGAACTATCATTCTTATAACCTGGCTCTTCAGCTTTGAATTCTTAGGGTTTATCTTTGAAAAATATATAAACGAATATATCTAAAAATATATACTATTGGCCAGGCACTGTGGCTTATACCTGTAATCCCAGCACTTTCAGAGGCCAAGGTGGGTGGATCACCTAAGATCAGGACTTCAAGACCACCCTGGCCGATGTGATGAAACCCCGTCTCTACTAAAAATACAAAAATCAGCCAGGCGTGGTTGCGCGCACCTGTAGACCCAGATACTCGGGAGGCTGAGGCAAGAGAACTGCTTGAACCCGGGAGACGGAGGTTGCAGTGAGCCAAGATTGCACCACTGCACTCCAGCCTGGGCGACAGAGTGAGACTCCATCTCAAAAAAAAAAAAAAAGAAAAAGAAAAAAAAGTATATATATATACCACATGTATATATACTATTAATTGTAAACCAGCTTTTTTGCCTACTTGAGAAAATATTTAAAATGAATACTACCTCATATTTAAGACAAAAACACATTTCAATCAATATGAGGCAATAATTTCTTCATCACTTTTAATGGAATATTATTGTTAATGGTTAAATCCTTTTACAATAGGTTCCAGATTATTTTATTGTACTGGAATTTTGCTGATGTAAATGTTATGGAAAGTGACCAGTTCATTTTTGTTACCACAGATAAATAATGAAGTTAAATAAAATCAAAACAAGTGTTTACTGAATAATCATATGTATAAAACAATGCAATGAGCCAAGATCGCGCCACTGCACTCCAGCCCGAGCAACAGAGCGACACTCCGTCTCCCAAAAAAAAAAAAAAAGAGTACAAATAGAAGTTATTTTGTTTTTGAACACTGTTTTAAAATTACCTGTAAAAACAACCCTTTAATAACTACTATTTGAATTTCGATTATAGCAATGAAAACGTAGTAAAAAGATTCAGTGGTCAAACTGAATTTCATCTTTACCAGATTCATGATATCTTGGAATTTAAAGAAGTCTTAAAAGGTCATCCAGGATAACCGACCATTTGATAGCTGAATAGCTGAATCCCTCTAACCCTATTAAGTCGCTATCAGATCCATTCAAACACTGCTGGAGCCGGGAAGCTCATTACCTTCTGACACAGGCTAACTCATCTTGGATACATTCTGTCATGAAGCACTTCCTTCACTGAAATTTGTTTCCCTGTAGCTTGTACCAACTGACCCTAGCTCTATTCCATTGAACCTTACAACACAAAACAGATGTTCAAATAACTGATGAATATTACTACCCTCAAAGTCTTGCCTGACTAAACAACCACAATAACGCTTGGGCACTCATTTACACGACGTGTTTTCTAGTTCCTTTTCTGCGAATGCGCTGCAAAGTCTCCACGAACTGAACGCAGAACTCCAAGCGTGAAGAACTGCTCAGAACCCGGAGGTGTCTTCACAGGGAATATAATGCCATATCTATACGCCTCATTTGTTCCAAGAATGGTTCCCGGCGCCACCTCGCAAAGTTTTAGTATAGCCAAGAGTAGAGAGCTCACCAAGGGGAATACAGGCCACCAAAATCACCGGCTCTGGGCTTCCTGGAGTTATCACAAGCCCTCCTTTGCAGTTAACTGTTGGTTTGGAGTGAATCATTTCTCATTTCCTAAGCTGACTACACCAGGCGAAATGCTAGGGATCATAAGGAACTCAGGTAAACCGACGCTTCTCCTCTCAAGTCTGGGAAAGCTGTTGAAGAAGCCCAGCCAAATAGTCCACCTGCCCAGGGCAGAAACGTTCGGGACAGGGTGAGAGACCGAATTTAAGATTCAAGTCTAATGTTCCTCGGACGTGCGCTTGGGCCCTAGGGAAGGGGAGCCTCGGTCCCCATTTTCAGGTCTGCGAAAGAACACATCGGCAGGGTGAAAGTTATTGCTCCTACATAACCAGCTCTAAACCTGACGACGGGGGTGGAGAAGGGGGTGAGGGGAACAAGACCTGGTGACAGGGGTGGACACAGGGGATGGGGGAGACGAGAGATGATTTGTGGTTACCAACCCCCTGCCCGCCGCTGGTGTGAGAGAGGAGAAGAGGATTGTCGGTTCGGACTCTGGTTTTTACCTGCGCATTTCTGTTCCACAAAGTCCAAGATGGGGATGGACCAGTCTGGGCCTCGCAGGAACTCCGCGATGCCCTCCACCACCCACTCCACCTGGTCCTCTTCTTCCGCAGCCATCCCGCCCCAAAGGGGCAACGGGGAATATCCCTAGGCCAGACCGCCGGACCCCGCTTAGGCCTTTGGGCCACAAGGAGCCGAGAGGGAGTAGGGGAAGAGCTGGCCCGCAGTCGCTCAACCCCCAGGAGAGACCCTACCAACCAGTTAACGCAAAATGGTCGCTATGGCAACACACGTAGCCGCCCTAGACCGCGGCCCGGAAGTGAAGACAACTTTCCAGGAGCCTGCGCACTTAGCGGGGAGGACAAACGTTTGAAAAACGTCTCTGATTGGTTTAAATAGAACAGTGGACGAGGGCTGAGAAAAGAAGTGTAGCCATTGGCTGGAAGTCGTAGACCGATTCTCTGCGCTCTCTCTTCTGATAGGTGCGTAGGAGCCAAGGTTTAGAAAAGGTGCAGTAGTCGGGAGCAGTGGCTGGTGCCTGTAATCCCAGCACTTTGGGAGACTGAGGCTTGCGGATCCCATGAGGTCAGGAAGTCGAGACCAGCCTGGCCAACATGGTGAAACCTCGTCTCTACCAAAAATACAAAAATTAGCCTGGCGTGGTGGCGCCGCCTGTAATCCCAGCTACTCGGGAGGCTGAAGCAGGAGAATCGCTTGAGCCCGGGAGGCAGAGGTTGCAGTGAGCTACTGCACTGCAGCCTGGGAGACCGCGTCTCAAAAGAGAAAAAAAAGAAAAGGCTCAGTGAGGGTCTGAGGTGACCGGGTCTCCACCTGACAGGGCTTCAGCGGCTGCAGTTCATCATTGTATCCCCAGCACCTCAGTCCCAACCATTTTCAGACCATTGGCCCAGAAGAGTTTGTAAGTAAAGGGTTGTCTGAAAATACAAAGCCGAGCTGTGTGAGACTCGCTCATTGTCTTAGTTTGCATCTGTATCTTCAGGCGGGTCTTGAACCTCTTACCCTTGGGTAAAGATAACTAGAATTAGGAGCTTTTCAAGGGCAAGATAAAAGTTAATACTCAAATAAATGCCTTGGTAACCAAATCTTGTAACTCCAATTCAGCTTTTAGGTGGAGTCCATTGTGGAATGGGGTATTCAGTGGTCGTTGTCAAGGTGTTTGGAGTCCCAAAATATCTTCAGACAACCATGTATATATATATACACACACACACACAACTGCTTGGTATTCCATAAACCACTCTTTAGTCTATTTTTATTTCGTGAATGTGCACACAATATCTTACCTGAATGCATAAAGATGATCATTATGTGCCTTTTTTTTTTTTTTTGAGACTGAGTCTCGCTTTGTCGCCCAGGCTGGAGTGCAGTGGCGTGATCTCGGCTCGCTGCAGCCTTAGCCTCCTGGGTTCAAACGATTCTCCTGTGCGTCAGCCTCCCGAGTAGCTGGGATTACAGGCATGTGCCACCACACCCAGCTAATTTTTGCAGTTTTAGTAGAGACAGGGTTTCGCCATGTTAGCCAGGTTGGCCTGGAACTCCTGACTTCAGGTGATTCGCTCGCCTCGGCCTCCCAAAGAGCTGGAGTTACAGGCGTGAGGCACCGTGCCTGGCCATGTGCAATTTTTTTCTTTTTCCTCCTCTGTGCTGTGGATTTGCCATTTTTTGCTTCTACAAACTGCTTTTGTAAATGTTGCATCCTAAGAACTGTTGGTTTTATTTACTATTCCAAGGGATAGATTCCAACAGAATTGCTAAATGAAAGAATATATATCTTGGTTAATTTGACCAAACGTCAATTGCTATATTAAATTACTTGCATTTTTTAAACCCATTAACAATTGTGTAATGAATATACTTGCACATATGTTTTTGAACTCTAGTCTCATTATTTCCCTTGAACAAATTCTCAAGGGAAAATTACTGAACTAATTATTTTAAATATTTTTAAAAAATAATCTTTGCCAATCTACTAGGTTAAAATGATAGTCCTCCTCCCCACCCACCCCCCCCCCCTTTTTTTTTTCTTGAGACAGAGTCTTGCTCTGTCACCCACGCTGGAGTGCAGTGGTGACATCTCGGCTCACTGCAATTGAAAGTGTAAGAATATTTGGTATCCTTAGTTTGGTGACTATCTAAACCACTTTAGGAGGAATATAGTATTTCATCCTAAAAGAGCTGGTTTTTTTTTTTTTTTTTTGAGACGGAATTTCACTCTTGTCATCCAGGACTTTGCGAGGCCAAGGTGGGTGGATCACTTGAGGTCAGAAGTTTGGGACCAGCCTGCCCAGCAGCAAAACCTCGTCTCTACTAAAAATTAGCTCAGCGTGGTGATGGGCGCCTGTACTCCCAGCTAATTGGGAGGTTGAGGCAGGAGAATCGCTTGAACCCGGGAGACAGAGGTTGCAGTGAGCAAAGATTGCACCACTGCACTCCAGCCTGGGTGACAGAGTGAACCCCATCTCCAAAAAAAAAAAAAAAGATACATGTAACAAAACGAAAATAGATGCACGTACATAAATAAACATATATATATTTATACACACACACAGTACACTACACACATACACACAACAAGCACTTTTACCATAGGGTGGATATGAGATTTAATTAGAGAGGGACAGAGTCTCACTGTCACCTAGGCTGGAGTGCAATGGTGCAATCTTGGCTCACTGCAACCTCTGCCTCCCGGGTTCAAGCAATTCTTCTACCTCAGCCTCCTGAGTAGCTGGGACTGCGGGCCCATGCCACCATGCCTGGCTAATTTTTTGTATTTTAGTAGAGACAGGGTTTCACCATGTTGTCCAGACTGGTCTCGAACTCCTGAGCTCAGGCAATCCGCCTGCCTCAGCCTCCCAAAGTGCTAGGATTACAGGCGTGAGCCACTGCACTTGGCCAAGAACACATATTAAAAGTACTTGGGATTATGCTAGGTACTTAGTAAATGCTTAATACATATCAGATATTGTTATTATATGTAGTTTAGGTATCTGTTTACTTTAAAATTTGCAGCATGAATGTAAGGAACTATTCCTTTTATTTTGCCTCTTCTTTCAATGACAAATCATTTGTGTTTTTTGCTACAGCCCTAGGAAATCTCTTGCTTCTCCCCATCCCCTGTACTAATACTGAGTGTCTGCCCTACTAAAGGAATATAAAATTCAAATCATAACAACATGACTGCATTTTCAAGGACCATGTGAATAACAATTGTTCACATTTATGTAGTGCTTTACAGTTTACAAAGGGATTACATCTGTTTGACTTACAGCAAACTTGTGAGCTAAATAAAGATGATATTAAGATTTTCTCCCTCTTCTAGATAGTGTATTAGTTTGCTAGGAGTGCTGTAACAAATTACCACAGATGGGGTGGCTTGAGCAACAGACATTTATTTTCTGAAAGTTCTGAAATCTAAAAGTCTCTGATCAAGTTGTTGGCAGCGTTGGTTTCCTTTGAGGCTTCTCATCTTGCCTTGCAGAAGGCTGTCTTCTCCCTGTGTGTATACATGGTCTTACCCCTGTACAGCCTGTGTACTCATCTCCTTTTCTTACAAGGACATCAGTCATATTGGATTAAGGCCCCCTAATAGCCTCATTTTAACTTAATTAGCTCTTTAAAAACTGTATCTCCAAATATGATTGCATTCTAAGGCACTATGAATTAGGACTTCAACATATGAATTTGAGGGTAACACAAATTCCACACATAACAGATGGAAGAACTGAGTCGGTGACGTCAAGTGTCTTGCCCAGGCTCGGAGCACAGTCAGGACTTGTTTTCGTCCTGGACACCTAAGCAACAAGGAAACTTCTAATTTTCACTTTCTAATCTATCATGGAATTTTTTCCACATCAATGAAGACATTTCTACATAATCCTTTTTAATATTACCTAGTTTCCCATTGTGTGAACATAATTTATGTAAGCAATCCTGTATTGATCTAAGATGTTTCTTGCACTTTAAAAAAAATATGCCTGGGCAACATAGCGAGACCCTGCCTCTGTAAAAGAAAAAAAAATTATCCAGGAGTGGTGGCGAGCACCTGTAGTCTCAGCTACTCAGGAGGCTGAGATGGGAAGATTGCTTGAAGCCAGGAGTTCGAGGCTGCAGTGAGCTCTGATTACACCACTGTGCTCCAGCTGGGCAACAGAGTGAGACTCTGTCTTAAAATAATAATAATAATAATAATAATAATTCTACTATGAGCATCCTTGTAATTAAATATTTGCTGCTAACCTTTATCATTTTGTGAAGATGAATTCCTAAAAGTAGAATTGTTGAATCCCACATTATGTGGCTTTTAAAGATACTTGTACTTTACTTTTTTTAAGAGTAAGTGTTGCACGTCCTACAATAATCATGGGTAAATGTCAAGTAGTTATCTTTTTTATAGTAATGTTTTATATTCATGAGTCTACACATCCATACACATGCACAGATATATCTCAAATAGTTTGGTGATTGCAAAATTAATCAAGGAAGGACTAGAGAAATTATTGTGAATTCTGGAGGAGGCTGACTCATTAATTTCACGAGTGGATCTCCAACTCCAACATAATGTTTGGCACTGAGAAACCTTCATTGAATATTTGATGAATATCTGAATGATAATCTAAGAATATAGTGCCTCACATTTGCCTAAAAATAATCTATTTCTTTTTGTTGCCCCTGGGAGAGATGGTAAAGTTGCAACTACTGGCAAAACAGGATTTCATTTTGTTTTAACTCTAACAAAACATGCTTACATTCCAGATCAAATGGCTTAAAGTTACTGTTAGCAATAGGCTTAAAAATACTCACACAATGGAAGTGTCATTTTAAAAAATAATTTATAGACTGTATTGAACATCACTAATGAATTCAGCTTTCAAGAGCAGAAAAAAGTTCACCGCTTTAATCCTGTTAATTGCCTTTATTCTGGCTATAGAAATTGTAGAAGTTCTAAATTATAAGTTCATTGCAAATATTCTTATTTGATTATTTGGCTCATATAACGGCAAAGGAATAGAGGAGGTTTCCATGGGTTGGCAAATAAATAATTACCTGTCGTATCTTCAGATTCTCCCAATGAATTGTTACCTTTTTCATAATGCATTTGCAAATGTAGCATCACAAAATTTCCATTGTTTTTTCAATTTATTTTGTTTTCTGTTTATTATAATCTATAAAATATTCAGCAGCTCAATTTAAAATAGAGAAATAACAAAAATACATTAACCCTTCAAATTGCAGCTAAACATATTAATTTGGTGTAAAATGCTATAACCTAAAATCCTTTCTTTCTTTACTCATTGAGTGCATACTATGCTTGAAGCATTATGCTAAAAACATAGAACCACAGATGTGTCTAAAAACATAGAACTACAGATGTGTTACATTCTAAATTCTGTTTGACAATTTGCTTTTTTTTTTTTTTTTCAGGATAGAGTGTGGTTTTTTCATCCCTAAATATTTTGTGGGATTATTCCTGCTTTTTGACTTCCCTTTATTCATTAAGGTTTTCCCCCATTGTTTTATTTGATTTGTGTATAGGTAAATAATCATTCTATCCATTTTACTTTCTTCTCTTCTCTTCTACCTTTTGTTACTTACTGAGTTGACTCTTTCATATGTCTTCCATTGTGTTTTCTCACCTATTTTCCTGATTTTTTTTCCTTTTAAGTACTGTATTAGTGACTTTGGGGAGGACAACTAACTTGTGGAAAATGTTTATATCTACGTTAGCTCTTAATTCTAGCTCTCTTGAAGGCAGCTTTGGCCTAAATTAATGGACCCTAAACTCTTTTGATCAGATACTCCATCAGTAAAAAAATGTTTGAACACTCTCCCAATATATGAGTATATATTTATGTACAAATTATATACATGTAATATACATTTATGAATATAAATAATTATATAATGTATGATTTAAAAACAAAAGTTGACAATGGAAATTAACAAAGGATGAGATTAAAATATATATGTTGATGTTCAAATACTTTTTCTCTGAGCATCAGTGGATCATCTTGTGCACCCACTGTGGAGGCCACTAGCTCGGGCTTTATCCTTGTCAGACAAGTAAGGAAGTCTCTGAGTGTCCTATTTGCTCTAGTCCCTTTTAGAATATTCTGGGGATGATGATAACTTCAAGATTCGTATTTGGAACCCAGGACATTGAGCTGAACAGTAATATATGTGCACTTGAAAAATCAAACATTACAGAACTATACAATGAAGAAAGTGAAAGTCTCCCAGTTTTCCTACTGTCTAAAGGAAACCATTGTAATTGTTTGGTTATTGGCCTCCAAATTTGTTTTAAATGAACATATTAACATATATTATTATCTTCTTTAACCAAAATGTGGCCATTCTCATTTATACAAGTTGTTTCATTACTTAATTTTCCAAGGATATCTTTCTGTGTTGATAAAAAGAGATTGTTCTTTTAAAAGGATGCATGGGCCACATTCAGTGGTTCATGCCTATAATCCCAGTATTTGGGGAGGCCAAGGCAGACAAATCTCTCAAGCCCAGGAGTTCAAGACCAGCCTGGCAACATGGTGAAACTACCATCTCTACAAAAAATACAATAATTTGCCGGGCTTGGTGGCTCCTGCTTGTAGTCTCAGCTATTCGGGAGGCTAAGATGGGATGTTCGCTTGATCCTGGGAGGTCAAGGCTGCAATGAGCCATGACTGCACCAGTACACTCCAGCCTGGGTGACAGAGTGAGATCCTGTCTCTAAAAAATAAATAAATAAATAAACAAACAAATAAAAGGATGCATGTATTCCATTATATGATGTATCTTAACTTATTTAATAAGTATTTATTCATACTCATTCCCAATGTTTTGCTCTCATAAACAATGGTACAATAAACATTCATGTACATATATTTTTGTTTTCTTCCATGAGTGTTTTCATGAGATAAAAGTGGAATTCTGGGTGTAAGGATATGAAACATTTTTGGAACAATGAAATTTTCCATTGGTATTACTTAATTGCCCTCCAAAAGATAGCACTAATACCCTCCCCAAAAGGTTGGCTGCTTATTTTCCCACATCCTCTTTAGCGCTAAAAGCTATTAGTGTTTCAATGTTCTGTTTGGTCTGGAATGAAAAAAAAATTTTACTTGTTTTAATTTGCCTTTTTTTAATTGCTAATGTGACTGAGGATTCTTTTATATATTGGTCACTTATATTTATGGGAGCAATACTTTTTTGTTGTTTCTATTTTTAACTTTTCATTACGGAAATTTGCAAGCATACACAAAAGAAACATCATACTTTAAAAATTGTCAACGTTTTTGCCAAACGAAGCCATCATATTATTTTATATAGGAAGTAAGATTGGAAGATGTCATTTAATGCCCTTTTGACTCAGGCACTCACTCCTAATTCCTTGCACTTTCCAATGTGAACTGTCTTGCAGCAGTGAAAACGTAGTTGCTGATTTAGGTCACCAGAGGGCAGACCACAGGGAAAAAGAGAAAAAAGGAAAGGAAATAAACATCTACCAAGATCCTGCTTCAGTGTGACCCAGAGGTCTTAGGGAGCTTGCTCTACCATTAATATTGGAGAGGAGGGGAGATTAATCAGAGGCGTTGTTTTAAACCATGGTAATGCATTTAATTATGTGATAGTAATATATTTAATTATCTGAGAGTAATGTATTTTATTATCAGATAAAATACCTATGTTTTCTCATGAATTTCTAATCATTCTTTTATGGCCTCCAAAAATAATGTTTGAATTAGAATTGCATCAAATCTGTAAGACAGCTTAAAAAAAAAGGTTCTTATGATATTTATTTTTCCTGTTGAAGAATATGGTGTTTTACCCATTTAAGTCTTCATTTGTATCTCTCAATCAGCATTGTAGTTTTCCTTATAAAGATCATACATATCACTCATTTTGCTTGGATGAGTTTATTTTACATATATTCTAATTGGATTTTGATGATTTTACAGAAATACATTGATTTTGGCAGCATTAACATTTAATATTTGTGTTTTTATTTGTTTGTTTGTTTATTTATTTATTTATTTATTTATTTATTTTTGAGGCAGAGTCTTGCTCTGTCTCACAGGCTGGAGTACAGTGGCGCAACCTCAGCTCACTGCAACCTCTCCCTCCCAGGTTCACGCCATTCTCCTGCCTCACTCTCCTGAGTAGCTGGGACTACAGGCGCCCGCCATCTTGCCCAGCTAATTTTTTGTATTTTTTAGTAGAGACGGGGTTTCACCATGTTAGCCAGAATGGTCTCGATCTCCTGACCTCGTGATCAGCCCGCCTCAGCCTCCCAAAGTGCTGGGATTACAGGCATGAGCCACTGTGCCTGGTCAATATCTGTGATTTTTTATTAATTATAGCAGTTATGAGTTGATTCTTTTTAATTTTCTTGCTATGCAAACATATATTCTAAAAAATATGTTTTGTTGTTTTTGCCCTATCACTGTTTCTCCTTTTTCTGTTTCATATTTTATTACAGTCACTAAAGATGATAAACAATGTGAAATGTTTAGTAATGATGATAAAGAATAAATCTTTAGGCCAAGCACAGTGGCTCACACCTTATAATCCCAGCACTTTGGGAGGCCAAGGTGGGAGGATTGCTTCAGCCCAGGAGTTTCAGACCAGCCTGGGCAATATTTTGAGATTCTGTCCCTATAGAACGTACAAATAAAATTAGCCATGCGTGGTGTGCGTCTGTGGCCCCAGTTACTGGGGGGGGCTGAGGTAGGTGGATCCTTTGAGCCCAGGAGGTGGAGGCTGCAGTAGAACTGTGATTGCACCAGGGCACTCCTGCCTGGGTGACAAAGGGAGACTGTGTCTCAGAAAAAAACCAAAAAAACAAAAGAATACATCTTTACCAGGTATAACTGACTTTTTAAAATTTGTAAGAAAGGCTGGGCATGGTGGCTCACGCCTGTAATCCCAGCACTTTGGGAGGCCCAGGCAGGCGGATCACCTGACGTCAGGAATTCGAGACAAGCCTGGCCAACATGGTGAAACCCCGTCTCTACTAAAAATAAAAAAATTAGCTGGGTGTGGTGGTACAAGCCTGTAATCCCAGTTATTCAGGAGGCTGAGGCAGGAGGATCACTTGAACCTGGGAGGCGAGGGTTGCAGTGAGCCGAGATCGTGCCACTGCATTCCAGCCTGGGTGACAAGAGCAAAACTTCATCTCAAAAAAAAAAAAAAAAAAAAAGTAAGAAATACTCTTCATTATGCTTATTTTAATTTTTTTTTTTCACCCAACCTGGGCCACAGAGCAAGACTCTGCCTCATAACAAAGAAAAAGAAAGTTTTTGTAGAGATGGGGGTCTCACTATGTTACCCAGGGTGGTCTTGAAGTCCTGTGCTCAAGCAGTTCTCCCACTTTGGCCTCCCAAAGTGCTGGGATTACAGACATTAGCCACCTTGCCCAGCCCAGGTTAAGGTTTTAATGTATTTTTGAACTGTTCGTTGGCATTTTAACTATTCTGTATCTAATATTTATAGTAAGATTTGCCTTACTAAAATTTTTTGGTGTATCACATCTTTACTGAATTATAGTGTCAGAACTATGTTTAACTCATAAAAGAACTAGATAATATACAATTATTTTCTCTTTTGTTCCAGAAAAATATATAATGATTTTTATCCATGTCAGTTTTATATATTCCTAAGGCATTTCTGAAAAGAATACTATTTTTAAAATTTAAAAGTGGAAAATAAATAAATGCCTATATCACAGTAGAGACGTTTTATAATTCCAAACCTTTAACTGTTAATAGAGGTTATTTTTTTCTACCCCAACATGTTAAAGAAGTGCCTGCCAAACCCATTATAAAAGATTATTTCTGTCTGGGTGTGCTATGGGTTATACTATTACATAAAGCAGACAAAATCCTTTTATTTTCCTCAGCTGTTCTGCTCAATCATGGAAAGAATAAAATGATGCCTAGTGATTCAGCATCTGAAATGTTATACCAAGTCAAAAGTTGCTGCATATTTACTTTTCACAATAAGCTATTGCATTTCTTAGGTGCTGGAAGATAAGAGGCACAATAAGCCATTACATTTCTTCCTAGCGTATAGATAATAAAATTCCAAGGAAGTCTTCCTTGGAAGAAAAAAGGCAGTAAAGAATTTGACCCTTGTTTTATCTAGTTGTATATCTTGCCTCTAGAAGTAACTTTTCAAGCCAGCAATGGTGTGTTAATAAAGAAAAAGAAAAGAAAAATAGAAGTAACTCATGGCATGGGTAATTAAAAAGTAGTTGTGATAAACTTCCAGGTGAGTAATATTGATAAAGCTTAATTATGACCCTTTCACTCACAACCAGTCATACTCCATGACAGCATCAACAGAATTTTCTACCATGATGAAAATGTTCTATTTCTGCATGTCCAATGTGTCTCTGTGTCCAGTGTGGCTCCTGAAAGCTTGAAATACGGCTTGTACAACTGAGAAACTGAATTTTCTTTTAATTTAATTTAATTTATTTACTTTGAAAAGGAGTCTCACTCTGTTGCCCAGGCTGGAGTGCAATGGCGTAGTCTCAGCTCACTGCAACCTCTGCCTTCCGGGTTCAAGCAATTCTCCTACCTCAGCTTCCTGAGTAGCTGGGATTACAGGCGTGCACCACCTCGACCCGGCTAATTTTTGTATTTTTAATAGAGACAGGGTTTCACCATGTTGTCCAGGCTGGTCTCGAACCCCTGACCTCAGGTAATCCGCCCACCTCAGCCTCCCAAAGTGCGGGGATTACAGGTGTGAGGCACCATCTTGGCCTATTTAATTTTAATTAATTTAAATTTATGTAGTCACACGCAGCTAGTAGCTACCATATTGGACAGTGCAGCTTCAAAGTATGAAATTTACTCAGTATGAGTACATTAAAAACTCAGAATGTTTCACCACTAAACGTGTCCTTACTGTGCGTAAATAATTTTCATTTCCAGTATTTTGACAATTGAGAATCAGTATCATTCTCTGCTGATGTCTCCAAAATTATTTATACTGGCATTTTAAAAATTTGATTTGACACTTCCTATCTGAGCCTCCTTATTTTGCCATTCTGAGAAGGATCTGTTTCTCCCACCTTTGGCATTTTGTTGCTGCTGTTTCCCTTGGTTAACATGCTTTTAGCTCTCTCTGTACTTTTACATCTAATCCTACTGAATTTTTGCTGTTTTTTAATAGGTGATTTGGTTTAAATACTGGACATGAGTATTTTGCCACGTATAAATTATGGATAATTATATCAAAAAATGGTCACGGGTAAGCAGGAGAATTGCTTGAACCCAGGAGGTGGAGGTTGCAGTGAGCCGAGATCACACCACTGCACTCCAGCCTGGCGACAGAGCAAGACTCAGTCTCAAAAAAAAAAAGAGTTTACCTGACCAGGCATCCTAGCTCTTTGGGAGAGTGCCAGTTATATCCATCTCCTCGGGTTCCCTGAATATCTCATTTTTATGAGTAGTTATCTCTTCCACTCTAGAATCTAAGGAATGGTTTTACAACTATTTATGGGTTATTGTATCTAATCTTTAAATTGTGTTCTTATTTTGTTGAGCATCCAGGGACATATTAATCATTTAGTCCTGGCTGTCTTGTGAATTTAAAAAATGCCTTTGGCGGTCGGGTGCAGTGGATCAAACCTGTAATCCTAGCACTTTGGGAAGCCAAGGTGGGCAGATCACTTGAGCCCAAGAGATTGGGACCCACCCGGGCAACATGGGGAAACCCTGCCTCTACAAAAAATACAAAAATTAGCTGAGCGTGGTGGCGTGCACCTATACTCCCAGCCACTTGGGAGGCTGAGGCAGGAGAATCACTTGAACCCAGGTGGTGGAGGGTGTAGTGAGCCAAGATTGAGCCACTGCACTCCAGCCTGGGTGATAGAGCGAGACCCTGTCTCAAAAAAAAAAAAAAAAAAGTACAAAAAAAATTTTAATGAGAACTATAAGAATAGAATCAACACTTTAGTACTGAAATTGCACCCATATCATTGAACTACTTTTCAAAGATGAATCCATTGTACTAATCCATTACCATAATTACACTCTTTTTAAGACTCACTAAAACTATGCACTTCAGTAAACACCAGTTTTACATGTAGTATCCACAACCATATCCATTATTACTGAAACTTTAAGATTTGGTGTTTATACTATTGTAACAATCCTGCATATATTGCTTCTCGTATTTCTGTAGGAGTATAAATGTATATTTAAAACACGTTCTGGCAACTTGTTAGCGCGCATGTACAGAAAATACAAATTTTAAAAAGCCTTACAGGTCAGGCATGGTGGCTTAAGCATGCAATCTCAACACTTTGGGAGGCTAAGGCAGGAGGGCAGGAGGATGGCTTGAGACCAGGAGTTTGAGACCAGCCTGGGTAACATAGCAAGTCAGCCCTCCCTCAGCCCCACCACCGCTCGTCTGTACAAAAAAAAATTATTTAAAAATGTGCTTGGAGTGGTGGCATACACCTGTAGTCCCAGCTCCACAGGAGGCTGAGGAGGAAGGAAGGCCTGAGCTCAGAAGTTCAAGGCTGCAGTGAGCACAGTGAGCCATGATGGCGCCGCTGCTTTCCACTCCCGGCAACAGAGCGAGAGCCTGTCTCAAAAAAAAAAAAAAAAAAAAAAAAAAAAAAAAAAAAAAAAGGATTTTGGTTTCAAATGACCTAATAGGACCAAGTAATTATTTCAATGAATTATCTTTTGATTAACAGATATCAAAGTACCATTTTTAGAGAGGCTGGAGAGAGGTTGGACCAACCATTCATTTGATGCTGAAACTTCATCATTTAATAAATGAATTCATCATTTAAGTCATTATCTTTCAGTAGTTAGGAATAATGGTAGCTACCTACATATAAAAAACCAAAAGCTAAGCTAATTTTAAATGAAATTATATGTGACTGCAATCCAGCTGTTGAAAACGTTGAAATATTGGACTGGCTGAATATGTAACAGTTCAAACTCAAGTTTTAAAATATATTTTTCTATTATGGAGAAAATTGCCTATTAAGATTTTTTTTTTCTTTTTTTTGAGACAGGATCTTGCTCTGTTGCCCAGGCTGGAGTGCAGTGGTGTGATCTCAGCCCACTGCAGTCTCCTTCTCCTGGGTTCAAGCAATTGTCCTACCTCAGCCTCCCGAGTAGCTGGGATTACAGGCATGCAATCTAATTTTTGTATTTTTAGTAGAGACAGGGTTTTGCCATGTTGGCCAGGTTGGTCTCTAACTCCTGACCTCAAATGATCTGCCCACCTCGGCCTCCCAAAGTGCTGGGATTACAAGCATGAGCCACCGTGCCTGGTCCCAATTCTTGATAAAATATAATCTTACTACCTTGGTGCTCCTCTTTATATTTATTTATTTACTTATTTTTACTATGCTACTCATGGCATCTGAACCTCACCAATTTATAATTTATGATATAAAATTTATGCTTGCATTTTTTGTAGAAAAATATTTTGTTAAAATAACACTGTGAACACAAAAAATAATATAAAACATGAGATAATCCTCGTTATTTTTGTATGTATTTTTAAAATTAATGTAGCTAGGAGTAGTGGCTCATGCCTGTAATCCTAGCACTTTGGGAGACCAAGGCGGGAGGATTGCTTGACTCCAGGAATTTAAGATCAGCCTGGGAAACAGGGCAATACCATGTCTCTACAAAAAATACAAAACATTAGCTGGGCCTGGTGGCACATGCCTGTAGTTGCATGCCTGTACTCCCAGCTACTCAGGAGGCTGAGATGGGAGGGTCACCTGAGCTGAGGAGTTCAAGGCTGCAGTGAGCCATGAATGTGCCACTGCACTCCAGCCTGGGTGACAAAGTGAGACCCTGTCTCAAAAAAAAAAAAGAGATAATGTAATGTTAGATCATTTTTATGATAGCTGGAGATATTAGCTATTCTTATCTGTTGATTCTTTTTGATAAATTTCAGAATTATTTTGTCAAGTTCTCCCAAATTATTTTTTATTGGGATTTTGCTCTGTGCATATTCATTCATTACATTATTAAAATAGTAGTCTTCTAAAAATATGATATTGCTTTTCTTGTACTTTATACTTTTCAGAAAAATCTTCTGGTTTTCTTCATATTGGTGATTTATTTTCCCTCAAAGTTCATTAACTTATTCACGTCTACTGCTATTGTAAATTAGGATTCCTTTTTAATTACTTATTTCAAACTGAGTGGTTTTGGTACCTGTGAATGGTATTTAATTTATACATGAATATTTTACATATACTGTATGTATTTTATTTATGTTTTTTCCTTATTTATGTTTATTACCTTATTTCCAAACATTTTACTAAGCTTTTTAGTCTCCCACAAAATGGAAATTTTGTTTATTGTCCATTTGCTTAATCAAAAGTTAGACCGACTTTTGGATTTTGGGGACTCAAGGGAAAGGGTTGGGGGTGGTGAGGAAAAGACTGCAAACTGAGTACAGTGCATAGTACTTGGGTGATGGGTGCACCAAAATCTCAGAAATCACCACTACAGAATTTATTCATGTAACCAAACACCACCTGTTCCCCAAAAACCTATGGAAATAAAAAATAAAAGTAAAAAAGAGTTATACCTACTTTTTATGCTATGTTCATTAAAGTTGTGAGCACTGGGGTTATCACATATAGACAAAGGGCTCTTGCCTGCAGAGTTAGAAGAACAGTAGGAAAACATTCCAGAAGATCTGTAAATCAATTAAGAAATAGTAATTTATGAATCTCTTAATTGATTTACAGATCAATTTAAGAAATACATAAGAAATATATAATTTTTGTATGTATATGTGCATAGAGATTCAAGGGTGTATAGAGAAGATTTGGTTACAGAAAGTCACCTTAAGAGTGTTTAATATGTATTGACATAAGCTTTTGAAAAATTTTAAAATTTTTATATATTTTTAATTATTGTTTTAGAGATGGGGTCTCACTATGTTGCCCAGGCTGGTCTTGAACTCCAGGGCTCAAGCAATCCTCCCACCTTGTCGTCCAAAGTGCTGGAATTACAGGCATGAGCCACTGCGCCTCACCCAAATTCTGAAACTTTTGAAGAGGTTATTGGTATGTTGATGTTTGGGGAATAAATTAGATATTTAATATTAATTGAATGAATGAAGAATTCAATGAATGAATATATGTAGCACTTTGCTATGCCCAGAGGGTACAATGATAAGTGAAAACAGATCTGAGGGAGAAAGAGACATTAAGTAAAGACCAAGGTAAATGCATCATCTGGTCCTGGAGAAAAGAATTTGAGCCCAGAAATTTTGGCAGCCACAGGCACCCTCCCCAATGTAGACTTAACCAACCGGAGGAAATCTAACCCTAATGGACACTATTCCCTTTGGGGTTTCCCATCCAAGTCCCTGGTTTGTGAAACAAAAGCCAGAAATATTCCTACTGGACACGGTTGTCAAACAGATGAAGACCTAGGTAGGAGAGCACCTACACCACTACACCTTCAGTTAGGTGCCTAAACCTTCTATTGCCTAACCAATTTCCTTCCTCACTTGCAAGTTGCTAAAGATTCTCAACAACTTTTCAAGGAACCAGCAGAGGCTGAGACCTCAGTCAGGTATCCCTGAACAGCAGGTGATCCTAGCTATTTGTACTGCCCAAAAGCCAAGGATGTCCACTATGTTGCCCATAGCCACTTTCCAGGGTGCCCAAACCACACACTGGAACAGGAGGCAAACTCCATGATCCATTGCATTTGGATGGAGCCTCAAGTGTTTAGGACTAAGAACTGCACAAAACTTGCCTGATAATAGTTTGGCAGGAAGACTGGTTTCCAGAAAAGTATTACACTATTTTGACTTATAAACACCTTGGTTTCCCAAAGCTTTGGTAGTTTTCTGAATACTTCGGTCTATAATCAGCCAGTCAGTCCCAATCAGGAAAACAAAAAACACTATACATAATTCAAACACAAAGGGATTTAATTCTGGAAGTGGTTGCAAAGGCATTGGAAGCGCTAAAGAAGAAAGGGAGAGAAAGGAAGGAACACTGCCCAGAGATGACAGAGCTGCTACCAGTCTTAGGCTGGAGCTCTCTAGCTGCATTTGCTGCTGGAGGTTACAGTGTGGCCAGTGCCTGTTCTCCACCTTCACAGAAGAGGCATTATGTAGCCAGTGCCAAATTGGCCACTGAGACACCTCCACCACTGGTGCCAGATCAGAATGGCATATTTCCTCCCACCGGTAACTCTCATTGGCCAAACTTGACTGGAAGCCAGTTGGTAAAGGATTCTGGGAAATGGAGTATACAGGCTTCCAGGCCCTGCGGTTATAAAACAGAGTGCAGAAAGGGAATGTGACATTGAGCCAAGAAATGTAACTGGCACAATAATATCAATTATGCTGGGTGTGGTGGCTCACACCTGTAATTCCAGCACTTTGGGAAGCCGAGGCAGGCAGATCACTTAAGGCCAGGAGTTTGAGACCAGCCTGGCCAACACAGTCTCTACTAAAAGTATAAAAGCTGGGCGTGGTAGCGAACACCTGTAATTCCAGCTACTAGGGAGACTGAGGCAGAATTGCTTGAACCCAGGGAGCGGAGGTTGCAGTGAGCTGAGATCTCGCCACTGCCCAGCCTGGGCAACAGAGCAAGACTCCATCTCAAAAAAAAAATTATTAAAAGAATGTTAAATAATTTTTAATCAGTTACATTTGATAGGAAATTACTTCTGAATGACTGAACAAATATAAAACATTAATCACTTCCCAATCATTTCTTGGGAAATCTTACTGTTGAGGTTTATTAGGATGCAATAATACACCTACTATGTGCCCACAAAAATTTTAAAAATTTTTTAAAAAGGATGGCAGTAACACAAGATCGAGATAGGTAGTGAAGGATGGATGAGGAAAGGAAAAATGAACAGTGCAGGACAGGTCCAGCAGTAGATTTACAGGTAATTAACTTGATAAAAGGCAGCATGGATTTTGAAAAAAAAACTCCATTTTTTCCAATTAGCATTTTGTCTTCAAAATTGAGGATGGGGGTAGAGGAGCAACAATTGAAACCTTTCCTTTTGTCTAAGTGGCAAGAGCCAATGAGATTCTTAAGAAAAAAAATCTAGCTTACTAATTATATGTAAAGTCTCCTTTATAATGGAAGAAGAGCAAGTCACCAAAAATACAAAAGCTAGATTACATTAGCATCCTTCAATGTCTTTAGACAACTGAGTAAAACAGCATAATAGTTATGTCGCAAGATTAACTTCCTTTTCATATACCACTCAGGCAGATCCACAAGCATTTGTAAAAGGCTCACATTACCATCATTTGATACCTGATGTGGAATTTTTTTAAGCTTCTTTTTATTTCCTCCACTCTCACTGTGATTCATAAAGTGCTTTGTTAGAGTTCACTGAGGGTTTGTGGCCGGAATTAAATGATTCGAAAATGAGTTAATTCCTATTCTGTTAATTAGCATAAAAAGCATTCAATGAGCAATACTGAGAAGAAGGATTACACTAATGGTAAACATGCATAAATCATTTCAAAGATTGTTTTGAAAACTGTATAGTAGAGCATATTTAATTTTAAAAGCTCTTATAAACTTAAAACACTAGTTTTTAAAATAAGCTTTTCTCCTTTCCAGGGCATATGTGTATGTGCACAGACATCTTACATCTATGAGTATATTTTGTGAGATACTATTCTGAAATGCTGTTCCAGAGACTTTTTCCAGAATTATGAAACAGTTTAGAATTATAAAAGTTATTTTTTTAAAGCTGTCACTTGCTGTCATCATAAAATGCCTAATATTACTAATGTAAATTAATACTGATATAGGTATTAAAATAAGCTCATCTATACATTTAAATTTTTCAATTGTGATAAAAGGAAGAATATTTCTGTTATATACTTTTCTTAAGTTTGTGCAGAATTCTCTCTCAGTTCTCCTGGGTCGGAGGTAGTCAACCCATTTCATAGTTAAACCTTCTAGGAAAATACCCGATATGCGAAAGCAATGGATTGTTATATTTGTGAAGCGTAAACTTTCCCCTCTCTCCTCTTGGAAGTGATAGGGTAAACATTCAAGACACATTCATAGAATGCTGCAATGGAGACTCCAAATGGGTCATTTCACAGGTGACCTGTCTTCAGTTCCACTCTGGCAGGATGCACAGGTGTGGCTGTGCTGATTATTCAGATATGAAACTTTTCCATACCCATTGTGATAGGCAGAATCATGACCTCCAAAAATGCCCATTCCCTAATCCTCTGGAATCTGTGAAAATATTCCTTTATATGACAAAAGGAACTTTGCAAATGGGGTTAAGGTTAAGGATCTTGAAATGGAGAGAGTACGCTGGATTATCCAGGTGGGCCCAATCTAATTATATGATCCTTCAAAGTGGAGGACCTTTCCCAGCTGCAGTCAGAGATAGTGATGTGACTATGTGAGAAGTATCACAGGGAGATGCAATGTTGCTGGCTTTGAAGACAGAGGAAATGGACCATAAATCAAAGAATGCGGGCAACTTCTAGAAGCTGAACAAGGCAAGGAAACCTATTCTTCCTTAGCGCACCGGAAAAGTAATACAGATATGTCAACACCTTCATTTTAGATCAGTGAGACCTGTGCCTGACTTCTGACTTAAAGAACTGTAAGATAATAAATTTTTGTTATTTTAAACCACTAAGTTTATGGTAATTTGTTACTGCAGCAATAGAAAACTAATACACCCATAAAGTCACTGTACCAACTCCCCCTAGTGCCTCGGCCATCCTGACCCTTCCCTTAGGACCCTCAGTCTAGCATAAAAGGAGTAACCCCTGGCATAGCAGGATTCCAATATTGCAGCCAGCTTTAGTTCTGACTGGGCTATGACTAAGCATCACCAGTTGTGAAATATTTTGAGCGTCGCTTGATTACAGGGGGCAAAGTCAGCAACTTTCAAACTTTTTTTTAAACCCTACTCCTCCTACAGTAAAATATACATTTTAATCTCAACCTCGGACATACACTTATTATAGAAATAAGAGTAATATTTCATGAAACAGTACTTACCTACGTGCACTGCACAATGATATTTTCAAATTCTACTCTTTTTTTTTTCTTACAGAGGCCATGCTAATCTTCGCTGTATCATTCCAATTTTAGTATATGTGCCGCCAAAGGGAGCACTTTTTCTATTTTTTAATGTAAATTATAACCTGTTAAACTGATTTTATGATTTACCAGTAGGTTTCTATCCTCAAATGAAAAACACTGACCTAGATTGTGACAAGTCTGTGGTCAAGATGTAGAGTGTCTGATACAGAATATTTTCCATTTTATTTTTTACAGAAGCATAAACATTTGTTCACAATGTAAATTATTTCTATATGTAACCATAATTCATTGTTGTTAAATAGTATTTATTAATATGCCAAATATGTATTTGCGTTCTCTCAGTGAATATCAAACTCATGACACTTTGGAAATCAAGCCTAATTATCACAGCAAGGAAATGGAATGCTCTAGAAACCATTTTTAAACAAATAGATATAGTCATTGGCTACATGTATTTTATGTTCAGTTTTCTATTACTCAATTTGTTTATTTCTGCTTTTGCTTTTAATATTTCCCTTTTTCTCACTTGCCTTTAAGAAATTACCCATTTTCTAGCCAAGCACGGTGGCTCATGCCTGTAATCCCAGCACTTTGGGAGGCCAAGGTGGGCGGATCATTTGAGGCCAGGAGTCCGAGACCAGCCTGGCCAACATGCTGAAATCCCATCTCTACTAAAAATACAAAATTTAACTGGGCGTGGTGGCACCCACCTGTAATCCCAGCTACTCAGGAGGTTGAGGCAGAAGAATCGCTTGAATCTGGGAGGTGGAGTTTGCAGTGAGCTGAGATCATGCCATTGCACTCCAGCCTGGGCAACAGAGTGAGACTCTGTCTCAAAAAAAAAAATTATCCATTTTCTTTTGTGGATTTTTAAAGATTAATTTATTTCATTTATCTTTGTTTCTTATTGCTATTTATAACTGCAGTATCATTTCAAGAACTTACACTTTGTTTCAGTATCCCCTTTGTTTAGTGGTCCTGGATATTTCCCTTACTTTCTTGGGAGTTTATGCATTTAAAATTATGTTTGCCATAATGAAACTAGCTTTTCTGGGTGTTGGTAACAAAAGGGTTTTAAGCTTATGCTCTGTAATAGTTAGCTTTCTGTAGGTTGTGTTGCAGAACAACAATGACAAAAAAACAAAATCACAGTGACTTGACAACAACAAAGGTTATCCACTATACATGGTGGTTATAGCTCTCCTCTAGGATCTTTATTCCAGGAGCAACCTTGACCCAGGACACACAGACCTCACGTCTGAATCACCAGATGTCTTAAAACTTCTGCTTAGTTGTGGGGCATATATCACTTCTGCACACATTCCATAAGCAAAGCAAGTCATAAGGTTAATGTCGATGAAAATGGATAAACATACTCCTTTCATAGGGAGGACAGCAAATAATAGGGAAAAATAACATACTCTATCCCATGTTATCCCCCATAATGCTGCAACCAGAAAGGTTTATCCTTGCATCTCCGTCAAATCAAAACTCTGTTGTTGGATTATATTTGAGATTCACCATTATAGCATTTATGTGTTCATTTGTAAATGTATCTTTAATCATGGTATAATGCTGCTTGTCTTCCTAAATGCTTTTGCTATAAAATCAACTGTGCTTATCATGTTTTTATAGACCACACCAGGCTATGGCTACCGTAAGTTATAATAACATTAAGGGGACAGTATTTTTCTAGTTTCACCTATACCCACAGCAATGCACAGCCTTGTCTTTCCCTCAATATTAACTACACGTGCTTCTGCAAGGAGTGCCCTGGTGCCCAGGATTCTTCTTGGTACATATCCAGACTGAGGCCCTAGTCCCTTAAGACCACAGCAGTGTTCCCTGTCACCTCCAGACCTCTACAGAACAGTGTTCCTTTGTACATCTCACTTTTAGAGACTCCAGGGATTTCACGCTTTCTAAAGTAACAGCTCTCTCTCCTTAGGGATTTGGCCCAAGGCCCTAGTTGCTAGGACACAGTTGGATAAAAAATATGATAAATATACATTGTACCATACTGAAAATTACCTCTGACAACCAAATTTTATATTTGAATATACCCATTACCTTCTCCCTCTTCCTCCCTTCTCTGCTTTTCATGCCCATAGATCCTCTAATAACCAATCCCACCCAGGAACTTCTGTGGAAACTGATAAAATTTAAACTCCAGGCATAATGAATTGTAAGTAATTCCCCTTTCTTTATTAAAATCTTCTTATCTTAAAACATTTTATCACAATAATTACATACATGGGAAAAAAAACAATAATGTAATAGGGCTTGTAATGAAAAATAAAAAAGGTGTTCTACTGCCCCACCCTCTCCCACCCCTCATTGAACTTCTCAGAGGAAACCACTTTTAACTGTTGCTATCTCATGTCTTTCTTTTTCTCATTTTTCTTGTTTGTTTGTTTTGTTTTTTGTTTTTTAAACAGATGGAGTCTTGCTGTGTTGCCCAGGTTGGAGTGCCATGGCCATTCACAGGCACCATCATAGCTCACTGCAGCCTTGAACTCCTGGACTGAAGCGATCCTCCTGCCTCAGGCTTCCGAGTAGTTGGGACTACAAGTATGTACCATCAGACCCTCCTACCAAGGCCTTTTAATGGTTACTTCTCTAATTCTAAACAATGGGCCTTTACTACTATTTCTTGATTTAGTGGTAAACACTGTAGTAGATGAGATTAATTCCCATCTTTTCATGTTCTCCCTCTTCCTCCTGCTATCTGTGCTTATACTGTTACTTTGACATTACAAAGGTTGACATAACCACATTTAAGTTTTCTCTATTTTGTTTTTAGGCTACTGCTAAAAATTGAAAACCACTAACAATCGTTGATACATTATAACTACATAAATATTATTGACAGAAAAATTAGATACTAGGATTTTATTCTCCTCTCCACAGGGAGTCTACAGGTACTCTAAAAGGCTATTCAAGTTTAAGATTACAGAGTTTTAAATTTACAAGAAAAAAACAAACCACTCCATCAAAAAGTGGGCAAAGGATATGAACAGACACTTCTTAAAAGGAGACATTTATGTGGCCAACAAGCATACGAAAAAAAACTCATCATCACTGATCACTAGAGAAATGCAAATCAAAACCACAATGCGATACCATCTCACACCAGTCAGAATGGTGATTTTTAAAAATTTTTATTTATTTATTTTTTTGAGACGCAGTCTCCCTTAGTCACCCAGGCTGGAGTGCAATGGTGCAATCTCGGCTCACTGCAAACTCCACCTCCTGGGCTCAAGTCATTCTCCTGCGTCAGCCTCCCAAGTAGCTGGGATTACAGGTGCCTGCCACCACGCCTGGCTAATTTTTGTATTTTTAGTAGAGACGTGGTTTCACCATGTTGGCCAGGCTGGTCTTGAACTCCTGACCTCAGGTGATCCGCTCGCCTCGGCCTCCCAAAGTGCTGAGATTACAGGCATGAACCACCGCACCTGGCCAGAATTGCGATTATTAAAAAGTCAAGAAACAACAGATGCTGGCAAGACCGTGGAGAAATGGGAATGCTTTTACATTGTTGGTGGGAATGTAAATTAGTTCAAACATTATGGAAGACAGTGTGGCGATTCCTCAAGGATCTAGAACCAGAAATACCATTTGACCCAGCAATCCCGTTACTGGCACCCGCCACCACACCCAGCTACTTTTTTGTATTTTTATTAGAGATGGGCTTTTACCATGTTGGCCAGGCTGGTGTCGAACTCCTGACCTCAGGTGATCTGCCCACCTCGGCCTCCCAAAGTCCTAGGATTATAGGTGTGAGCCACCATGCTCAGTAAAATGGCAATTTTAGATATTGCCATGTTGCTACCACACGAAAAATGTGATACTAATTTACATTACCACTATCAGTTCCTATGACTCCATATTTTCTCAGTTATCTTAATTTTAGACTCCATATTTTTGCCTTAAATCTACCAGCATTTTTTTTTTTCCTTCTCACTCTCACTATTCCTTGACTCCCACAATTTTTCCACTGCTGAAACCTATAGGCCATTACCACCTTTTCACTGCCCATCACTCCCTGTTAAGTTCACTCTTTCCTACTTCTCCATGGTCCATCATTATAATTATTTTTTGCATACACTCTTAAATATCTTTTCTCTGTTTCCCTTCACTGTGCTTTATGGCCAAACTCCAGGCCCAGTTAAATCCAGCTCTCTTCCTGTGTCACACCCAGCAATTAAATGTGACTAGAGAAAAACAACCAACCATGCAGAAAACACTGCAAATTCATGGCTCCACCTTCAAATGAGTCTTAATAGATTCCTGTACATTCTCTAGCCCATTTACTCTCCAACTCTCCCAAAGGGCTATTTCATTCCTTTTCCCTCTTCAACTCTCCATCTTCTGATCCCTCTGCTGATGACTTTGCTTCCTACTTCATTGAGAAATTTTCCATAGCTACCAGCATCAGTGCCCACATATTCTGCCTTGTCTCCTGTTACTGTGGATACACTGTCCATCCTCCTGTCTAAAGACACACTCTACAGTTGTGCACTGAATTCCATCCTCTTTCACATTCTTTTTTTTTTTTTTTTTTTGAGACAGAGTCTTGCTTTGTTGCCCAGGCTGGAGTGCAGGCCGGAGTGTGATCTTGGCTCACTGCAACCTCTACCTCCTGGGTTCAAATGATTCTCCTGCCCCAGCCTCCTGAGTGAGTAGCTGGGATCACAGGTGTGTGCCACCGTGCCCAGCTAATTTTTGTATTTTTAGTAGAGATGGGATTTTTGCCATGTTGGCCAGGTTGGTCTCGAATTCCTGACCTCAGGTGATCTGCCTGCCGTGGCCTCCCAAAGTGCTGGGATTACAGGCATGAGCCACCATGCGCGGCCCTCTTTCACATTCTCAAGGCCCTCTCTCCAGCAATTATTCTCTCACCTGCACCATCAATGTTTTCTTCCTACTGAATCATTCCTGTTAGTATGAAACATGCTGTAATATTCCCTTTTAGAAAAAAAAAACTATCCATTGTTCCACATCCCTTCTAGCCAATGTCCCACTTGTCATCTCCCCTTATGTGAAAAAACTTGTCTATATTTACTGTTTCTTCTATATTTCTCCCCTTATGTGAAAAAATTTGTCTATATTTACTGTTTCCACTTCATCTCCTTCTATTCTCTCCTGACCCCATTTCAATCAGGCATTTACCTCCTCCATTCCACAAAAGCAGCTTTAGTCAAGGTACCCAGTGACCTCCCTGTTGTCATATCCAAAGATCAAGCCTCAGTCATCCTCTTACATGTAACCCATTTGCAGTATTTGACACAGTTGATCATGTTCTTCTTGAAACACTTTATTCACACCTCTGTTTAAATGTCACTTTCTCATAGAGGACTTTCCTGAACTCTCTGGGTTAAATAGCCAACCAAATAGTCCCTTTTACTTTACCTCCCTACTCTGCAGTATTAATAACCACCTGACATATTTTATCATATTTTATATTACTTTATAGACTATCCCTTATAATTCAGTCTTAATTTGAACAAAACAACTGTAAAATGGCATCTTTGAAAGAATTAGTAATATTTGGGCTGGGCTCGGTGGCTCACACCTGTAATCCCAGTGCTTTGGGAGGCCGAGGCAGGCAGATCACCTGAGGTCAGGAGTTTGAGACCAGGGTAGCCAACATGGTGAAACCCCATCTCTACTAAAAATACAAAAATTAGCTAGATGTGGTGGTGTGCGGCTGTAATCCCAGCTACTTGGGAGGCTGAGGCACAAGAATCACTTGAACCTGGAGGCAGAGGTTGCAGTGAGCCAAGATCGCACCACTGCACTCCAGCCTGGGTGATAGAGGGAGACTGCATCTCAAAAAAAAAAAAAAAAAAGAAAAGAAAAAGAGAAGAATTAGGAATATTTGAATACAAACCAAGTATTAGATGATATTAATTACATTAATTTTGGTAGGTATGGCATTTATGTGAAAAATAAAAGTTCTTATCAGTTAGAGATGCAAAATGCCGTATCTATGAGTGAACTGATACAATGTCTGAAATTTTCTTTAAATTACTCAAGAGTGAGTTCAAGATTTTTGGCTTGAACAATTAGAGAGTGGAACTATTATTTGCAGAGATTTTGAAATCTCTGTGGGAGATTTCAAAACATCTGGGAAAAAATAATGGGTTTGATTGGAACATGCTAAGTTTAAGATGTGTATAGATACTCAAGTAGAGATATTGAGTAAGCATTTGGATACACCAGCCTGGATTTCATGGATGAGATAAATATCTGTAATTCATGAAGGTATACCTGATACAAAAAGCCATGAGACTGGATGAGGATGAGAACATTTTAAAAATGAAAGTAGATTAAAAAAAAAAAGAGGTCTGAGGACTAAGCCTACTAAACCACTCCAAAATTCAGAGGCCAAACATGGGGAGCAGTCATTGGAGAAGATGAGGAAAAAGTGGCCAGTGAAGTAGGAAAAAACAAGTATGGCAGCCTGAGAGCCAAGCAAAGAAAGTGCCCCCACCTAGGGTTCCAGAAATGGTGGTATAATTAAAGGTTAACGGGTTAGTATAACACAGTTCTTTATTTCTCTGTGTCAAAATATAGAACAATGGAAGATAATTGATATAAATGCCAGGCCTTTTATAGTAATGATATTTTAGAATTCTATAAATAAAATTCCATTATTATGCAAATTATGGTTTGAATAATAGCAAAATGTCACTAATCTCAGGATACATTATTTTTTTCTTTTTGAGATAGGGTCTCCCTCTGTCTCCCAGGCTGGAATGCAGTGGTACGATCATAGCTCACTGTAGCCTCAACGTCTCAGGCTCAAGCAATCCTTCCACCTCACCCTCCCGAGTAGCTGGGATCACAGCTGTGTGCCACTATGGCCAGCTAATTTTTTTGTGTTTTTAATACAGACAGGGTTTTGACACATTGCCTACCCAGGCTGGTCTCGAACTCCTGTGCTCAAGCAATCAGCCCACCACGGCCTCCCAAAGTGCTAGGACTACAGGCATGAGCCACCACACCTGGCCTACTCTCAGGATTTAATTGTTTTATATTATTGTATTGGATATTATTGTTTTCTGTGGGGAACACCTCTTGGCTGCAATGAACTGCCTCTCCTAAAGTTATACCCTTACCAGGGGTGGCCTATGTCAAATGACTGGCTGAGGGTAGGAATACATAGCCTGGACCCCTTGCCTCACTTTAGGACAATCCTGAAGGGCCATCCCCACTCCATAACTCTCCATAGGAAAACTGAGGCCATAGCTGAAACCTCACTG
Source organism: Rhinopithecus roxellana (assembly GCF_007565055.1). NCBI lineage: Eukaryota > Metazoa > Chordata > Mammalia > Primates > Cercopithecidae > Rhinopithecus > Rhinopithecus roxellana. The sequence goes on from NC_044565.1 coordinate 86,966,023, forward strand.
GAGTCACTTTCCTTTTTTTTTTGAGATGGAGCTTCACTCTTGTCACCCAGGCTGGAGTACAATGGTACAATCTCGGCTCACTGTAACCTCTGCCTCCTGGGTTCAAGTGATTCTCCTGCCTCAGCCTCCCAAGTAGCTGGGATTACACGCATACGCCACCATGCCCAGCTAATTTTGTATTTTTAGTAGAGATGTGGTTTCACCATGTTGGCCAGGATGGTCTTGAACTCCTGACCTCAGGTGATCCTCCCACTTCAGCCTCCCAAAGTGCTGGGATTACAGTTGTAAGCCACCACACCTGGCCTTGGGGTCACTTTCTTCAGTGTCCAGTCCCACCTTCCTTACTTCCTCACGGTGGTCTCACTGCAATAAACTTCTGCATTCAACTCTCCACCCAGAATTTGTATCTAGGAATCCCAGCCTAAAACAGTATTCTACCAGGGGATACTGTCATCCAATACAATCATGTTATTTACAAAATAATTCCAGAATTTATTATCTATTGAAAAAACCAGGTCATTTGTCCTGTAGAATTTCCCACTTCCTAGATTTGGCTGATTATGTCCTTGTGTGCATTCTTTATCTGATACTTTCTGTAAGCTGGTAGAAGTTCTAGAGGCTTGATTAGATTCACCCCACCCATTTAAGCCTGGCTTTCCAAAATTCTTTTTTACTTCTCTTTTTCAACCTTGTGAAACTTAAGAGGAGGAAAATTCAAAGCTCACCAGGATCAGGGGAGATCACTTATGATCACATGTGCTTCTCACTGCCTTTCTCCCTCCCACAACTTGGTATCTGCAATCAAAAGGGCTTCCAGATACACACATACTGCTAGAAACAAATGACTGGAGAATGTGTTCCTCTGTTTACAGCCTTAAACACTAAATACCTTTTTCCCAAAGCAGAGTATGATTTATCTTGTTCTCATCTAGGAAGGGAACCAAAGACAGCAGCACCATCTCTGGATTATTTGCATGTAGATTTCCATGTTGTTACTAATTTTAAAAGCCATCCTGGCTTTCTTCTGTCAAATGGTTTGATTGTGGATCACATTCTTTCACCGACAGCTGGTGTATTCTAAATCAATTAATCAACATGCATTTATCAAGCACCTGCTGTGTGATCAGCGTCATTCTTGGAGAATTCGTGCTGATTAAATTCTCTGTAAAACAATTAGAAAGCTGTATCTTGTTTTTGCTCTGCCCCCATCCCCAACCCCAATTCACACAAATGCATTTCAAGACCAAATAAATGCTCTTTTTGTATCAGTTTACTCTTGAATTATCTACACTGTGTTCCATTTTGTTGACAGTCGATAACACCCTGGACAATTAAGATTTTCTAAAGTAGTCAAAGCAGTTTTGCATATCCATCTGCCTAATTATGTTATTTTATGTATCTCCTTTTAAGAAAACTTTGTTGCTAAGAATTATTTATTTATTTAAATTAGTATAATTGCAAGTAACAGAAACCAGCTTGAGCTGGCTCAAGGGAGAAAATAATTTATTGGAAATATATTAGGCTCTCTCACAGAATCCAAAGAACTGAACAACCAGCCATGAAGAGTGGAAGCTAAGGAAGCTCTGGGGACCCTGGCAACAGCTGCTTATGAACCTTCCCTTGGAATTCTGCCACAAACATGACTCAGCACCAAACTTCTCTAATCTCTCTGTATCTCAGCTCAAAATTCAAAATCCTGGGGAGAGGAATCTGATTGGATCAAGCTGCTGTCACTCCAATCAGGTATGCCCTGGAGGTAGCATCAGGTGCTTTATATCCCGTACTGCCCAATACAGAAGCTCCTAGCCACATATGGCTATGGAGCACTTGAAATGTCACTGAGGAACTGAATTTTTTATTTTATTTAATTTTTATTGATTTAAATTTTAAAACTGAAGCAATGTTAATTGTTTTTCTATTACACACAGCTTTATTATTTTGGTAGAACTACATTTCATTTTAATTACTATTAGCATTACTATTACTAGAAAATTTTAAAGTACATGTGTGGCACGTATTTTATTTCTACTGAACAGTGTTGCTTTTACCAAAGATTTGTTTCTGGGGACCAGGGGCAGTTGGGGGCAGTTGTGAGAGACTGGGTGAAAGTTCTGAGCAGAAGACACCTTCAAAGGCATCAGACACATAGAACACAATGACAAATATAGAGATTTCTGGGACAACATAATGTAATCAGTGTATAATTGGATACATCTCTTCAGCATTATTTGCTACATTCCAATATTTATTATATCGTTAAGGACTACGAAAAGCTGTTATGTCAGACTTCAGTGTGTAATGCTACAGATATTCATCCAATAGTATTTCTTGACAAAGCTCTTGTCCTTGGGGAGCTGAAAATCGAGTAGGAGAGAGACAATGAAAGGATAAACAAAGATATAATGCCCAGGTATTAAGAGATGCTCTGAAAAAAAGAAGAAAACAATAGATTTGGAGAAAGGAAATGACAGAGATGCTGTTTATCTGGATGATTAGTGAAGACCTGATCAGGTGACATTAAGTAGAGCTTGGAATAAAGGGAAAGAACAAGTCACGTGACTCAGAAAAAGCCGTTCTCCAGGTAGATGGAATTAGTGTATTTCAGGATCCTCAAGGAGGTTTTGTGGCTAAAGCCCAGAGAGAAAAGGGGGAAAAGGTAGAAAATGAAGTCAGAACAGGTAGCCTGGAGCCAGGTCATTCAGAGCCCTCGAGACAAGGTCAATAGGGGAAGTCCTTGCAGTATTGAGAGCAGAGAATGATGCGATCAGTTACATTTTAAGCTATGATTCCATGAATCATACAGGTAAGACTTGAAATTATTTATTTATTATTTTACCTAACAGCAATAATTTAAGCATTTTCATTTTTAATTTAATTTTCCCCATTTTATGTAAAAAATTATCAAAACTCTTACCTTATTTTCTCACTGTATTTCTTATGAAAAATCTAAATATGAAAAAAGCTAATACAAATTTATGAAAAATCCAGAGCTATTTACCTTCTGAATTAATTTGAATCCTGATAATTTTCTATGCCCCTTACCTAAATAAAGTGTTCATACAATTGAATTGTAAGACACAATGATTTACCTCAGGGAATCAATTTTATGTATGATAGAAGTCTTTGTAATGGTTAAGAATTCTCTCAAAATTTCTTGAATGCAAATCTTGAAAAACAATAATTCACTCAACTGCCTGACAAAGAGACAGTCATAGAACTTAAAGACAATCATAAGGGAAGCATGAATGCAGAGACATAAATTCCTAAAGCTTGCTAAGCATGTGCATAAATAATCTATATACGAGATGTGTATACATAGTAACTGCCAATTACACATAATAGCTCTCGTTTTTAAAACATTTTCTATTTGTCATTTACCTGTGACTGTCTGTATTGATTTACTGGGGTTGCCATAACAAAACACCACAGACTGGATGCCTTAAACAACAGAAATTTATTTTCTCACAGTGCCGGAGGCTAGAAGTCCAAGATCAAGGTGTCAGCAGGGTTTGTTTATTCCCACTCTTCTTGGCTTGCAGTTGGCCACCTTCTCACTGTGACCTCACATGGCCTTTCCTCTGTATTCATATCTACTGGCTACTCTCTTTGTGTCCACATTTCCACTTCTTTGTAAGGACATCAGTTGTATCCTAACTGACGTACCCTAACTATCTCGTTTTAACTGAATCACCTCTTTCAAGACTCTTCCATCTCCAAATACAGTCATATACTGAGGTACTGTGGGTTAGGATTTCAAATATAGGTGGGGCGGGGGAACATAATTCAGCCCATAACACTGTCACTTACTTTTTGTTTGTTTGTTAAGAGACAGGGTCTTGCTATGTTGCCCAGGCTGGACTCAAACCCTTGGGCTCAAGTAATCCTCCTGCCTCAGTCTCTGGGATAGCTGGGACTACAGGTGCACACCAGCATGGCCAGCTTACTTTTTATGAAGATAAAAAGTTGTACCTCCCTAAAGAGGTGACAATGTGATAAGTGCTATCATAGAAATTAATTGGTAAAATTAATTGGTTGAGTATGTTAGGAACATACAGGACAGAGAGCAGATACTACCCTCATATTGGAGTTGGGAAAAATCAAAGAGCTTCCCAGAGGAAGTGATATTTGAAAAGCCTTCAGAGGACAATGAGACCTTGCTTACTTTGTGCCAGCACCCATGGTAGCTGTGCCTAAAATATAAAGTCATCAGTTAACAATTCAAGATATTATACACGAGCAAGTGATTAGAATGTAATAAGGTGCTATGTAAACATTTTATTTTCTCTTTTCATTTATTAGGTAAATTACTATATTCCTTATTCCTCCAGAAAATAAATTGCTAAATGAAGAGTTAAATATATAATATCTTCATTTGTCTTCTTTATATTCTAATGCTTGGCAAAATATTTTGTTGTTCCTTGTTGCATTCTTCCTCTGTCTTTGCCTTCTGTGGGTTTTACAAAATAACTTAGGTAACACAATTTTTTTTTTTTTTCTGGGAGAGAGTGAGCGCATGCTTTCTACAAGAATTTTGCATGTCATCCTATGATTGATGATAGTTCCTGAAGATACCTGCTAACTGTGGCAGGAACTAGATTGGAATATATACTTAGCTAAGCTCTGTATTTCTCTTGGATTGAATAAGTCCTTGAATTGACTTCAAGTGGAATTCTTTATAGCTCTTTTGTTTTAATGCCTAAAATACTGGTCTCTTAAAATGAAAGTTATATGTAGATTTTTTTAAAGAGCCTTGAATATAAAATAGCTTCTACCAGTCTGAAAATGTCTTTATTTAAAATTGCAAAGTATAATAATTTTTACTTTCCCCCAGATTACTCCAAATATGACTCCTAGAAAGAGATTTGGGGTTTTCTTGGCAAATGTCCTTTTCCCCCTGCAGAAGCTGGTTGAAAAAGAATCTGTTTCTGTGGTCTTTTGCAGTTTGAGTCTGTGGCTCAGACTGCAATAATTAGATTAGTTTTATAATGTATTAATAAGCTATATATTCACACTATCTTTTATAGCATGACATAAGAACAAAATTCTAACTCTGCTAATTACATTAGAAAGAATGAGCTTGTTTTCCACTAAAAGTAAAAATACTTTAAACTTCTTATACTTCTCTCAGCTCTTACTGCTGTGAAAACTACATCCTGTAGAGAATGTACGAAACTATATATAGCTAGAATGTGCCAAACAAATAATAGAGGCTCTTCCCTGAGGAGTTTATAATCACAGAACAAGTGGCATCTTGACAACTTGTGTTGTTTTTGCTAATGAATAGCTTATCTTAAATATTAAAATGCCATATTCTTCGTAATTGTCATAGCTTAACAGGGAACAACTTGAAAAAATAATTTGTTTTAAAATTTAGCTCACTAAATACAATGTGCTATCTTGGAAATGATCCTGGAATTTTAAAAAAATTGTGGAAAACTGCTGAAATCATACAGTCTGGAGTTTAGTTAATAGTCATGTACCAATATTAATTTCATAGTTTTCACAAATATATCCTGGCTAGATAAGACGTTAACATTAGGGGACACTGGATGAAGGATATGCAGAGACGCTCTGTACTATCTTTACAACTTTCTGTAAATCTAAAATTGTTCTGAAGTAAAACGTTTATTTTTAAAAACTCAAAAAAAAAATTTAACAGCATGTTGAAGTTATATTTTCCAGTCTATCTCCATGAATAAGTGGGCTAGGCTCACTGTAACAGGGATCTGGATTGAACATGGGGCTATGAAAAAAACAAGACAGAGAACCAAGATGCAAAAGAGTCTCTGGGTGAGGAAGTTCAAAGCTGGCTGAAAGCTCTTGACTGGGGAGGAAATCTTCTGATACTATAAACCTAAAAATGAGGTTTTTTAGGTTAAAAGTAGATATTGGCCGGGCATGGCTCACGCCTGTAATCCCAACACTTTGGGAGGCTGAGACAGGCAGATCACTTGAGGTTGGGAGTTGGAGACCAGCCTGGCCAACATGTGAAACTCCATCTCTACTGAAAATACAAAAATTAGCTGGGCATGGTGGTGTACGCCTGTACACCCAGCTACTTGGGAGGCTGAGGCATGAGAATCACCTGAACCTGGGAGGCTGAGGTTGCAGTGAGCCAAGATCACGCCATTAACTCCAGCCTGAGCGACAGAGCGAGACTCTGTCTCAAAACAAAACAAAACATCAAACATATTGTTATGAAAACAAAACATATATGTAAATGAAAATGATTGATATAGCACTGAACAAGCCACATTCTAAAAGTACTTTTGAAATTTAGACTCTACATGTTAAACATTTGGAAGCTGTTGTTGAAAGAAAAGCTAAGGAAGTTGATGAATATTTACAGGATTGGCTCTTGCATTTCTGGTAGTGTGAAGATAGGGTGGCAAAGTCTTCTGCTGTTTTCCTTTTTTTCTGGCTCCAACTCCTTCTCATTTTATTTGAGATCACCTTGTAATTTTTTTTTTTTTTTTTTTTTTTTTTTTTTTTTTTTTTTTTTTAGACAGGGTCTAATTCTGATGCCCAGGCTGGAGTGCAGTACCATGATCTTGGCTCACTGCAACCACTGCCTTCCGGGTTCAAGTGATTCTCCTGTCTCAGCCTCCTGAGTAGCTGGGACTGCAGGCACCTGCCACTACCTGGCTAATTTTTGTATTTTCTGGTAGAGATGAGGTTTCACCATGTTGGCCAGGCTGGTCTTGAACTCCTGAACTCAAGTGATCTGTCCACCTCAGCCTTCCAAAGTGCTGGGATTACAGTCGTGAGCCACTGTGCCCAGCCTCCCCTTGTAATATTTTTTTTTTTTTTTTTTTTTTTTTTCCTGAGACGGAGTCTCGCTCTGTCGCCCAGGCTGGAGTGCAGTGGCGCGATCTTGGCTCAGTGCAAGCTCCGCCTCCCGGGTTCAAGCGATTCTCCTGCCTCGGCCTCCCGAGTAGCTGGAACTACAGGCGCCCGCTACCACTCTCGGCTGAATTTTTTTTTTTTGTTTGTTTGTTTGTTTTGTTTTGTTTTGTTTTGTTTTGGTAGAGACGGGGTTTCACCGCCTTAGCCAGGATGGTCTCGATCTCCTGACCTCGTGATCCTTCCGCCTTGGCCTCCCAAGGTGCTAGGATTACAGGCGTGAGCCACTGCGACCGGCCCTTGTAATTTTTAAAGATTAAGATGTGATCGTAATAATCTTTTCTACTCATGTATTTACAGTTTTAGCTTTAAAGATTTTTACGGCCGGGCACGGTGGCTCATGTTTGTAACCCCAGCACTTTGGGATGCCGAGGCAGGGGGATCTCTTGAGCCCAGAAGTTTGAAATCAGCCTGGGCAAGATGGAGAGACCCCATCTCCAGTCTCTACTGGTAGCTGGGACTGTGAGGCTGAGGTGGGGGGACTGCTTGAGCCTGGAAGATGGGGGTTGCCGTGAACTGAGCTTGCGCCACTGCACTCCAGCATGGGTTACAGAGCAAGACCCTGTCTCAATAAATAAATAAACAAACAAACAAATAAATACTTTTATGTGAAACACTAATTTTTTTTTTTCTTTAAAATAGGCTGGTGGCTCACGCCTGTAATCCCAGCACTTTGGGAGTCTGAGGCAGGCAGATCACCTGAGGTCAGGAGTTTGAGACCAGCCTGACCAACATGGAGAAACCTCATCTCTACTAAAAATACAAAATTACCCGGTCGTGGTGGTGCATGCCTGTAATCACAGCTACTCGGGAGGCTGGAGCAGGAGAATTGCTTGAACCCAGGAGGCGGAGGTTGTGGTGAGTCAAGATTGTGCCATTGCATTCCAGCATTCCAGCCTAGGCAACAAGAACAAAACTCCATCTCAAATAAATAAATAAATAAATATATATATATATATATATATATATATATATATATATAGGCTGGGCACGGTGGCTCACATGCACTACATGCTCACTATAGAAGGCTAGTTCAAGACTAGCCTGGCCGAGGTGAAAGTCCGTCTCTAATAAAGATACAAAAAAATTAGCTGGGTGTGATGGCACGCACCTGTAATCCCAGCTACTCAGGAGGCTGGGGCAGGAGAATTGCTTGAACCCAGGAGGCGGAGGTTGCAGTGAGTCAAGATCATGCCATTGCACTCCAGCCTGTGTGACAGGGTGAGACTCTGTCTCAAAATAATAAATAAATAAATAAATAAATAAATAAATAAATAAAACAATTAAAAAAGATTATAGATTTTCATGCCAGTGGAAAGGAAGGAAGGGAGGGAGGGAGGGTTAAACTATAGCTTGTAGTCTACTTCAGAATGTATTCCCACTCTTTCTCTCTTTCTCCAATAAATTCCACCCCCTCAGAAATGGGCACATGACTCAGGCTCAGTCAAACACAGTGCCCCATTTCTCTGAACACACTGCCAAACAGGATGATGCAAACATGGAGATACTGAGAGGAAACCCTGCTAAGCTAGGAGGAAGGGACAAGTTTGAATCCAAGTTCACTTGTCTGAAAGCAGAAATGCAACAGCACGTGGGAAGGCCTGTTCTGCCTTTAGCTGGCAATCCAGAACCACTGGGGGTCAAACAATAATTATTCTTGCTGACTTGAAAAAGCTGAACTGTGTCCTCCAACATGAAACTAACATAAAGGAGAGAGGCAGGAAATGCACTAGGGACTTGATAAGAGTCTACGTATTAGGGAATCCCATTTCCCTCATCCCTCTCTCTCAAGCAACTCTGTTATTCCCTGCCAACCATAATTAAAATTCACACCTGTGGCAAAACACTATCCACCGGGATACAGCAGAGGCAGGTTAGTCATTATGGGGAACTATAGGATGGGCACATTGAGAGCCTACAGGATGGGCAAAGCTGAGATGTGTTGAGAGACAGAAACTGCAGAGACATGGTAAGATTTCTGGTATTAGTGCCTAGGCTATGGAATCCCCTTGTATAAAATTGGCAAAAAGTCAGCTGAGGTCGGAAGGGAGTTGTATAGCCTGAAAACCCCACCTTGGAAATAAGCCTATAATTGTTAAAAGCCTAAGACAATACCCAGTCTCCATAATCACGCCAACAAGAAGTTGGTGGCTAAAGAGGCACAGTCCTGGAATAGGATAGGTGAGGGAGATTTGTTCCTCACATGTACAGATCCAGGGCAGCAAGAACTTATTTCACTGCCTGGAAAGCAAATTTAGATGATATTTGCATTGCAGGACCATGGCCCACAGACTTTCAGTCACTGTGCTCTCTCTCTTTCTGTCTTTTTTTTTGGAGCCAGCTTCTAGCTCTGTCACCCAGGCAGGAGTGTAGTGGCACGATCTCAACTCACTGCAATCCCTGCCTTCTGGGTTCAAGCAATTTTCCTGCCTCAACTTCCCAGGTAGCTGTTACTAGAGGTATATGCCACGCTGGCCAATTTTCGTCTTTTTAGTAGAGACAGAGTTTCACCATGTCGGCCAGGCTGATCTCGAACTCCTGACCTCAGGTGATCCGTCTGCCTCGGCCTCCTAAAATACTGGGATTATTAGATGTAAGCCACCTCACCTGGCCTCTTTTCTTTTCTTTTTTTTTTTTTTTTAGACATGATCTCACTCTATTTACCAGGCTGCTCTTGAACGCCTGGCCTCAAGCAATCCTCAAGTCTTGACCTCCCAAAGTGCTGGGATTGCAGGTGTGAGCCACTACTCCCAGTCCCCAATATCTTTCTTAATTTGTCTGGCCATCATGCTATTTCTCTCTTCCAGTGCCGGATGTTCTTCTCTGGGACAGATGTGGGTGTATGTCACAAGCCTGCCCAATCTTAATACTCTATTCCCCAGAGACTGTGATTAGTTTAGGGGTGGACCTGTGGGTCAAGCAGCGCCTCTAAGAATTCTTCTCTGGAATTGATATAGAGACATTGGGAGAGAGCAGTCTCTTTCCACTGGGATTCCTAAAGCAGTTGATGTAAGCCTAGAGCTGTGGGCAACCTACTTCTCTGGCAGCCTGGAAAATGGAAGAAAATGAGGTCACCACACAGAGGAAGCTGAGCTGAGATATTGGGGGAGGGGGAAAGCGAGAGACCTGACAATATAATTTCCATCGGGCCTGAAGCCAAATTCATCCAGGAAATAATTCTCTTTCTCCCTCCCTACTCCCTTCAATTTCTCTCTCTTTTTGGCTTAAACTAGAGTTGTATTTCTGTCCATTTCAACTGAAATAGTTTTTATATATTTTCATTTTTCTAAATATAAAAGCACTACATGCTCACTATAGAAGAAATTTGGAAAATACATCTAAGTATAAAGAAAAAAATAATTTATTCTCTCATGCTTCAAGTAGAACCAGCCTAGCATTTTAGAGTTTTTGTGGTATTTTAAATGCTTATTTTTTCATAGTTATGATCATAGTACATTTATTTTATACAGCTATGATAATAATGAATTTATTTTACATAGTACAATCATAATTTTTTCCATTTAATGTTATTATATCTTCCCATTTTCTTAAACCGCCTTATAAATATAATTTTCTTACATTTCCTCTACTACCTGGATAATTTTAAAATATTAAAACCATTTTGCATTAGAGCCTTGTTATTTATTTTCAGCAATATAGTTAATAGGCCTAAATATTAGAATATTTTAAAGGCTCCTGATATATTTTAGATATGATTCCTTATTTCGATGAATACAAGTATATACATATGAGAAATTTGTCCTTCATGGGCAAGAAAAATTAAATGAATCAAACGAATATATAGGGTTCAGTAAGAGGAAAACAAATAAGACACCATCAGGCCTTCAATGAATAGTTCTTTTCAGAGGCAAAAGCTATCCTGAATTAGACCAATTCAAAATTTAAGCTGCATACAATTACAGGAACTAAAAGAAATGAAAACACTGATATTCAGCCTTGGCACTTGATATGCATCTCTCCCTAATTGACATAATCTTTTAAAAATATAATTTTATTAATAGCATGTTTCCATTATAAAAGTAATACATGAAACAGCACAAATACCATTGACAGCTATTTTAAAAACTGATAACGTCCATTATTATTGAAGATACAAATACAATGCTCGGAAAAGTGCAAATTAACCTTTTGGGGACATCTTGGCAACTATTTTATTTTTTTGTATGAATGAATAAACAACCAATATTTAAATTTCCTTATAAAAGTCCATCAAGTATATGTATTTACTTCATCAATGCCCTATTTTTAGACATTCAAACTGCTTATAGTGTTTTACTATTACAATAATACTGTAATATGTATTCATTTGTGTGTTTTAATATATTATGGATTAGTTTCTTTGGATTAATACCCAGAAGTGAGATTACTGAAGCAAAGGTCATTAAATTGATGGGCATGGTGGCTCACGCCTGTAATTCCTTTGGGAGGCTGAGGCGGGCGGATTGCCTGAGGTCAGGAGTTTGAGACCAGCCTGGCCAACATGGTGAAACCTGGTCTCTACTAAAAACACAAAAATTAGCTGGGCATGCTGGCACACACCTGTAATCCCAGCTACTCAGGAGGCTGAGGCAGGAGAGTTGCATGAACCTGGGAGGCGGAGGTGGCAGTGAGCTGAGAACGTACTACTGCACTCCAACCTGGGCAACAGAGCAAGGGTCTGTCTGAAAAATTTTTTTTAAAAAGTCATTAAATCAAGATTACAAAATCAAATAAAATATTTTCTGTTTTTTAAATTTAAATTATATATATACACACACACACACACATAGTTTTGTTTCGTTTTGTTTTCTTTTGAGATGGAGTCTTGCTCTGTCATCGAGGGTGGAGTACAGTGGCACAATCTTGGCTTACCGTAACCTCTACCTCCCGGGTTCAAGCAACTCTCCTGCCTCAGCCTCCCAAGTAGTTGGGATTACAGGCGTGCACCACCATGCCCAGCTAATTTTTGCATTTTTTGGTAGAGACGGGGTTTCACCATGTTGGCCAGAATGATCTCAATCTCCTGACCTTGTGATCTGCCCACCTTGGCCTTCCAAAGTGCTGGGATTACAGGAGTGAGTCACTTTGCCCGGCCATATGTGTGTGTGTGTGTGTGTGTGTGTGTGTGTGTGTGTATATATATAGATAGATATATAGATAGATATATATATTTTTTTAAACAGGGTCTTGCTCTGTCACCCAGCCTAGAGTGCAGTGGCACCATTACAGCTCACTGCAACTTCAATCTCCTGGGTGAAGGGAAATTCCCACCTCAGCTTCCCAAGTAGTTGGGACTACAGGCACACACCACCACATGGGCTACATTTTTATTTTTTGTAGAGATAGGGTCTTGCTATGGTACCCAGGCTGGTCTTGAACTCCTGGCCTCAAGTGATTCTCCTACCTTGTCTTCTCAAAGTTCTGGGATTATAGCCATGAGCTACTGCACCTGGCCTATTTTCTGGATCTTGGCCCATTTCCTGGATCTTGATGTAGGTTACCAAATTGGTTTTCGAAGAGAGTGTATCAGTTTATAATGCCAATAGTAATAAATGAGAGTGTGCATTTCAACCCACTATTTCTATATATTAAATTATTTCAATGCTTTGCTCATTTAAGAGGTAGAAATTGACATCTGATTTCAATTAAAAATTTTAAAGTACTAACAAGGGCACTTCCTGAATATTTGAGATTATATTAATCTTCACTATAATCTTTTTTTTTTTTTTTTTTTTTTTTTGAGACAGGGCAGGGTGTTACTATATTGCTCAGGCTGGAGTACAGTGGTACGATCATGGTTTGCTGCAGCCTGACCACTCTGGCTTAAGTGATCCTCCCACCTCAGCCTCCTAAGTAGCTATAGGGATGAGCCACCATGCCTACCTAATTTTTTTCTATTTGTAGAGACAGAGTCTCACCTTGTTGCCCAGGCTGGTTGTGAACTCCTGGGCTCAAGTTATCCTCCCACCTCAGACTCCCAAAGTGCTGGGGTTACAGGCATGAGCCACTGTGCCTGGCCCACTATAATCTTTTAACCAGTAAGAAGGCATCGTTTTCTTCAGGGCTGCTTCCATCCTGTTAGGAAGAAATATACCAGCCTCTCCTTCACTTTGCCTAAAGGGTGGGGGGAGGTGCTCTGACTAATCAGTGCCCTCAGATGCTGTGGTCCCCAGTACCTATCCAAAAAATTGTCAGGACCACTGCAGAAATAACAGCTGGGAATCTATTTCAAAATGCAGATTCCTGGATCCCACTCCCAGAGTATCTGATTCTTCAAGCCTACAGCCAATCCAGGAAGTCATATACTTTTAACATTCCACATTTGAGGCTGATATGTAGTCAGATTTGGACACCAATGTTCCAAATCAGAGGTTCATAGAGTGCTGTCCCCGGACCAGCAGCATCAGCATCACCTGGGAACTTAAAAATGCAAATTTTCAGGTGCCCACCCAAGACCTACTGAAACAGAAACTCTAAGGGTTGGGCCCAGCAATATATGTTTTAACCAGTTTGTCAGCTGACTTTGATGCAGGACCACTACTCTAAATACACTGTGAGATGAAGAGTCAAGAGCCATCCAAAATCTACCACCTCCTGCTTAGAAAGTCGAAGGAGATGACATCTGAATTGAGTCTGCAGTCTGAGTAGACTTTCATCAGGGCACAAACACAGACAAGGGCAGGGTACAGAAAGGCACAAGGTTGCTAGCCTGGCTGGAGTGCAGGCTGTAGTGGAGGAGATAAGAGATGAGGGACAAAAGTTGATAAAGTGCCCCATCTGTCATGCACAGAAGTGGGTATTTGTCATTATATAGACACCCAGCCTTCATCCCTCTTCCTAATTGCACCCCAATGTCTTTTGGGAGAATTACCTCACCCCCATTGTGTCTCATTGTCAGGATGATAAATACAAATGCTCTCCTACTACAGAAACCAGAGGAGTCCCTGGAGGCTTCTTCTTTCACCTCTCTGACATAGTCAAAGGGTAAGCATGTGACCTAAACTACACTCACTACACTTTCTGTTTCAGAGATTTTTGTTTTTTAGGATTTAAAAAACCTTTTCATTGTGGAGAATTCACACATACACAAAAGTAGAGGAAATAGTATAATGAATCTCCATGAACCCAAACTCATTCTGAGAAATGATCAATTCATGGTCAATCTGCTTTATCCATAAACTTCTCCATTTGTTTCAGTCCCCAGAGTTTTTAGAAGTAAATCTTAGGTATAATATCCAGGAAGATTTTTTGCAATATTATTAACATAAGCCAAGTTTCATCAAACTTAGTTTGATGAAAATATTGCCTTGTACTGGAAATAATGATTTATAAAAATCCTTTTAGTGCTTAGTATTGAAAATGACAAAGCCTGAAAGAGGTGTCTATTGAAAGAAGGAAGAAATGTCAAGGTCTGATCATCTTCTGTCTTTCTCTATTTGGCTCTTTTTGTTACTTCCAAAGTCAAATACAACTATATCAATTTTATTTAGCTTGATCACATTTATTTAACTTCATGTATTACCATGTGTCATCTAATCCCTAGAGATAAAAAGCTATATTTATATTTCATCACTCTAAAATTGCCTTCCAGAACATTTTAAGCATTTGGCTACATGAAGGCCACTGTTAACTTTTTAAAAATTGTGGTACAAAAATATGTAACATAAAATTTGCCATTTTACAGGGTGCGGTGGCTCACGTCTGTCATCGCAGCACTTTGGGAGGCCCAGGTGGCTGGATCATTTGAGGTCAGGAGTTTGAGACCAGCCTGACCAACATGTGAAACCCTGCCTCTTCTGAAAATATAAAAATTAGCCAGGCGTGGTGGCAGGCGCCTGTAGTCCCAGCTACTCCGGAGGCTGAAGCAGGAGAATCGCTTGAACTTGGGAGGCAGAAGTTGCAGTGAGCCGAGATTGTGCCACTGCACTCCAGCCTGGGTGACAAAGCAAGACTCTGTCGCAAAAACAAAAATGCCAGGCTGGTCTCGAACTCCTGACCTCAGGTGATCCACCCACCTCGGCCTCCCAAAATGCTGAGATTACAGGCATGAGCCACCACGCCCGGCCAAAAAATTGCCATTTTAACAGTTTGAAGTGTACAGTTCAGTGCATGAAGTACATTCAGTGCAACCAGAGACTTTGTATCTTGAGCAGTGTAACATAAGGAGAGAACCAGAGAGAGTCTGCTCCTAGCAGGGTGAGTACCCAACCAAGTCAGTGCAGGAATCCCTGTTATTGAAACCTCAGGAACTACCTCATTCTAAGCCTGGCTCTTCAGCCTCCCCTTCAGTTCTGTAAGCTCCCGAAACGCCCTTAAGGTGATCCTGATTAGTTGTTTTCCCAACCAAAGAACCCTAAGAGACCCAGAACCATAAAAAATTAAAAGCAAAGCAGTGACATGATCAGTTTTGTCTCTTGGAAATATCACTCAGAATGTAGTGTGGAGGTTTTTATGGACTGAATTGTGTCCCTTTGCCCCCGATCCTGCCCCTAATTCATGTGCTGAAGCCCTAACCCCAATATATTTGGAAAGAGGGCTTTTAGGAAGGTAATTAAGGTTCAACGAGGTCACAAGGGTGGGGCCCTAATACAACAGGATTGGCATCCTTATAAGAAGAGGAAGAGACAGAAGAGACACCAGTGATCTATCTCTTCCTGTATACACCGAGAAGAGAACATGTGAATACACAACAAGAAGGCAACTGCCTATAAACCAGTAAAAAAGACCTCGCCAGAAACCAAATCTGCCAGAACTGTGATATGGGACTTCTAACTGCCAGAACAGTGAGAAAATAAATTTCTGTTGTTGAAGCCACTCAGCCTGTGGTATTGTGTTATGGCAGCCTTAGCATACTAATAATACAGAGATGATTGTACACATGTAAATAGGAACAATATTTGCCTGAACTAAAACAATGACAATAAAAATGGAGAGGAGAAGATGAAGTTGAGACTGATTAAGAGAGAGAAATGGGAGGATTTAGTGATGAATTGGATATGGGGACTGAGTCTAGATGATCCTTGAATTTCTTACTTGAACCACTGGGAACCTGTCACTAGGTGAGTATGAGATCAACAGTTCTCTCCCTTCTGCTCTATGTAAACCCTGCCTATCTGTATCTGGAATCGCAAAGCAAAGATCTGTATAGCTGGTACGAATTCAAATATATCCAGGTGTGATTTGTAGGCAAATGAGAGGACAAATGAAAGGGTCTATGTACACAAGAGCTCATGAAACTTCACTGAAAAGACAACAGCCAGGCGTGGCGGCATGAGTCTGTAGTCCCAGCTACTTGAGAGGCTGAGGCAGGAGGATTGCTTGAGCCCAGGAGTTCCAAACTGGTGCATCATGAACATGCCTGTGAATAGCCACTGCCCTCTAGCCTGGACAACATAGCAAGACATTATCTCTTTAAAAAAAAAAAAAAAAAAAGAATTTAGAAAACACAATGTGGAAGCTGACATCTGATGCCCACCAGACTCCAAGTTGCACACTTATATGTAAATTCCTTGAGACTAGGTACTGTTGTACCCTGGGCTTCTCACATAATGGCTGACAGATTCTATATCTATGTTCAATAAATATTTATTGAGTGAATAAATACCAACTAATGCTCTTATCAATTTAGCCTAAAGTTGGGGACAGGACTGAATTGTACCGTTTTGTTTTGAGGATGAGGATAAAGAACAAAGGGAAAAGCAATTTTAAATGCATTGTGGTTCATGCCCCTCAGATCACTTCCCAGCCCAACCACCATATGCCAGCATGTAATTTCTATGATGTTGGAGGCTGCAATAAAAACAACCCAGCTGAAAGATCTGTTGTATTGGAGGTAACATGAGAAGTTGAGCCCGAGGAAGCACTGGCCCAAATCTTCCGAAAAGGCAAAACCTAGGGTATAAGTGAGTAGCAAAAGAAGAATCTGGAAATGTAGGCCACAACCAGACCCTGGAGAATCCTAAAAGAAGAATCAGCAAAGATGGAATAGCATGACCACTGGAATTACGGAACTGGATTTGAATCCCATCTTGGTGAGTTTCTGGTGTGTGATCTTGTGCACTTTACTTATCCTTTCGGTTTTGTCATCTGCAAAATAATGTATCCATTAAGATTTGATTTCTATACAAGAAAGAAGACTCCATACAGGATTGGTTTAAATAGGATAGAATGCATTTCTCTTTCGAATAAGAGTCCAGAATTAGGTCATCTGAGAGGAATATAGGGCTCCATAGTTTTGGGCACCAGCTCCTATCTTTTTGCTCTGCCATGCTTGACTTCTATTCCTAATATAGAAGTCATCTTATGGCCCAAGTTGGTGCCTCTGGAGACACATTATATCCTTCAAGAAGAAGGGAAGGAAAAAGAGGGAAGAAGGAACAAGACATAAATCAGTTTTTTCCTCAGAAGTTTCCATATGATGCTTCTAGTTTTATACAATTGGCCATGTGACTAAATTCTGGCCAACCCTGTCACATGGCCAACTGTATAAAACTACACCTAGCTGCAAGGGAGTCTGGGGGATATTTTTATTTTGGGCAGCTATGTCCTCAGCTAAAACTTTCTGTCTCTATGAAAGAGAAAATGCATATGGTAGAGAAAGGGACTAGTAATCTTTGCCATAGATGGGTATAATAATTTCAACCTTTAGGGTTATTATGAAGAATTGAAGAAATAAGCTGTATAGGGCCGGGCGCAGTGGCTCATGCCTGTAATCCCAACACTTTGGGAGGCCGAGGCAGGCAGATCATCTGAGGTCAGGAGTTCAAGACCAGCCTGGCCAACATGGTGAAACCCCTTCTCTACTAAAAATACAAAAATTAGCTGGGCATGGTGGCAGGCACCTGTAATCCCAGTTACTCAGGAGGCTGAGGCAGGAGAATCGCTTGAACCTGGGAGATGGAGGCTGCAGTGAGCTGAGATCATGCCACTGCACTCCAGCCTGGGCGACAGTAAGACTCTGTCTCAAAAAAAAAAAAAAAAAGGGAAGAAAAAAAGAAAGAAGCTGTATAGCCAAAATTCACTTCATATTGCTGTCCTAGTTAGTTTGGACTTTCTCCTGAAGACATAAATGCTTCTTCCATTTTATTCCTTCAGAACTTTGCTTATAGCTCTCTCAAGGTTCTCATGACATTAGAGCCTTTATTTACTTCATATGGCTTGGCTCTATCAGTCTTTTGATACAAATGTTTTCACATTATCTTTACAAAACACAATATTCCTATTCATGCTTTCACTTGAAAAATAGGAGCCATATTTCCTTACATAGTCCTCTGTCTGGAAATCCCCCAAAAGGAGGACCACATATGCTCACAAACAACTGCTAAGCTACAGTCATCGTATGAAATCATAATTTTTGCAGACTACTTTTACATTGCTTAACTGATTTGTATTTGCTTGAATGTTCTTTCCTTTTTTAAAAAAATTGGGATGAAATTCACATAACACAAAATTAATCATTAACTAAGTGTACAATTCAGTGGCATTTAGTACATGCACAATGTCGTACAACCATCACCTCCGTCTAACTCCAAAACATTTTCATCATCCTCCGGTCACTCTCCCCTGGGAAAAAATCACGTACTCATTAGTAGTCATTCCTCATTCCTCCTCTACCCACAGACCCTGATAATTTACTTGTTCTGGATATTTCATATAAATGAAATCATACAATATGTGACCTTTTGTGTCTTGTTGCTTTCACCTAACTTAATGTTTTCAAGGTTCATCCATGTTGTAGCATGTCTCAGTACTTCATTCTTCTTATGGCCAAATAATATTCCACTGTGTGATTATACCTCATTTTGCTTACCCATTTATCAATTGATGAACATTTTAGTTGTTTACACCTTTTGGCTATTGTGAAGATTTCTGCTATGAACGTTTGTGTACAAGTATTTGTTTGAATACCTGTTTTGAATCCTTCCAAATGTATACCTAGAAATGGAATGCCTGGGTCATGTGGTAATTCTATGTTTAACTTTTTAAGGAACCACAAAACTGTTTTGCACAGTGGCTGTGCCATTTTGCATTTTTATCAGCAACAGATGAGGGTTCCAAATTCTCTATCTCCTCATCAATGCTGATTTTCTACTTAAAATAATATGGCCAATCTAGTGAGTGTGAAGTTGTATCTCATCATGGTTCTGATTTCCTAATGACTAATAATATTGAGCGCCCTTTCATGTGCTTGTTGGCTGTTTGTATATCTTCGTCAGAGAAATGTGTATTCAAGCCCTTTGCCCATTTTTTTAAAGAGACTGGGGGGGTCTCACTTTATTGTCCAGGAGGAAGTGCAGTGCCATGATCATGGCTCACTGCATCCTGGGCTTAAGAGATCTTCTTGCTCTAGGCTCCCAAGTAGCTGGGTCAACAGGCATGCACCACCATGGCCAGCTAAATTTTTAATTTTTATTTTGTAGAGACAGGGTCTTGCTATTTTGCCAGGCTGGTGTTGAACCCCTGGCCTCAAGAGATCCTCCCACTTTAGCCTCCCAAAGTGCAGGACATGAGCCTCTGCTCTCAGCCCCTTTTGCCCATTTTCAAATTGAGCTCTTTGTCTTTTAATTGTTGGATTGTGGGAGTTCTTTATATATTCTGGATACTAAATACTTATCAGATGTATAATTTACAAATATATTTCCCTCTCTGTGGGTTTTCTTTCTACTTTCTCTCTTATTTTATTTTATCTTGAGACAGGGTCTAAATCTGTTGCCCAAGCTGGAGTGCAGTTGTGTGATCATAGCTCACTGCAGCCTCCATCCCCCAGGTTCAAGCCATCCTCCCACCTTAGCCTTTGAGTTGCTGGAACTACAGATGCAGGTTACAGGCCTGGCTAATTTTTTATTTTTTTTATTTTTAGTAGAGATAAGGTCTCACTATGTTCCCCAGGCTGTTCTTGAACTCCTGAGCTCATTTGGTTCTCCTGCCTTGGCCTCCATCTCCTCTAATGGCCTCCCATTACAGCCCTGAGCCACCCTGCTTGGCCCCTTTTTACTCTCTTGATAGTGTCCTTTGATACACAAGTTTTTAATTTTAATGAAACTCTATTTACTTATTCTTTTCTTTTGTTGCTTTTGGTGTCATACGTAAGACTGCCAAATCCAAGGCCAGGAAGATGTTTACCTGTGTTTTCTTCTGAGAGCATATATATACACACATATATATACACACATACATATATATACATACATACATATATACACATACACACACACACTATATATATATATATATATATATATATATATATATATTTTTTTTTTTTTTTTTTTTTTTTTTTTTAAGATGGAGTTTTGCTCTTGTTGTCTAGGCTGGAGTGCAATAGCGCCTCGGCTCACCACAACTTCCACCTCCCGGGTTCAAGCAGTTCTCCTGCCTCAGCCTCCTGAGTAGCTGAGATTACAGGTGCCTACCACCACACCTGGCTAATTTTTGTATTTTTAGTAGACATGAGATTTCACCATGTTGGCCAGACTGGTCTGGAACTCCTGACCTCAGGTGATCCACCTGCCTCGGCCTCCCAAAGTGCTGGAATTACAGGCATGAGCCACTGCACCTGGCTGAGAGTTTTATATTTTACACTTTCCTACTTTCATAGTTCTTACATGTAGGTCTTTTGTCCATCTTGAGTTAATTTTTGTAGATGGTATGTGGTAATAGTTCAAGATTATTATTTTGCATGCGAGTGTCCACTTCTTCCAGCCCTACTTATTGTTCTTTCCCTCACTGAATTGTTTTAGCGCCCTTGATGAAAATCAATTGGCCATAGATGTATGGTTTATTTCCAGATGCTCAATTCTATTCCACTGATTCATATGTCTCTCTTATGCCAGTACCACAGTGTTTTGATTACTGTAGCTTTTGTTGTCGTTGTTGTTTTTTGAAACGGAGTCTTACTCTGTCGCCCAGGCTGGAGTGCAGTGATACAATCCCAGCTCACTGCAACCTCTGCCTCCTGGGTTCAAACGATTCTCCTCCTCAGCCTCTGGAGTAGCTGGCATTACAGGTGCGCGCCACCAATTTTTGTATTTTTAGTAGAGATGGGGTTTCACCATGTTGGCCAGGCTGGTCTCGAACTCTTGACCTTGTGATACACCCACTTTGGCCTCCCAAAGTGCTGAGATTACAGGCGTGAGTCACCACACGCAGCCCTGATTACTGTAGCTTTGTAGTGAGTTTTGAAATTGTGAGGCCAGGTGCGGTCGCTCATGCCTGTAATCCCAGCACTTTGGGAGGCCGAAGCGGGTGGATCACCTGAGATCAGGAGTTTGAGACCAGCCTGACCAAGATGGCAAAACCCCGTCTCTACTAAAAATACAACAATTAGCTGGGTGTGGTGGTAGGTGCCTGTAATCCCAGTTTACTTGAGAGGCGGAGGCAAGAGAATCACTTGAACCCTGGAGGCGTGCCACTGCACTTTAGCCTGGGCAACAGAGCGAGACTCTGTCTCGAAAAAAAGATAAAGAAAAAAGAAATTGTGAAGTGTGGGTCCTCCAATTTTGTCTTTCTTTTCCAAAATTGTCTTGATGTTTGGGGTGCCTTGAGATCACATATGCATTTGAGGACAGACTTTTTCCATTTCTGCAACAAAGGTTTTGGATTTTGACAGGAATTGCTCTGAATCTGTAGATCACTTTGGGGAACAGTGTCATCTTTACAAGATCAAGTCTTCCAAACCATAAATATGTGAATTCTTTCCATTTATTTTGGTCTTCTTTAATTATTTTCAGCAGTGTTCTACAGCTTTCAGCATATTAGTTCTGCTCCTCTTTGGTTAAATGTATTCCGAAGTATTTTATTCTTTTGATGCTACTATAAATGGGATTGCTTTCTTAATTTCCTTTACAGATGGTTCATTGCTAGTGCACAGAAATATAACTGGTTTCTGCATGCTGATCTTGTATCCTATTACTTTGTTAAATTTGTTTATTAGCTCTGAGGGTTTTTGGTGGATTTCATGATATTTTCTATTTATAAGATCACATCATCCGCAAATAGAGATAGCTTTACTTGTTCCTTTCTTGCTTGGATGTTTTACCCCCCCCCCCCCCTTTTTCTTAAATGATTTCTTTTTTTTTTTTTTTTTTCTTTTTTCTTCTTTTCCTGAGATGGAGTCTGACTTTGTCACCCAGGCTGGAGTGCAATGGAGTGATCTTGGCTCACTGCAACCTCCAACTCCTGGGTCCAAGCTATTCTCCTGCCTCAGCCTCCTGAGTAGCTGGGACTATAGGCATACGCCACCATGCCCAGTTAATTTTTGTATTTTTAGTAGAGACAAGGTTTCACCATGTTGGCCAGGCTGGTCTTGAACTCCTGACCTCAGGCGATCCACCCACCTCAGCCTCCCAAAGTGCTGGGATTACAGGTGTGAGCCACCACACCCAGCCCCTTGCATAATTTCTCTGGCTAGAACTTTCAGTGCAATATTGAATACAAGTGGCAAGATCAGACACCTTTGTCTTGTTCCTGATATAAGGGGGAAAGCTTTCTGTCTTTAACCATTGAGTATGATGTTAGCTGTAGGTTTTTCATATAAGCCCTTTTGTATGTTGAGGAAGTTCCCTTCTATTTCTAGTTTAAGTGTTTTATTGTAAAAGGGTGTTGAATTTTGTCAGATGCCTTTTCTGCATCAATTGAGGTGATTGTATGTTTTGTCCCCTCTCATTCTACTGATATAGTATATTACAATGACTAATTTTCTTATACTGAACCACCCTTGCTTTCCTGGGATTAAATCCCATTTGGTTGGTCATGGCATGTAATCCTTTTAATATGTGCTGGATGTGATTTTCTAGTACAGATGGTCCCCAAGTTATGATGGTTCAATTTATAATTTTGCAACTCTACAATGGTGCCAAAGCGATATGCATTCAGTAGAAACCATGTACTTCAAATTTAAAATTTGATCTTTTCCTGGGTGTATTAGTCTGCTCTTATACTACTATAAAGAACCACCTGAGACTGGGTAATTTATAAAGAAAAGAGGTTTAACTGACTCACAGTTCCACAGGCTATACAGGAAGCATGGCTGAGAGGCCTCAGGAAATTTGCAATCATGGCGGGAGGCAAAAGGGAAGCAAGCACTTCTTACCATGACAGGGCAGGAGAGAGATAGCACAAAGGGGTGAAGTTCTACACACTTTGAAATAACCAGATCTTGTGAGAACAGCAAGAGGGAAGTCTGCCCCTATGATTCAATCACTTCCCACCTGGCCCCTCCTTCAACATGTGGGGATTACAATTCAAGATGAGATTTGAGTGGGTACACAGAGCCAAACCATATCACTGGGCTATCAATATGTGGTAGCATACTCTTGTGATTCTGGGCAATGGGAGCAAGCCACAACTTGTAATCAGCCACACAATCACAAGGGTAAACAACTGATGCTCTACAATGTACTGGATTGCCTGGTAATTTTGCCCAGCTGTAGGCTAATGTAAGTGTACTAAATATGTTTAAGGCAGGCTAGGCTAAGGTATGATGTTTAGTAGGTTAGGTGTATTATATATAGTCAACTTATGATATTTTCAATATATGGTGGGTTCATCAGATGTAACCCCATTGTCAGTTGAGCATCTGTTTTTTAATGGGGGGATTTTTGCATCCCAAATCAGAAGGGATATTGATTTGTAGTTTTCTTGTGATGTTATCTGTCTTTTATATCAAGTAGTGCTTGCCTCATAGAATGAGTTGTTAGGTGTTCCCTCTTCTTCTATTTTTTTGGAACAGTTTGAGAATTACCGATTCAATCTCCTTCTGTTAGGTCTATTTAGATTTTCTGTTCCTTCTTGAGTCAGTTTTGGCAGTCTGCATGTCTCTAGGAATTTGTCCATTTCCTGTAGGTTATCCAATCTGCTTTTTTAAAAAAATTATTTACTCTCTCTTTCTCTCTTTCTCTCTTTCTCTCTTTCTCTCTTTCTCTCTTTCTCTCTTTCTCTCTTTCTCTCTTTCTCTCTTTCCCTCTTTCTCTCTTTCTCTCTTTCTCTCTTTCTCTCTTTCTCTCTTTCTCTCTTTCTCTCTTTCTCTCTTTCTCTCTTTCTCTCTTTCTTTCTTTCTTTCTTTCTTTCTTTCTTTCTTTCTTTCTTAGATGGAATTTCACTCTTGTTGCCCAAGCTGGAGTGCAATGGTGCCATCTCAGCTCACTGCAACCTCTGCATCTGGGCTCAAGCAATTCTCCTGCCTCAGCCTCCAGAGTAGTTGGGATTACAGGAACCTGCCACCATGCCTGGCTAATGTTTTGTATTTTTAGTAGGGACAGGGTTTCACCATGTTGGCCAGGCTGGTCTCAAACTCCTGACCTCAAGTGATCCAACGGCCTTGGCCTCCCAAAGTGTTGGGATTACAGGCGTGAGCCACCACATCTGGCCTATTTACCCTACTTTCTTTTTATTATTATTATTTATTTTTTATTATACTTTAAGTCCTAGGGTACATGTACACAAAGTGCAGGTTTGTTACGCATGTGTATACATGTGCCATGTTGGTTTGCTGCACCCATTAACTCATAATTTACATTAAGTATTTCTCCTAAAGCTATACCTCCCCCATACCCCCACCCTACGCCAGGCCCCGGTGTGTGATGTTCCCTGCCCTGTGTCCAAGTGTTCTCATTGTTCAGTTCCCACCTATGAGTGAGAACATGCGGTGTTTGGTTTTCTGTCCTTGCAGTAGTTTGCTCAGAATGATGGTTTCCAGCTTCATCCATGTCCCTACAAAGGACACGAACTCATCCTTTTTTATGTATGGCTGCATAGTATTCCATAGTGTATATGTGCCACATTTTCTTAATCCAGTCTATCATTGATGGACATTTGGGTTGATTCCAAGTCTTTGCTATTGTGAATAATGCCGCAATAAACATATGGTGCATGCATCTTTATAGTAGCATGATTTATAATCCTTTGAGTATATACCCAGTAATGGGATTGCTGAGTCAAATGGTATTTCTAGTTCCAGATCTCAAGGAATCACCACACTGTCTTCCACAATGGTTGAACTAGTTTACACTCCCACCAGCAGTGTAAAAGCATTCCTATTTCTCCACATCTTCTCCAGCACCTGTTGTTTCCTGACTTTTTAATGATCGCCATTCTAACTGGAGTGAGATGGTATCTCATTGTGGTTTTGATTTGTATTTCTCTGATGACCAGTGATGATGAGCATTGTTTCATGTGTCTGTTGGCTGCATAAATGTCTTCTTTTGAGAAGTGTCTGTTCATATCCTTTGCCCACTTTTTCATGGGGTTGTTTGATTTTTTTTCTTGTAAATTTGTGTAAGTTATTTGTAGATTCTGGATATTAGCCCTTTGTCAGATGGGTAGATTGCAAAAATTTTCTCCCATTCTGAGGGTTGCCTGTTCACTCTGATTGTAGTTTCTTTTGCCATGCAGAAGCTCTTTAGTTTAATTAGATCCCATTTGTCAATTTTGGCTTTTGTTGCCATTGCTTTTGGTGTTTCAGTCATGAAGTCCTTGCCCATGCCTATGTCCTGAATGGTATTGCCTAGGTTTTCTTCTAGGGTTTTTATGGTTTTAGGTCTAACATTTAAGTCTTTAATCCATCTTGAATTAATTTTTGTATAAGGTGTAAGGAAGGGATTCAGTTTCAGCTTTCTACATATGGCTAGCCAGTTTTCCCAGCACCATTTATTAAATAGGGAATCCTTTACCCTATTTCTTGTTTTAGTCAGGTTTGTCAAAGATCAGATGGTTGTAGATGTGTGGTGTTATTTCTGAGGCCTAGGTTCTGTTCCATTGGTCTATATCTCTGTTTTGGAACCAGTACCATGCTGTATTGGTTACTGTAGCCTTGTAGTATAGTTTGAAGTCAGGTAGTGTGATACCTCCAGCTTTGTTCTTTTTGCTTAGGATTGTCTTGGCAATGCACGCTCTTTTTTGGTTCCATATGAACTTTGAAGTAGTTTTTTCCAATTCTGTGAAGAAAGTCATTGGTAGCTTGATGGGGATGGCATTGAATCTATAAATTACCTTGGGCAGTATGGCCATTTTCACAATATTGATTCTTCCTATCCATGAGCATGGAATGTTCTTCCATTTGTTTGTGTCCTCTTTTATTTTGTTGAGCAGTGGTTTGTAGTTCTCCTTGAAGAGGTCCTTCATATCCCTTGTATGTTCACTCATGATTTGGCCGTTTGTCTGTTATTGGTGTATAGGAATGCTTGTGGGTTTTGCATATTGATTTTGTATCCTGAGACTTTGCTGAAGTTGTTTATCAGCTTAAAGAGATTTTGGGCTGAGATGATGGGGTTTTCTAAATATACAATCATGTCATCTGCAAACAGGGACAATTTGACTTCTTCTTTTCCTAATTGAATACTCTTTATTTCTTTCTCTTGCCTGATTGCCCTGGCCAGAACTTCCAACACTATGTTGAATAGGAGTGGTGAGAGCGGGCACCCCTGTCTTGTGCCAGTTTTCAAAGAGAATGCTTCCAGTTTTTGCCCATTCAGTATGATATTGGCTGTGGATTTGTCATAAATAGCTCTTATTATTTTGAGATAGGTTCCTTCAATACCTAGTTTATTGAGAGT
Organism: Rhinopithecus roxellana; assembly: GCF_007565055.1. Taxonomy (NCBI): domain Eukaryota; kingdom Metazoa; phylum Chordata; class Mammalia; order Primates; family Cercopithecidae; genus Rhinopithecus; species Rhinopithecus roxellana. The sequence continues at coordinate 86,992,476 of NC_044565.1, forward strand.
TTTTAGCATGAAGCGTTGTTGAATTTTGTCAAAGGCCTTTTCTGCATCTATTGAGATAATTCTGTGGTTTTTGTCTTTGGTTCTGTTTATGTGATGGATTACATTTGTTGATTTATGTACTTTGAACCAGCCTTGCATCCCAGGGATGAAACCCGCTTGATCATGGTGGATAAACTTTTTGATGTGCTGGATTTGGTTTGCCAGGTATTTTATTGAGGATTGTTGTATTGATGTTCATCAGGGATATTGGTCTAAAATTCTCTTTTTTTGTTGTGTCTCTGCCAGGCTTTGGTATCAGAATGATGCTGGCCTCATAAAATGAATTAGGGAGGATTCCCACTTTTTCTATTGATTAGAATAGTTTCAGAAGGAATGGTACCAGCTCCTCTTTGTACCTCTGGTAGAATTTAGCTGTGAATCCTTCTGGTCCTGGACTTTTTTTGGTTGGTAAGCTATTAATTCTTGCCTCAATTTCAGGGTCTGTTATTGGTCTATTCAGGGATTCAACTTCTTCCTGGTTTAGTCTTGGGAGGGTGTATGTGTCCAGGAATTTATCCATTTCTTCTAGATTTTCTAGTTTATTTGCATAGAAGTGTTTATAGTATTCTCTGATGGTAGTTTTTATTTCTGTGGGATCGGTGGTGATATCTCCTTTATCATTTTTTATTGTGCTGATTAGATTCTTGTCTCTTTTCTTCTTTATTAGTCTTGCTCGCAGTCTACTGATTTTGTTGATCTTTTCAGAAACCCAGCTCCTGGATTCATTGATTTTTTTTGAAGGATTTTTTTGTGTCTCTATCTCCTTCAGTTCTGCTCTGATCTTAGTTATTTTTTGCCTTCTGCTAGCTTTTGAATGTGTTTGTTCTTACTTCTCTAGTTCTTTTAATTGTGATGTTAGGGTGTCGATTTTAGATTTTTCCTGCTCTCTCTTGTGGGCATGTAGTGCTATAAATTTCCCTCTACACACTGCTTTAAATGTGTCCCAGAGATTCTGGTACATTGTGTCTTTATTCTCATTGGTTTCAAACAACCTTTTTATTTCTGCCTTCATTTCATTATTTACCCATAGTCATTCAGGAGCAGGTTGTTCAGTTTCCATGTAGTTGTGTGGTTCTGAGTGAGTTTCTTAATCCTGAGTTCTAATTTGATTGCACTGTGGCCTGAGAGACAATTTGTTGCGATTTCTGCTCTTTTACATTTGCTGAGGAGTGCTTTACTTCCAATTATGTGGTCAATTTTAAAATAAGTGCAATGTGGTGCTGAGAAGAATGTATGTTCTGTTGATTTTGGGTGGAGAGTTCTGTAGATGTCTATTAGGTCCACTTGGTGCAGAGCTGAGTTCGAGTCCTGGATATCCTTGTTAACCTTCTGTCTTGTTGATCTGTCTAATATTGACAGTGGGATGTTAAAGTCTCCCATTATTATCGTGTGGGAGTCAAGTCTCTTTGTAGGTCTCTAAGGACTTGCTTTATGAATCTGGGTACTCCTGTATTGGGTGCATGTATATTTAGGATCATTAGCTCTTCTTGTTGAATTGATACCTTTACCATCATGTGATGGCCTTCTTTGTCTCTTTTGATCTTTGTTGGTTTAAAGTCTGTTTTATCAGAGACTAGGATTGCAACCCCTGCTTTTTTTTTTTTTTGCTTTCCATTTGCTTGGTAGATCTTCCTCCATCCCTTTATTTTGAGCCTATGTGTGTCTCTGCAGGTGAGATGACTCTCCTGAATACAGCACATTTGTGGGTCTTGACTCTTTATCCAATTTGCCAGTCTGTGTCTTTTAATTGGGGCATTTAGACCATTTACAATTAAGGTTAATATTGTTATGTGTGAATTTGATCCTGGCATTATGATGTTAACTGGTTGTTTTGCCCATTAGTTGATGTAGTTTCTTCCTAGCATCCATGGTCTTTACAATTTGGCATGTTTTTGCAGTGGCTGGTACCAGTTGTTCCTTTCCATGTTTAGTGCTTCCTTTCAGAGCTCTTGTAAGGCAGGCCTGGTGGTGACAAAATATCTCAGCATTTGCTTGTCTGTAAAGGATTTTATTTCTCCTTCATTTATGAAGCTTAGTTTGGCTGGATATGAAAGTCTGGGTTGAAAATTCTTTTATTTGAGAATGTTGAACATTGGCCCCCACTCTCTTCTGGCTTGTAGTCTTTCTGCCGAGAGATCCGCTGTTAGTCTGATGGGCTTCCCTTTGTGGATAACCCGACCTTTCTCTCTGGCTGCCCTTAACATTTTTTTCTTCATTTCAACCTTGGCGAATCTGACAATTATGTGTCCTGAGGTTGCTGTTCTCGAGGAGCATCTTTGTGGCGTTCTCTGTATTTCCTGAATTTGAATGTTGGCCTGCCTTGCTAGGCTGAGGAAGTTCTCTTGGATAATATCCTGAAAAGTGTTTTCCAGCTTGGTACCATTCTCCCTGTCACTTTCAGGTACACCAATCAAACGTAGATTTGGTCTTTTGACATAGTCCCATATTTTTTGGAGGCTTTGTTCATTTCTTTTCACTCTTTTTTCTCTAAACTTCTCTTCTTGCTTCATTTCATTCATTTGATCTTCAATCACTTTTCTTCCACTTGATTGAATTGGCTGCTGAAGCTTGTGCATGCATCACGTAGTTCTCGTGCCATGGTTTTCAGGTCTTCTCTATGCTGTTTATTCTAGTTAGCCATTTGTCTAATCATTTTTCCAGGTTTTTAGCTTCCTTGCAATGACTTTGAACATCCTCTTTTAGCTCGAAGAAGTTGGTTATTACCGACCTTCTGAAGCCTTCTTCTGTCAACTCATCAAAGTCATTCTCTGTCCAGCTTTTTTCTGTTGCTGGCGAGGAGCTGTGGTTCTTTGGAGAAGAGGTGTTCTGGTTTTTAGAATTTTCAGCTTTTCTGCTCTGGTTTCTCCCCATCTTTGTGGTTTTATCTACCTTTAGTCTTTGATGATGGTGACCTACAGATGGGGTTTTGGTGTGGATGTCTTTTTTTTTTTTTTTTTTTTTTTTGAGACGGAGTCTTGCTCTGCCGCCCAGGCTGGAGTGCAGTGGCCGGATCTCAGCTCACTGCAAGCTCCGCCTCCCGGGTTCACGCCATTCTCCTGTCTCAGCCTCCCGAGTAGCTGGGACTACAGGCGCCCGCCTCGTCGCCCGGCTAGTTTTTTGTATTTTTTTAGTAGAGACGGGGTTTCACCGTGTTAGCCAGGATGGTCTCGATCTCCTGACCTCGTGATCCGCCCGTCTCGGCCTCCCAAAGTGCTGGGATTACAGGCTTGAGCCACCGCGCCCGGCCAGATGTCTTTTTTGTTGATGTGGATGCTATTCCTGTTTGTTAGTTTTCCTTCTAACAGGTCCCTCAGCTGTAGGTCTGTTGGAGTTTGCTGGAGGTCCAGTCCAGACCCTGTTTGCCTGGGTATCACCAGCAGAGGCTGCAGAACAGCAAATATATTGCTGCCTGATCCTTCCTCTGTAAGCTTCATCTCAGAGGGGCCCACAGCTGTATGAGGTGTCGATCGGCCCCTACTGGGAGGTGTCTCCCAGTTAGGCTACACGGAGGTCAGGTACCCACTTGAGGAGGCAGTCTGTCCATTCTCAGAGCTCAAATATTGTGCTAGGAGAACCACTGCTCCCTTCAGAGCTGTCAGACAGGGATGTTTAAGTCTATAGAAGTTTCTGCTGCCTTTTGTTCAGCTATGCCCTGCCGCCAGAGGTGGAGTCTACAGAGGCAAGCAGGCCTCGTTGAGCTGCAGTGGGCTCCTGCCAGTTCGAGCTTCCTGGCCGCTTTGTGTCCCTACTCATGCCTAAGCAATGGTGAACGCCCCTCTCCGAGCCAGGCTGCCGCCTCACAGTTTGATCTCAGACTGCTGCACTAGCAGTGAGCAAGGCTCCGTGGGAATGGGACCTGCAGAGCCAGGTGCGGGATATAATCTCCTGGTGTGCTATTTGCTAAGACCGTTGGAAAAGCACAGTATTTGGGTGGCAATGTCCCGATTTTCCAGGTCCAGTCTCTCATGGTTTCCCTTGGCTAGGAAAGGGAAATCCCCTGACCCCTTGCACTTCCCGGGTGAGGCCATGCCCTGCCCTGCTTCAGCTCGCCCTCTGGGGGCTGCACCTACTGTCCAACCAGTCCCAATGAGATGAACCAGGTACCTCAGTTGGAAATGCAGAAATCACCCATCTTCTGCGATGATCACGCTGGGAGCTGCAGACTGGAGCTGCTCCTATTCGGCCATCTTGGAACGGACCCCTATTTACCCTACTTTCAAACTACAAGTTAAAGTTATCCGATGTGTTGGCGTACAATTTTTCATAGTAGTCTTATAATCCTTTTTATTTCTATAAGTTGGTAATAATGTCCCCACTTCTGAAAAAATTTAGTTGAATTTTTTTTACTAGAAATTTTCAAATATACACAAAAGGAATAGCGTGATACACTTCTACATACTTATCATCAAGATGAACAATTTTCAAGGGTTCATTAGACTTGCTTCATCTATTCCTTATCTTTCCCTCTCTCTCTCATGCAACCTAAGAGTGTATGAAAGGGGCCCATCTAGTTCTGTGTTAAGGTTAGAGAAGAAAGTATTTTTTAAAAAGGTTACGGGATGAATGTGTGCATGTGAATACCAATTCCTCACTGGCACTGAGAAGCTTTTCTTCCTCCTGTCAGTCTCCCTATCTCTTGTTCAAGACCAACCTCTTAGTCAAGTTTCTCCTGCTAGAGTGAAATTCTTGGCCAATTTTACTCACCTCAGGAGCTTTAAGAAAAATTGAGTTCTGGACCCTATCCCACAATATTGTATTTAATTGGTCTGGTATATGGTCTATAATGTAATGGTAGTTTTTAAAAGGTGATTCTAATATACAGCGAAGATTGAGGACTTGTGCTCTAAAATGTAAGAGACCTCATTCCTTCTGCTTTCCTTTTGTAATGCATCTCTCATTTCTTACAAGATGCTTTAGAGAACAAATGCTGTGGGACCTGGCAGTTCACTTCCACAGGTGTTTACAAGTGAGTAATCAGTTTAGGCAAGGATGTAACACATGAAATCTGCCCAAGGCCAGAAATAAATTCAGGAGTCAACTCTAAATTCTGCTGAAAGAGTTACTGATAATCTTACCTGGAAAGGGACCTGCATCAGGAAGTGGGGAGCGTGGTCTGATGTGAAAAATGGAGACTTGACAGACCAGGAATTCTACTGAGTTCCTAGGGCTTTCCACTTGTCCAAGGCAATGGTCTCAACTCTGGCTGTACATTAGAATCACTTGAAATGATCATTTTCTCAGGCTTCACTTTAGAGATTCTGATTTAATTAGTCTAGGTCAAGTGTTCTTAAATTTAGATTGCATCAAAATCACCTGGTTGCTGGGCACCAACCTCAGAATTTCTGATTCAGTAGAGCTGGGGTGGGGCCAACATCCACGTTTCTAGTAAGTTACCAGGCAGTGCTGAGGCTGCTGATCTGGGAACCACATTTGAGAATCACTGGTTTAGGATAAGACCCAGGCACAGATTGTTAGGGGGAAAAAAAATCTCTAAGTACTTTCAATGTGCATGCAGCCAGAGTAAAAAAAAAAAAAAAAAAAAAAAAAATCACTGCCCTAGTACTGCTGGCTCACAAATTGCAGGGAAACAGAAAGTACAGAAAGCCTGACCCTCTTGAATCGGGACACTTCAGATGAATGAATGAAAGAACTTGAACTTCAGATAGAATCCCTGAGTGAATCAGATACTCTATGGTAGGTTTGACCTCCCTGGGAGGAAAGAATGGTTGAACTCAATTCTTAAATTTTATTTCTGCTGTTTCTGAATTTTAGTTCTGTTCAGCCATTAGTCTCCACTTTTCTATGACTGTAGAACTAGAACAAAACTCTTTCCAAAAATGTATCTAACATCTTTACTTCTGAATAGAAGAGCTATCCAGAAACTTTACCAAGTCTCTGAGTCTCCTAGGCTAAATCTTGCTTTAACTCTGGCTCTGTGCTTACATCTGATAAAGTATTTCTTGAATGCAGGCAGTTACCGTTTAAATTTATTTTGTCAGTAGGAGAGAAGCAGCTAAAGGAACATTTTGCCTCTTGCACTAAACTGTTACAGATATGTGAACCAGTGCTTCCAACACAAATGGCACACACAGAAATGATAATACAGTAGTTGTATAGCACACTGGTGTAACCGCCCAGTGGGTTGACTTTACCCAATTTGTAACCACCCAGTGGGTTCACCTTATCCTGCTGCCTAGACAGAGCAGATTTCTCGAGACAGGGGAATCACAATACAGAAAGAATAATTAATGCAGAGCCGGCTGAGCAGGAGACTGGAGTTTTACTATTACTCAAATCAGTCTCCCGGAACAGTTGGGGATCAAAGCTTTTCAAGACAATTTGGTGGGAGGGGAGAGGTAGTGAGTTGGGAAGTGCTTATTGGTTGGGTCGTAGGTGAAATCCTGGGGCGTCCCTGTCTTCTTGTGCTGAGTCAGTTCCTGGGTTGGGGGGGGGTCACAAGATCAGATGGCCGGTTTCTCGATCTGGGTGGTGCTGGTAGATCCATCCAGGGTAGAGTCTGCAAAACGCCTCAAGCACTGATCTTAGGAGCAGTTTAGGGAGGGTCAGAATCTTGTAGCCTCCAGCTACGTGACTCTTAAACCATAATTTTAAATTTTGTGGCTCATGTTAGTAGTACAATCCCCGGGCAAGAAAGAAGTTTGTCCTGGGAAAAGGCTACTATCATCTTTGTTTTAAAAGATAAACTAAGTTCCTCTCAAAGTTAATTCAGCCTGTATCCAGGAATGAACAAGCACAGCTTGGAGGTTAGAGGCAAGATGGAGTCGTTTAAGTTGGACCTCTTTCACTGTCTCAGTCATAATTTTGCAAAGGCAGTTTCACTGGGGCAAGAGGAAGAGGCTGCTTACAGCTGAAGATAATCACCCAAGGCAACCAACTGTCTCAAGGACCGAGGGCAGTCAATATCTGTGAGCTAGCACCAAGCAGGCTGCTTAGGAAATGCTGATATAGTAGGCAAAGTGCACATCTTCCTCATGTAGACTCAGCCTTCTGTAATGAATACTATTTAAAGAGAATATCCTCAAGTAGTCATTGTTGGTTTAGATATATTGTAAATAGCTTAATCTAGATTTTAAAAATTGTGTATTTACTTGTGATAGGTGTGAACTTACTCCAAAACACAGATGTGCAATACATATTACCACAATCTTGGAGTAATGATGGAATGGTGAAAGAGAAGATTACACACTCCAGAATATTCAGGGAAGGACCCTGGTCTTCAGGCCATTGTTGCCACTTCATGGTCATTTGAAAGCAGGTGGTTCCACTCTCTCCATGCCAAGCTTGGGCAACTCTCCCAGTGCTCCCAAGCCACAATGCCTAGCATCCACTCACCTTGGGATCCCATGTAGACACATTTTTTTTTTTTTTTTTTTTTTGAGACAGAGTCTTGCTCTGTTGCTCAGGCTGGAGTGCAGTGGGGCGATCTTGGCTCACTACAAACTCCACCTCCTGGGTTCAAGCAATTCTCTCATCTCAGCCCCCTAAGTAGCTAGGATTACAGGCGCCCGCCACCATGCCTGGCTAATTTTTGTATTTTTTAGTAGATACAGGGTTTCACCATGTTAGACAGGCTGGTCTCGAACTCCTGACCTTGTGATCCACCCACCTCGGCCTCTCAAAGTGTTGGAATTACAGGTGTGAGCCACCGCACCAGTGGCTACATACCCCATGTAGGCATTTCTTCATCCATACATCGTTTGTAAGTGGGACACAGGTCTCTGCTAAAATCAAACCCTCCTCTCCATTCCTTTGGCGGCAACTTAGTTTAATTCCTTATTGGTTCCTTGTGTATTTTTTCTTCAGGCCAATAACAAAAATGAACCCATTTTTAGCTTCTCACTCTTATAGTGAGAAGAGCCCAAATACAGTTTTCCTGATGGGGCTGGAATTATCTTTCCATTCTTTTCAATCTCTTAAATTGAGTGTCTAAGAATTAGACAGGAACTACTATATCAATAAACTAGCTTGCCTCTTAAAAAAAAAAAGTCTCAACTGGGCACAATGGCTCATGCCTGTAATCCCAATACTTTGGGAGGCCAAGGTGGGTGGATCATCTAAGGTCTGGAGTTCGAGACCAGCCTGGCCAACGTGGTAAACCCCTGTCTCTACTAAAAATACAAAAAATTAACAGGGTGTGCTGGGGCATGCCTATAATCCAAGCTACTTGGGAGGCTGAGGCAGGAGAATTGCTTGAACCCAGAAGGCAGAGGTTGCAGTGAGCTGAGATCACGCCATTGCACTCCAGCCTGCGCAACAAGAGCAAAACTCCATCTCAAAAAAAAAAAAAAAAAAAAAAAAAAAAGGATCTATACTTCAAGAACACATACCTATGGCTGAAACTTAAGAAATTACATGGTGAAATATTATTTTGAATTAAAGACTTTTTAAAATTCACTTACGTAAGTGGAATGTGCTTTTACTCTTTTAAAAACATTGTCATTCTGTCTTTATGTTAAAGTACAAGATACTCTAATTTTGGACAGATAGTTGCAAGTAATATGTACAATAATAAAGACTTTCCACATGCAAATGAGAAATAAACACTTTCTTTAAGCAAAATGAAATAGGCCTAGGAGTATAGGGGAGGAATAGAGCTATGTGGCATTCAAATGTGGGTGTGAGTTGGCCTAAGTCTAAAACCAGAGGTGGGCTGCAAGCAATCATGGCCTCTAATACCAGGAACTAAACTAGATTAGAACCAAGAAGAAGAGCTCATAGAAGGGTCAGTCTAGAAGGAAGAGTAGGAAACCAGACTGGATGAAAACCCAGGGAGTGTTTGAGAATCTAGGTCATAAGAGGTCATTGAGCAGCTTCTCTCACCCTTAAGACTTGACCTAAGCCAATTTGTCCATTCAGGGACTGTCCATTTCTTATAGTAAAAATACTTTCAGAGATTAGAGATAGAAGGGAGTCATGCTTCCTCTTCTACAACATTGTTATTATGATTTATTATAATGAAAACTAATCTCAGATCTAAATTTTCCACACACCAGTATTAACAAATAGGCCAAAAGAAAGCAGTCGTACAAATGATTCCTATAAAGTCAGTGAAGTCCATACCCCTTTCTTGGCCCTCTAACAAACACCTTGCATGGAAGATTCACTTGGATGTCAAAGCAACTTTATTCTCACAGAAGACAAGCTAACCTTCCAGTCACTTCAGGTGAAAGAATCTAGTATTAGGAAGGGTCACATGGAAGTAAACAAGTTCTAGACCTTGATGCTACTTAAAAGGCTGTTAGGCCAGGTGTGGTGGGTCATGCCTGTAATCCCAGCACTTTAGGAGGCCGAGATGGGCGGATCACTTGTCATGAGTTCAAGACCAGTCTGCCCAACATAGTGAAACCCCATCTTTACTAAAATATAAAAATTAGCTGGGCATGGTGATGTGTGCCTGTAATCCCAGCTACTAAGGAGGCTGAGGCACAAGAGTCGCTTGAACCCAGGAGGCGGAGGTTGCAGTGAGCCGAGATCGCACCACTACACTCCAGCCTGGATGACAGAGCAAGGCTCTATCCCAAAAAAAAAAAGAAAGAAAAGGGCTGCTAGGCATCTGGCAGTATATCTTGAATACTGCTCATTTCACTATGAAAAAATGCAACATCGCTTATGGTGCAGGTTCAGAAAGTGAGATATCTAAAGTTCTACACCTGCCTCCTTTGGAGGGTGGCCAACAGATTAAGGCCCTTAGATATCTAGTTATTCACTCCGCCTCAGGTGTAGACTCCTGACCTAGGTGTTAAAAATGTTAAATAATTGTCCCTAGGGTGTGGATTAATTTACACACATACACTTCAAAATAGCACTTTTACCAGCAAATTCCAGACAAAAATCTCAGACACCTTTAGCTATTAATGTTTAAACCTAATTTCATATCTGACAGTATTTTTTTTCCTCCTAGGTGTGGGAGTAAGATTGATTTTAAAAATAGTTGCCATTACTCAGAAATAGATAAAATGTAATATGCCTTACTATTAGTCAAGGAGCAGAAATTTTACTCAAAATAATTTAAGCAAAGAGCAACGTTTAGTGGTTCATGTTCCTGGGGAGAATAGGGAAGGCCCTGACCGTAGCTACTCTGAACCCCGGGACTCAAGGACATTGAAAGGTCTTCTCATTCTCTTTTTCTCTGCCCCTCTGCTTTGTGTGTATATCCTCACAGGTCTATTTCTCTGGGTTTTGGCCTCATTCCCTTCTATTTCAGCTAGGCCTTTTCATGAGGTATGCAAGCCCCTCTGGCTTCACTTCATCTAGCTCCGTGACCCCAGAGCCAAAGGGCCCCTTGAGTACCTGCTCGGGAAGAACTTGGATTTTCTCAACTTGTGTCACCTGCCCTAATAATAATCCTTGGATAATTCCTCTGGCCAGGAAGTTGAGGTTCGGTCTAAATCTGGGTTGCTGACCTTATGTTTTGTGGGTTGGGGAGTACTGTTGTAAGAAGAAGGTAAGGTGTTTGCTTTGGAAGCACATATACTAAAATTGGAACAGGCCGGATGTAGTGGCTCATGACTGTAATCCCAGCACTGTGGGAGGCTGAGGCAGGTAGATCACCTGAGGTCAGGAGTTTGAGACTAGCCTGGCCAACATGGTGAAACCCTGTTTCTACTAAAAATACAAAAATTAGCTGGGTGTGGTGGTGCGTGCCTGTTATCCCAGCTACTCGGGAGACTGAGGCAGGAGAATCACTTGAACCCAGGAGGAAGAGGTTGCAGTGAGCCAAGATTGCACTACTGCACTCCAGGGTGGGTGACAAAGAGAGACCTTGTCTGAAATAAACAAATAAAATAGGAACAATGCAGAGACGATTAGCAAGGCCCTTGCACAAGGATGTCATGAAAATTTACAAAGCAGTCCATATATTTTATCTGAAGTGTTCTCATCACGTACACACACAAAAACATAACTATGTCAGGTGATGGTTGATTAGCTTGATTGTGGTGATTATTTCACAATGCACACATGTATCAAAACATTGAGTTGTACATCTTAAATATATACAATTCAAATTTGTCAATTATACCTTATTAAAGCAGCAGGAGAAGAAGCGGTGTTACCAAACTGCCCAATACTATAGTTGCCACAGCCCCGTTTGCCCTTCCTCTTCTCTTTTTCCTACCTTTCTATACTTGGGATCTTTCGCTTATGTGTGTTAAATTGGATGTTATAAAAAACAAGAAATACTCAAGCTTCTATGCATTAAAATTTAGTAGTTTATAAACTTTGATCCACTTTATATTTTTCAGTAGAGGGAACCATGTAGAAAAGCTGGCATCAGAATTTTCTGGATTTTTTTCTCAAGCGATACCACTAAAATGGAAACCTGAAGATTTTTATAAGCAAATGTAGGCTAACATTGATTCAGAAAAAGCCGCCAATATGCTATAGTAGTGAATATTGCAACCAAAATGAATTTCCTTAATTATAAGCGGGTGAATTTGGGACTAGGAAAAGCAGCTTGTTTACACATTTAATCACCACCTATAGGTAAGTAGCTCAGAGATTTTCCAGGTGAATGATGCCCCTGATAAATATATCTCTGTCTTGGGGACAGTAAAATGATTCAACAAATGCCATATGTAGTGTTTAGCTCTTGAGGAGACCTATGGCCTATTTGGAACATAGCCTATGTGCTGTGCCTACTGGAGGGTAGCATGAACAGATTGCTGGTAATAGCTCACTCCACATAGTGTCTGTCAGATATAAAGTGCCAGGTCAAGTAGTGACCACATGCAATGTGGACACCATGATTTTTCTACTTCTCTCAGTTACTAAAAAGCTTTTAAGAGGCCAAGCATGGTGACTCACACCTGTAATCCCAGCAATTTGGAAGGCCAAGGTGGGCAGATCACCTGAGGTCAGGAGTTCAAGACCAGCCTGGCCAACATGGCGAAACGCTGTCTCTACCAAAAATACAAAAATTAGACGGGCATGATTGCAGGCAGAAGAATCTCTTGAACCCAGGGGGTGGAGGTTGCAGGTGAGCCAAGATCACACCACCTAACTCTCAGCCTGGGCAAAAGAGCGAAATCTGTCTCAAAAAAAAAAAAAAAAAAGCTTCAAAGAGGAACAAAGAGAACAAGTTTCAAGAATACTATCAGACAATAGTAAATTGTGGTATTATACTTGACCATTACATTATGATGACTAATTTATAGCAGTGTGGATTTTAAAATGGACAGATGGTATCCTTTGCAATTTTAATTCTTTATGACAGAAACTGTTATAATAATTGATGCACAACAATTTTCTGGCATGAAATTCCATCGTTGAATATATTCTGAAGAGGAGTGCCATTATAGCAAAAAAAAAAAAATTACTATTCTTATATGAAAAATAGTGGCTGTGTGCAAGTAGACAAGACATATAAAGGTGGAACAGTGTGTGATAAAGTCAAAATTCTACTATGGCCTAACCGATCGCTAAGAATTGCCCTTAGAGTACTGAAAACATACACTGTTGAGTGTGTGTGAATGATATACTAGGACCTTGCGACTCAAAGTATGGTATGGGATCAGCAGAATCAGTATCACCTGGTAGCTTGTTACAAATGCAAGTTATTTGGCCCCACCCCAGACCTACTGAATCAGAAACTCTGGGAGCTGGGCCAGAAATCTGTGTCCTACAAGCCCTCCAGGTGCTCCCAGTGCATGCTACAGATTGAGAGGCACCATTCTAATTAGTTACAAGCACTCTCCTGATGGCTTGTAGAACTGCCAAAGCAAGGGACTTGAGCATGGAGAAGTACCTGATGTACAGGCTTCTCTTGCAGGCAATAAATCAACTTAGTAGACCACCACTGTTGCAATGACTCCTTTCACCCAATGGTCAAACCTAGATGTTAGCTGGGTTAAAACAGCCTCATTTTCTTCATCACTTTTTTTTTTTTTTTTTTTTTTTTGAGACTGGGTCTCACTTTGTTACCCAGGCTGGAGTGCAGTGGCATGATCTCAGCTCACTGCAGCCTCGACTTCCAAGGCTCAAGTGATCCTCCTGCCTCAGTCCCTCAAGTAGCTGGGATTATAGGCACCCACCACCACGCCCGGCTAATTGTTGTATTTTTAGTAGAGACAGGGTTTCACCGTGTTGCCCAGGCTGGTCTCAAACTACTGGCCTCAAGCAATCCTCCGGCCTCAGCCTCCCAAAGTGCTGGGATTACAGGTTTGAGGCACCGTGCCCAGCTCTTTATTATTTATATGTTAAAGACTAAGTTGTAGGAGGGTAGTTTTTGGACCAGTTATCAATTAGCATTAATAAATATTTATTAAGTGTTATATTTTGTTCTAGGAGCAGCAAAATATATACAAAGTGACCTAAAAGATGATTGTTGTTTAGCCTGTGGTTAAGGAGAAAATATAAACTTGAAAAATTAAATGGCAATATCAGATAATAACACAAGAGCTATTCCTAGGCATTATATGACTAATTATAAAATAAGGGGAAAATTCACTGAAAAGGAAGAGATCCCTGGGTTGAATAGGTCTGTGAAGACATCACTCAAGGTTCCTTCACTGAGCATATGTTTAGGAAGTAGCTTCTCCAGGAAGGGCCTTGGGCAGGTGCTGGAGAGAATGTGGAATTTGAACTAGGCTTCTGGAAAAGGCAATTCAGCCGGGCGCGGTGGCTCACGCCTGTAATCCCAGCACTTTGGGAGGCTGAGGCGGGCGGATCATGAGGTCAGGAGATCAAGACCATCCTGGCGAACACGGTGAAACCCCGTCTCTACTAAAAAAATACAAAAAATAGCCGGGCGTGGTGGTGGGCGCCTGTAGTCCCAGCTTCTAGGGAGGCTGAGGCAGGAGAATGGCATGAACCTGGGAGGCAGCAGAGCTTGCAGTGAGCAGAGATCGTGCCACTGCACTCTAGCCTGGGCGACAGAGTGAGACTCCGTCTCAAAAAAAAAAAAAAAGAAAAGAAAAGAAAAGGCAATTCAAATGGCAGGAATGTAACAAACCAAAGGTATCATATGAGAGATTTACACAGCAATTCTGGTTGCTCTGTCCTTGCATATCTCCAAGGAAACCTGGACCCATGATTGACTGTTGGTCAACCCTAGGTATGTGGCCCTTGGAAGGCTCTTTATGCTAAGGTTGATGATTTTGTTGTATGCACCTAAAGCAATGAACTATGTCCTACTAGCTTGTCAGAATTGCTTTGCACAGACATCAAGACTGATCATGCATGCCAGGTTTCATTATTAGAGCCCTGAGTTTCAGTTGTCAAGGATGGTCATGTAGCAGAATGTACCCATGTGACCAGACCTCCATAAAAGCCTTGGGCCCTGAGACTTGCATTGGGTAGAGAGATTCTGCTAGAAGGAAAGCATGTCTTGTGTGGCTCTGGTTGGAAAAAACTTGAAAGTGTGTATCTGACCTCTCTGGATTTTACCCAATGCCTATCTTCTTTCTGCAATTTTTACTGTCTACTTTTTGCTGTAATAAGTCTTAGCCATGAATATAACCTGATATTGAGCCTTCTGAGTCTTTCTAAAAAAACACCAAACGAGGAGTGGTTATGGCACCCCTGAAATATGGCCTGTGACAAGATGCAAAATACACATGAATTTTTGGGAAGAAACAATAAATATTAAAATCCGATGGGAAAAGTCAATTCTTGATTGCTGAATCTTGGTAAAGAATGTAAAGCTGTCCATTGTACTATTTATTTTTCTTCTTCTTCTTTTTTATTTTTATTTTATTTTATTTTATTTTTTTGAGACAGGGTCTTGCAGTCACCCAGGCTAGAGTGCAGTGGCACAATGATGGCTCACTGCAGCCTCAACCTCCTGGGCTCAAGCAATCCTCCCACCTCAGCCTCCCGAGTACCTGGGACTATAGGTATTTGCCACCACACCCAGCTAATTTTTGTATTTTTTGTAGAGACAGTCTCCTTATGTTGTCTAGGCTGGTCTCAAACACCTGAGCTCAAGTTATCCTCCCACCTGGGCCTCCTAAAGTGCTGGGATTACAGGTGTGAACAACTGCACCTTGCCTCATTGTACTATTATTTAAAGTTTCCTGTAAGTTTGACATTTTTCAAAACATAAATTTATGGAAAAATGAGTAGTATTGAGCAAATAGTACTCAAGAAATGTTAGCAGTTGAGAAGTCAATTATCGTATGCATGCATGGACATACGTGTGTATAGAATCATAGAATTGTATGTTATCTTGAAGAATAATCATTTTACACTTTACCGTTTAGTCAAGCCTGTCCATCTTTTCCTATGTTTGCTTGGATGTGTGTTTTCTATTCTTTTTTTGACCACATACTCCTGCCTCAGGCAGATGGGGGGCCCTGAGTCCCTGGGCTGGAAGTAGGCCTGAGGCTGTGGTGAATGGGGCCAAGAGAATCATTACCAGGTCAGTTTCCTATGGAGTTTCTGGGTCAGTAATGCTGAGACCAATAGTCCAGGGTCAGGATGCCAAATTCAGACAGGGCAATAAATAAATAAAAAGAGAAAGTTCTAATTCAAAGTTAATCATTCTGACAGAGAAGGCAATGCAAAGAGAGTTCAAACAGTCAGACAAGCCATGATTCCTGAGAAAAAAATGCACACAGTGCCAACTTCCTTTTTTAACTGGTTCCTGCCACAGCTAAAGTTAGGGGCATATGCTAAAGTGAGTGATGCAGCTGGGGAGTGCACAACTGTATTCTCACAGAGTTTTCTCTCAGCCTGAGATTGACTGAATATTCACTTATAGTTTCTCCTTCTTTTTATTATTTGAGATTTTACATTTAATTCTTTTTTATGCATTTTCTGCTTTTTTATTACATTTAATTCTTTAATATCTCTAGTTAGAAAACTGCATTTATATATGGGTAAGATTGGTTTATACTGTGCTAGCTTCCTTGGTTTTATTAATAAGATATGCATAGTGGTCAAGAATGTGAATTCTAGGCTGGGCGCCACGGCTCACGCCTGTAATCCCAGCACTTTGGGAGGCCGAGACAGACGGATCACCTGAGGTCAGGAGTTCAAGACTAGCCTGGCCAACATGGCAAAACTCCGTCTCTACTAAAAATACAAAAATTAGCTGGGCGTCGTGGTGCGTGCGTGTGATCCCAGCTACTCAGGAGACTGAGGCAGGAGAATCGCTTGAACCCAGGAGGAAGAGGTTGCAGTGAGCCAAGATCACGTCACTGCACTCCAGCCTGGGCGACAAAGCAAGACCTTGTCTCAACAATAAAATAAAATTAAAAATAAATAAATAAAATAAAATAGGAACAATGCAGAGAAGATTAGCAAGGCCCTTGCACAAGGATGTCATGAAAATTTGCAAAGCAGTCTATATATTTTATCTGAAGTGTTCTCATCATGTACACACACAAAAACATAATTAGGTCAGGTGACGGTTAATTAGCTTGATTGTGGTGATTATTCCACAACGCACACATGTATCAAAACATCAAGTTGTACACCTTAAATATATACAATTCAAGTTTGTCAATTATACCTTATTAAAGCAGCAGCAGAAGAAGCGGTGTTACAAAACTGCCCAAAACTGTAGTTGCCACAGCCCCATCTGCCCTTCCTGTTCTCTTTTTCCTACTTTTCTATACTTGGAATCTTTGGCTTATGTGTATTAAATTGGATGTTATAAAAAACAAGAAATATTCAAGCTTTCCATGCATTAAGATTTTGTAGTCTATAAACTTTGATCCACTTTATATTTTTCAGTAGATGGAACTGTGTAGAATAGCTGGCATCAGAATTTTATGGATTTTTTTCCTCAAGCAATACCACTAAAATGGAAACCTGAAGATTTTTATAAGCAAATGTAGGCTAACACTGATTCAGAAAAAGCCACCAATATGCTATAGCAGTGAATATTGCAACCAAAACGAATTTCCTTAATTATAATCGGGTGAATTTGGGACTAGGGAAAACAGCTTGTTTACACATTTAATCACCACCTATAGGTAAGAAGCTCAGAGATTTTCCAGATGAATGATACCTCTGATTATATCTCATCTTGTGGACAGTAAAATGATTCAACAAATGTCATATGTAGTATTTAGCTCTTGAGGAGACCTATGGCCTATTTGGAACATAGCCTATGTGCTGTGCCTACTGGAGGGTAGCATGAACAGATTGCTGGTAATAGCTCACTCCACATAGTGTCTGTCAGATATAAAGTGCCAGGTCAAGTAGTGACCACATGCAATGTGGACACCATGATTTTTCTACTTCTCTCAGTTACTAAAAAGCTTTTAAGAGGCCAGGCATGGTGACTCACACCTGTAATCCCAGCAATTTGGAAGGCCAAGGTGGGCAGATCACCTGAGGTCAGGAGTTCAAGACCAGCCTGGCCAACATGGCGAAACCCTGTCTTTATTAAAAATACAAAAATTAGCTTGGCGTGGTGGCGCACACCTGTAATCCCAGCTACTCAAGAGGCTGAGGCAGGGAGAACCGTTTGAACCTGGGAGTCGGAGGTTGCAGTGAGCGGAGGTCATGCCCTTGCACTTCAGCCTGGACAACAGAAGCAGACTCTGTCTCAAAAAACCAAAAACAAAAACATGAATTCTAGAGTCAGACTGCTTGGGTCCAAATATTGGCTCTAGCACCTAATAAATAGCCGCATTAACCTCTTCATGCCTCACATTTTTTTTCTATGAAATGCAGATAAAAATATTACCTACCTCCAGGTATTGGAATATCAGTAGCAATGAACATGCTTGATGCCAGATCTTGTTTTAAATATGCAATTTTACAAAAGATAAAAGAGAAAAGGAAATAAATCAGGACAGCCAGGGCATTGGCTCACACCTATAATCCTAGCATTTTGGGAGGTCAAGGTGGGAGGATCACTTGAGCTCAGGAGTTCGACACCAGTCTTGGCAACATGGCAAAACCTCATCTCTACTAAATACCAGACAATAGCCTGGTTGTGGTTGCGCACATCTTTAGTCCCAGCTACTTTGGAGGCTGAGGCAAAAGAATCGCTTCATCCCGGGAAGTGGAGGTTGTAGTGAGCCCAGATCGCGTTACTGAATTCCAGCCTGGGCAGCAGAGCAAGACTCTATCTCAAAAGAGAGAAGAAAAGAAAATTAAAACCAGAACTTTTGGAAGAAATGTCTGGTTCCAGAACTGGAACAGAGAAAAACCAAGATCCGCCTGGAACATGTCATGATGCCAAAAAGTAAACGCTGAAAAAATGATGGGGCATGTTGAAAGAACATAGGAGCCAACTTGAAGGAGATCCCAAGACAAATCAGGGACAATTTAAGCAACAAAATAAATAGTAATAGGTTGTAACTCATGGAATAAAACAAATATCCATATGTCCAGAGTGATAACAAGTTGAATAAATAAATCATTGGGGGAGTGGAGGAAGTTCTTCTTTACAGTAGAATTCCAAGTAATAAATGAAGAAGTGATGGAAACAAAATTACCATTTGCCAGACACTAGAGTAAAAATTGTTTCAGGCGAGAGTCATTCACAAATGCTAAAACTGGTGGGCTAAAAGGAGAAATGGGATTTTTTAATATAGTGTCACAGTATCTCCCCAGAAGATATTTATTAAATGACAAAGGGAAAAATAATGTTACGATAGAGAAGTCTGGCAGACACTACCTTAATCAAGTATCCAAGTTAATATTGCAGCCATGAGGCCAACATATATAACCTGATTTTAATCAAAAAGAAACATCAGACAAACCCAAAGTGAGGGACATTCTACAAAACTATTGGCACACACTCTTCAGAATTGTGAAGGTCAGAAAAGATAAAGATTAAGAAACTATCCCAGATTAAAGAGTAAGAAGATAAATAAATGCATTGTGTGATCTTTAATAGCATCCTGATCCAGGAAAAGGGGCACATAGGGACAATTGACAAAATTTATATGCAGTTCATAGATGAATTAGTGGCATTTACTAGTGTTATTTTCTTGATTTTGATCATTTTACTCAATTATGTAAGATTAGACATTTGGGGAAGTTGGGTGAAGAGTATACAAGAATTCTTTGTACTATTTTTGCTATTCATTTGTAAGTCTAAAATTATTTCATAATGAAAACTTTAAAAAGATATATTAATATATATATTCCTGTTTACAAGTCTTTCCAGACTCTTCTAATATATGTATTAGCAATAGACATATTTATATATAGATAGAGCTTTGTTTTGATTTGTTTCACAGAAATGGAATTGCATTATACATGACTCTTTTGTGTTTCCACTCAACAATTGTATTAGCTCCTTTCTGGGTGTTGGCTTATCTCACAAAGACCTAGCTTGCTTCCTCCTCCTTAAAGAGGCTCCAGACAACCATATCTCTACTATATGACATCATTCCTTGGTCACAGATAATCAGACCACGTGTGGACATCTGACCCAAACTGGGACATCAGATTCTTTCTACCAGGAATTTGAAACTGGGACCATAATATTCTTATTCAGACTGAGCTATTCTCCTGAGTGAAAGAAATTTTAAAACTTCAAAGCTGAGATACAGCTGTAACCTGATGTATGAATTGAAAAGTAGAGACAGTTGCAAGGCAGAGAGATGAGACCAGAGAAGCAGGGGCAGGATATGAGAAGGCACTTCCTGGGATCCTAGTTGATAATCATTTTCTTATCTCATGCTCTTTCTGAGGACTTCTGCCATGGGATTCCACAAGACACATTTGAATCCTTAAAATACATTTCCTTCAAGGCTCATGCCAGCTCTCAAGAGGCAGAGCTCATATCAGTTATATTTTCAAAACTAATTTGAAGCAGGGTGCGGCGGCTCATGCCTGTAATCCTAGGACTTTGGGAGGTCGAGGTGGGTGGATCACTTGAGGTAAGGAGTTCTAAACCCGCCTGGCCAACTTGGTGAAACCTCGTCTCTACTAAAAAAAAAAAAAAGTAGCTGGGCATGGTGGCGGATGCCTGTAATCCCAGCTACTCGGGAGGCTGAGGCTGGAGAATCACTTGAACCTGGGAGGCAGACGTTACGGTGAGCCAAGATTGCAACACTGCACTCCAGCCTGTGTGAGAGAGCGAGACTCCATCAAAGACAACAACAAAAAACCAATTATAAAAAATTGTGATTATTTATGTAAAGAATTGCTGGCCAGGTGCGGTGGCTTATGCCTGTACACAGCACTTTGGGAGGCTGAGGCGGGCAGACCACTTGAGGTCAGGAGCTCAAGAGCAGCCTGGCCAACATGATGAAACCCCATCACTTCTAAAAATACAAAATTAGCTGGGCGTGATGGCACACATTTGTAATCCCAGCTACTGGGGAGGCTAAGGCAGGAGAATCGCTTGAACCTGGGAGGCAGAATTGCAGTGAACCGAGATCCTGCCATGCCATTACTCTCCAGGCTGGGGAACAAGAGTGAAACTCAGTCTCAAAAAAAAAAAAAAAAAAAAAAAAAAAGAATTACTAACTAGGCACTGATGAACTGAAAGTGCAAAGGAAAACACTTGTTGAATAAACAATTTTTCATTGAAAAATTTCTGTAGAAAAATTACATGAATAGTACAAAGGAACAGCTGTATACCTTTCAACTGGATTGACCAACTGACTTTCTCCACGTTTGCTTTTTTGTTTTTTTTTTTGAGATGGAGTCTCGCTCTCTCACCCAGGCTGGAGTGAGGTGGCGCAATCTCAGCTCACTGCAACCTCTGTCTCCCGAGTAGCTGGGATTACAGGTGTCCGCCACCACGCCCAGCTAATTTTTGTATTTTTGTAGAGATGAGGTTTCACCAACCAACCAAGGAGGTTTCACCAACCAACCAAGGAGGTTTCACCAAACCAGGCTGGTTTTGAACTTCTGACTTCAGGTGATCCACCTGCCTTGACCTCCTAAAGTGCTGGGATTACAGGTGTGAGCCACTCCACCTGGCCTATTTTCTTCTTTTTTAAAACGTTTATTGATGAATCATTCAGACACATTTAAACATCACTTTTGAAGATTTCAAAAGTTTCTATGAAAAAAGTCCTTTTGCATTAGAGATGCATACTGGAAGTATTTGTGGCTGAAATGGCATGTCTGAGGTTTGCTTTAAGGTACATCAGCAAGGCCAGGTGCTGTGGCTCACGCCTGTAACATCAACATTTTGGGAGGTCAAGGCAGGATGATCACTTGAAGCCAGGAGTTCAAGACCAGCTTGGCCAACATGGCAAAACCCCATCTCTACTGAAAATACAAAAATTAGCTGGATGTGGTGGCCCATGCCGGTAATCCCAACTACTTGGGAGGTTGAAGCACATGAATTGATTAAATCCAAGAGACAGAGGTTGCAGTGAGCAAAGATTGCACCACTGCACTTCAGCCTGGGCAACAGAGTGAGACTCTGTCTTAAAAAAAATAAAAATAAAAATAAAGTACATCAGCAAAAGGAGACAAAAAGTGGGGGAGGGAGGTGTAAATAGATAAAGCAAAATCAGCAAAATAGTAACCGCTGTTAAACCTAAGTCATGGGTTTATTATACTATTTTCTCTACTTTTACAAAAGTATGTTTGAAAATTTACAAATTGAAAAGTAAAAAATTATTTCGTTTCAAAAAATAGATCAAATTGGAACCATTTGGCATCATATTATGTAAAATCCAGCTCTTGGCTGGGCATGGTGGTTCATGCCTGTAATCTCAGTACTTTGGGAGGCTGAGCGGGGAGGATTGCTTGAGCCCAGGAGCTTGAGAGCAGCTTGGGCAACATAGCAAGACCCCATTGCTAAATCAAGAAAAATTTAAAAACAAATTAGCCAGGCATGGTGGTGCATGCCTGTGGTCCAAGTTACTCAGGAGGCTGAGGTGGGAGGCTTGCTTGAGCCCGAGAGGTCAAGGCTACAGTGCGTAGTGATTACACTACTGCATTCCAGCCTGGGCAATGGAAAAAACTAGAAAGAAAGAGAAGAAGAAGAAGAAGAAGAAGAAGAAGAAGAAGAAGAAGAAGAAGAAGAAGAAGAAGAAGAAGAAGAGGAAGAAGAAGAGGAAGAAGAGGAAGAAGAAGAAGAGGAAGAAGAGGAAGAAGAGGAAGAAGAGGAAGAAGAGGAAGAGGGGGAGGGGGAGGGGGAGGGGAAGAAAGAAAGAAAGAAAGAAAGAGAGGAAGAAAGAGAAAGAAAGAGAAGAAGAGAGAGAGAAAGAAAGAAAAGAAAAGGAAAGAAAAGAAAGAAAGAGAAAGGAAAAAGAAAGAAAGAAGAAAAATCAAGGTTATATTAGCTTTATATAAAGAGTTAGAAAATGTTTTCTCTTTTTTTATT
The DNA here is from genome assembly GCF_007565055.1 of Rhinopithecus roxellana. NCBI lineage: Eukaryota > Metazoa > Chordata > Mammalia > Primates > Cercopithecidae > Rhinopithecus > Rhinopithecus roxellana. Next base: position 87,014,737 of record NC_044565.1, read on the forward strand.
CTTTGAAAATATATACTGTATTGTTACAGGGTCTTTGGGGTATTGCTTTTCTGGCCAGAAATCTCTGCAGTTGGTGGCACCTTTGCCCAAGTTATTGTCCTGTGTCCAGGAAGAAATGAGGTACACAGACAAGTGAAAGGTGAGCAAGATGAAGAGGAGCTTTATTGAGTGTTAGAACAGCTCAGAGGAGACCTGTAGTGGCTGACTCCTGTCTGCAGGCAGATTGTCCTGACAAACATTCAGCCTTTAGCAGAGAGGGTGGCTCCTCTCTGTAGCTGGTCATCCCATCATCTGCAGCTCTCAGTGGAGAGGAGGCCCTGGAGAAGGTAGCTCCTCTCTGCAGCTGGTTTTCCCAGTGTCTGCCCTGCTCTTGTTGAGTCTAGGGGTTTTTATGGTCTTCAGAGGGGCAAAATGCATGCTGATTGGTCCACGGGCAGCCATGGGTGAGCCCAGGAAAAGGTTCCATGAGTTCTGCCTCCAGTACACAGGACTGGCAGCCCAGCCCCCAGCTTTCAGGCCTTCTCCTGCCTAAAGGTGGGGCTTCACCAGGTTCCTGCTCCCTTCTGCCCAGGAGCCTGTCTGCCTCCCTCTGCTGTTCATGTTTCACAGGCTATTCATGCCAAGGGACACCTGCAAGCCAATGCTGAGCTGCCCTCAGCCTCCCCTCAGCTTCCCTCCTGCACTCATGGGTGCCCAAAGTCTGGAGGGGACTGAGGCGGCAGGGGGCTGGCATGTCAGGGCTGCCCCAAGCATGTGCCCACCTGGCTGGACTGTGACAGTTCCTGGACTTGGCCCCAAACTTGCTCCACAATTGCAGTGAGTACTGAGAACAGGGAGAGGCCAGGCAATGGGAGCAGGCACTTCAATCCTGTGGGGTGCCTTCCTGGGCCCCCAAGAGCACAGAGATGCCCAGGTCCAAAACCAGGCTTGGGCAGCTGCAGCTGCACCCAGGGAGATCTTGCCTCGCTAACTCAGAAGGGGTGAGGCTCCTGTTTGTCCCTGGCTCCCGCCAGCTCCATGGAGTGTGCAGTCCCAGCCACACCTCCGAGATGGGAGCAGGCACTGACAGCAGGAGAAACCAGGCAATGAGAGCAAGCACTTTTGAGCCTGCAGGGGGAAGCGAGGTCTTCCTGGGCACTCAAGACCACAGAGATGCTGGAGTCTGGAGCTGCACCAGAGCAGCTGCAGCGGCACCCAGGGAGGCTGGGCAGCGCCTCCCTCCTGTAGCCATCATGGCAGCAGCCACTCTAGATGGGCTGCTGCTGCCACCAGTATTAGTTTCCTATTGCTGCCATAGCAAATTACCACAAACCTAATAGCTTGAAACAATGCAAATATATTATCTTTCAGTTCTGGGGATCAGAAGTCCAAAATAGGCTAGCAGGCTGTATTCCTTCTGGAGGTTCTGAGGGAAAATCTGTTTCCTTGCCTTTTCCAGCTTCTACTTCTAGAAGCTATCTGTATTTCAAGGTTCATGATCCCTTTGAAGATCTTCTGTCTTCCAAGTTGACAGTATAACATCTTCAAATTTCTCTCACTCTCTAACTGACAACGTTTATCTCCTTTTATAAGGGCCCTTGTGATTGCACTGAGCCCACCTGGATAATCCAGGATACTCTTTCCATCTCAAGATTTTTAATGTAGTCACATCTGCAAAGTCTTTTTCCCCTTGGAAAGTAACATATTCAGTTTTCAGGGATTGGGAGGTGTATATCTTTGGGGTACTATTATTCTTTCTACAAAATATATGTAAGCTTGGTATTATTTCTTCCTTAAATGTTTGGAAGAACTTACCAGTGAAACCATGTGGGACCAAGGTTTTATTTGTGGGAAGGTTTATAATAATACATTTAAGTTATTTAATACAAAATAAACTTCAGGCTTGGCATGGTGACTTGTGCCTGTAATTCCAGCACTTTGGGAGGCCAAGGCATCAAACTCTTGGCCTCAAGTGATCCTTCTGCCTCAGCCTCCTAAGTAGGTGGGACTGTAGGCACATGTCACCATGGCTGGCTTTGATCACTGATCTTTGATGTTACTATTTTAATTGTTTTGGGGCACCACGAACCACATCCATATAACATGGTGAATTTAGTCAATAAAGGTTGTGTGTGTTCTGACTGTCCCACCAACTAGCTATTCTCCCTTCTCTCTCTCTCTCTCCTCCAGCCTTCCTGTGAGACAACAATATTAAAATTAGTCTACTTAATAACCCTACAACAGCCTCTGAGTATTCAACTGAAAGAAAGAGTTGAATGTCTCTCACTTTACATCAAAAGCCAGGAATGATTAATTTTACAACTAAGATTAATGTTAGTTGTCATTTTCTCAAGGCATGTTAAAAGCCAAGATAGGCCAAAAGCTAGCCTCTTGTGCCAAACAGTCAAGTTGTGAATGAAAAGGAAGAGTTCTTTTCTTTTTTCTTTCTTTCTTTTTTTTTTTTTTTTTTTTTTGAGACAGGGTATTGCTCTGTCACCCAGGCTGGAATGCAGTGGCATGATCATGGCTGACTGTAGCCTTGACCTCTGGAGTTCAAGCCATCTTCCTACTTTGGCCTACCCCAAGTAGTTAGGACCACAGACGTGAGCCACCATGCCTGGCTAATTTTTTAATTTTTTGTAGAGGCTGGGCCTCTGCGTGTTGCTCAGGGTGGTCAAAAGCTCCCGGGCTCAAGCAATGTGCCCACCTTGACCTCCCAAAGTGCTGGGATTATAGGCATGAGCCACTGCACTGTCTAAGAAATGTTCTTGAAAGAAATTAACACGCAATTAAGAAAGTGAGAATGTGAGAAAGTGAGAAAGGCTGTTGCCAATATGGAGAAAGTTTTAGTGGTCTGGATAGATCAAACCAGCCACATCATTCCCTTAATCTAAGGGAAGAGAGTTAGCAAGGCCCTAACTCTCTTCAGTTCTGTGAAGCTGAGACAGGTCAGGATACTGCAGAAGAAAAGGTGGAAGCTAGTGAAGGTTGGTTCATGAAATTTCATGAAGAAGCTGTCTCCATAACATAAAAGTGCAAGGTGAACAGCAAGTGTTAATACAGAAGCTGCAGCAAATTATCCAGAAGACCTAGCTAAGATTATTGATCAAGGTGGCTACACTAAACAACAGATTTTTAATGTATATGAAACACCTTCTATGAGAGGAAGATGCCTTCTAGGACTTTCATAGCTAGAGAGAAGTCAATGCCTAGCTTCAAAGAACAGACTGATATTCCTGGAAGGGGCTAATGCAGCTAGTGACTTTAACTTGAAGCCGATGCTCATTTAGCATTCCAAAAATTTTAAGGCCCTTAAGAATTACGCGTAATTGGTGTGTGCGCCTAATCTCAGCTGGTCCACCCAAGACCCGCTGAGCACGAACCCTAGTCCCCTGGGCAGCCCCTTATCCGCTCCGACAAGATGAAACAATCATGAACCAGGAAAACCTCACAAACTGCAGGCACAAGTGCGCACAGGTGGGAAAGGAACTTCTTGCAGAAAGAAGGTGGTTCATAGAGCAGCCGCAGCGGATGTTAAAAAACTTCAGTTCTTCTTAAAGAAGTTAGGGGTAAACAGTATCTCCGGTATTGAAGAGTTGAATATGTTTACAAACCAAGGAACAGTGACCACTTTAACCACCCTAAGGTTCAGGCATCTCTGGCAGTGAACACTTTCACCATTCATTACAAGCCATGCTGAGACAAAGCAGCTGACAGAAACGCTACTCAGCATCTTAAGCGAGCTTGGTGCAGGCAGTCTGACTAGTTTAAGGAGACTGACTGAAGCTCTGCCCAAACAATCTGTGGATGGAAAAGCACCACTTGCTACTGGAGAGGAGGATGATGATGAAGTTCCAGATATTGTGGAGAATTTTGATGAGGCTTCCAAGAATGAGGCAAACTGAATTAAGTCAACTTCTGAAGATAAAACTTGAAGTTACTGGGAGCTGCTATTTTATATTATGACTGCTTTTTAAGAAATTTTTGTTTATGGATCTGATAAAAATCTAGATCTCTAATATTTTTAAGTCCAAGCCCCTTGGACACTGCAGCTCTTTTCAGTTTTTGCTTATACGCAATTCATTCTTTGCAGCTAATTAAGCCAAAGAAGTCTGGGAATCAAGTTTGAAACAAAGGTTAATAAAGTTCTTTGCCTAGTTAAAAAAAAAAAAAAGAATTATGCTAAATCTACTCTGCCTGTGCTCTATTAAAGGAGCAGCAAAGCCTGCCTGACAGTACATCTGTTTATAGCATGGTTTACTGAATATTTTAAGCCCACTGTTGAGACCTGCTGCTCAGGAGAAAAAAGATTCCTTTCAAAATAACATTGCTAGGGCCCAGCACAGTGGCTCACGCCTGTAATCCCAGCACTTTGGGAGGCCGAGGCAGGTGAATCACGAGGTCGGGAGTTCGAGACCAGCCTGACCAACATGGTAAAACCCCATCTCTACTAAAAACACAAAAATCAGCCGGGCATGGTGGTGCATATGTGGGTAATCCCAGGTACTCAGGAGGCTTAGGCAGGAGAATCACTTGAACTGGGGAGACAGAGGTTGCAGGGAGCTGAGATTGCGCCATTGCACTCCAGCTTGGGCAACAGAGTGAGACTCTGTCTAAAATAAATAAATAAATAAAAATCACATTGCTCACTGACAATGTACCTAGTCACCTAAGAGCCCTGTTGGAGGTATACAAGGAGATTAATGTTTTCATGCCTGCTAACAACATCCATTCCGCAGCCCACAGATCAAGGAATAATTCAACTTTCATCTTATTATTTGTTTGGAGAAAAACTCTTAAAGTGTTTTTTCCCTTTGTTTTCACACCACAACAATCAACACAGAAGGCTTCTGTGGCTAAATGTGTGGGGATTTTTCCCCACCAACAAGCAGTGAACACCAATCTGACACTACCTGGAGACAGATCAGATCCCACAGGTTGAAGGTTCAGTCCTCAAGACTAATCCCCAAGCTTCAGACACACGTCACAAGTCTGGGCCTGGTGAACTTCTGTCTTCAAGTTGGAGTCCCCACAACCCTTCTTCGGGATCAATTGATTTGCTGGAGTGGCTCACAGAACTCAGGGAAACATTTATTAATACACTTACTGGTTTATTATAAAGGACATTACAAAGGATGCAGATGAAGAGAAGTATACAATGAGGTACAGGTGAAGGAACACGGAGGTTCCATATCTTCTCTAAGTGCACCATACTCTAGGAACCTCCACATATTCAGCTATCTGGAAGTTCTCCAAATCCTGCTCTTTTGGGTTTCAGAGAGGTTTTGTTACATAGGCATGATTAATTAAACCATTGGCCATTGGTGTTCAATTGACCTTTGTCCCCTTACCCCCTCACCAGAGGTTGGGGGATGGGGTTGAGAGTCCCAATCCTCTAATCATTGGTCTTTCCAGTGACCACTCCCACTCTTAAGCTATTATTCAACATTAGCTGTACAAAAAGACAGCACTTCGGAGATTCCAAGGATTTTAGGAGCTGTGTGCCAGGAAATGGGGAAAAAACCCCAAATATATATTTCATTATATCACATTAAGAAATACATTTTATAATGCTATAGCTGCCAAAGATAGTGATTTCTGTGATGGTTCTGGAAAAAATACATTGAATACCTTCTGGAAAGGGTTCACCATTCTAGATGCCTTTTAGAATATCCATGATTCATGGGAGAAGGTCAAAATATTAACATTAACAGAAGTTTGGAAGAAGTTTATTCCAACCCTCATGGTTTATTTTGAGGGATTCAAGACTTCAGGGAGGAAGTAACTGTGATGGAAATGGTAAGAGAACTGTAAGTGGAGCCTGAAGAAATAGTTGATCTGCTGCAATCTCATGATAAAACTTGAACGAATGAGTAGTTACTTCTTATAGATGAACAAAGAAAGTGGTTTCTTGAGATGGAATGGACTCTCAAGTGAAGATGCTATGAACGTTGTTGAAATGACAACAAGGACTTCGGATATTCCATAAAATTAATTAATAAAGCAATGGCAGGGTTTGAGAGGATCGACTCAATTTTTAAAGAACTTCTACTGTGGGTATAATGCTATCAAGCAGCAGCTCATGTTACAAAGAACTCTTTCGTGAAAGGAAGAGTCAATCAATGTAGCACACTTCATTACTGTCTTATTTGAAGAAATTGCCACAGCCACCCTAACCTTCAATAACTACCATTCTGATTGATTAGGAGCCAGCAACATCGAGACAAGATCCTCCACCAGCAAAATAATTTTGGCTCATTGAAGGCTCAGATGATCATTAGCATTTTTTAGCAAGAGTATTTTTAATGCATGTATATACATCTTATGCATAATGCTACTGCATACTTAATAGACTATAGTATAGTATAAACATAATTTCCTGTGCACTGGGACACCAAAAAATTCGTATCTCCTGCATTATTGCGATATTCGCTTTATTGCAGTGGTCTAGAACGAAACTACTCCAAGGTGTGCCTATACTTAAAATCATGATGTCTTAATTTGTTTTCTTAAAATATATCTGTATGTGTATCCTAAGCAGATAAATCAAGACATGGTTATTCATATTATTAGAGGCAAGTGAAGTTTAGAGAGAGGTCCCCATACTAGACCATATTTATTTCTCTCTTTGATCTACTGTGGTTGTTACTGTTTACACTATCCCCTTGCTACTCAAAGTGTAATTTCAGGGGTATTCCTGTAATTTTAATATAATGCCAGCATATTTTTTTAATGTTACCAAACATAACAAACCTTATTTCAGGAAAATTGAAATACCATCAACAAATGAAATGTGAAATAATGCCCTTGATAGTAATTTCTTTTCCTTTCTACCAATAGAGGGCAACATGAACAAGTTGCTGACTTGATGGTAGTGTTCAAACCTCCTGTCTCAGCAAAGTTCAAAACAGACAGTATTAAACTTGTGACAAACAAAAGCAGTACAAGTTGAAACTATAAAATGTTAGTAGGAGGAGCTCCTGTCTGGTTTCTCTACCTAGAGTCTCACCTCTTTCCAATCCCCCTACTATACTGCTGCTAGAAATTTCTTTCTAAAAGAGAAATCTGATATCATTCCCTTGTTTTTTTTTTTTTTTTTTTTAAAGCTCAGTTGTACTCTATGATCCACAGGATAAAAGGCCAAATTCTTTAGTGTGATATTTGGGTTTGTTCTCAATATGACTTCAACTTTCATTTCTCACCATTATCCACATTTGGAAACTTCTTTAGCCACGCCAAGCTACTCATGGCTCCCCAAACACAATATAATCTTCTATACCTTGATGATGCTTTGCTTTGGTGGTTCTTCCACCTGAAATTCCCTGTACTTCCACTCCCCATTAAACCTTACTTTTCATTCAAGGCCTGGCTCAAAAGTCATCTTTCTGTGGAGACTTTCTTGACTCCCCATTGTTGAACCTTGTTTCTCCCACAAATAGCATATATTACAGATAGAATTGTTTTTAGAATAATCAGTTTGTATTCCTTAGCAGACTACAAGGTCTCTGAGGGTTCGTGTGTCAAAAGAAAATGTCTTATTCATCTTCATGTCTCCAGTGCCTAGTATGCAGTAAATACTCATAATGTGTGTTTGTTAAATGAACAAAGAAAAGGAACTAGAGAGTTCTCATACTGAACAAAACACCTTGTGTAAAATTTTAGACAGACATTGCAGCTAAGGCTTGTAGATGGTGCTTCTCACAAGTTCAGGAAGCATCAGATGTTACTAAAAGATTATTTTTGAAATATATAGATGTTTTTGGTGAATTTTAATTTCCCTATTGCCTCTTAGCAGCCAGATTTTTTTGTAGTATAGTTAAGATGAAGGTTCTTTGGTGCAGAAGTACAGAGATATTATGTCACTTACAATTTAGAGAAATCCTGGTTGCACGAGGTCACCTATTTCTAAGCCAGGTGGAATTCTACTTTCCTGCTTCTCTGGAGACAAAGGATGATCTACAGTCTGTGTGTACGTGGCATACTCAATAACCAATTCCAGTCTCATTTATGCCTGTTTGCTGAGATTAGCATTCACACAGTGACAGAAGAAGGTATTCCTCTCATGATTCTACCTCAGACTTGTAAATTGCAGTACATTTAAAAACACATGATGTATATACCAGTAAGTAGACACAGCTGATATTTTGCAGAGGTGATCATTGCTAAACCATCTGCCAGGTTTTGCAGTTGGTTAAAAAAAAAAAGAAAGAAATTAGTTCAGCAGGATTTGCTCTTCGCAAAAATCATGTCGAGTTTTGCCAATTCTACGTAATTTGATATGCTCTTGCTAATTGAGTAAGAGAAAAATGCTTTCACATTGCACTGCAGGAAAAATATGGCCATTGTCCTTATGACCCTTGTTAAAAAATATTCAATCATAGGGTTATAGTAAATAAAAGCGGAAATAAAAAAGACTGAGACAGTTGAGGAATTCAAAATTGTGACTAAATCAAAACTGTTTGTAGCTACCATAATAAAATAGATATACTACTGCAATGTCTTAAACTAAACAGAATGAGGAGGTTGAGATCTAAAACTAAGAGTAGGCTGCCTTCTGGGATCAAAATAAATCCAATCCAGAGCTTGGAGGTCTGTCTACTAGTAAATTTCCATAAAAAGAGTGTAGGAGTTGTGATCCATGATACAAATAATTTCTTCCCAATTCAGAGTCGAAATCCTCACATGATGAATGTATTGCAAAATATAGGCAATCTAGCTGATGATTAGAAAAAAAAAAGATTTGTTAGGAGACTTTTTGGCCCCTTTGTGTTTTTTGTTGTTGTTGTTTTTTGTTCTTTGTTTTTTTTTTTTGAGACAGGGTCTCCTGTGGCTCAGGCTGGAGTGCAGTGGTGTGATCACGGCTCACTGCAGCCTTGAACTTCTGGACTCAGGTGATCATCTCACCCCAGTGTCCCCAGTAGCTGGGACTATAGGTGCACGCCACCATGCCTGGCTAATTTTTGTACTTTTTGTAGAGAGGGGGTTTCACCATGTTGCCCAGGCTGGTCTCAAGTTCTTGGGCTCAAGCGATCATCCTGTCTTCACGTCCCAATGTGCTAGGATTATAAGTGTGAGCCACTCTTCCCGGCCTACTATGTTAATTTCATAATGATTGAAAATTAATTAATTCAACAAATTTACATATTCCACTAATACAGAACACATACTATATGCAAGACACTGCAGGACAGTGATACTATATATTTGTCAGTTAAAATAAAATTGTTGGCCAGGCACAGTGGCTCACACCTGTAATCCCAGCACTTTGGGAGGCAAGGGCAGGAGGATCACTTGACTCTATGTGTTGAAGACCAGCCTGAGCAACATAGTGAAACCCCATCTCTCAAAAAAAAAATTAGCCAGGCATGGTGGCACACACCTATAGTACCAGCTACTCAGGAGGCTGAGATAGGAGGATTGCATAAGCCTGGGAGATCAAGGCTGCAGTGAGCTATGATCATGCCACTCACTACACTCCAACCTGGGTGACAGAGCAAGACACTGTCAAAAAAAAATTAATATCTTGCAGCAATAGATCATAGATGTTGACCTATATGCCATAAACGTTATGGCAGTTTGTTAACGTACTTATCAGCTGCCTCTATCTCTTCATGACATTTTACCAAAAGCTTAAGCTTCTGTTAAATTGGAAATAATTACCTTCTTATATGACTTTCAGAAAATCTACAGAAATGGTTCTAGGTGTTCTCCATACCTTTCACAGGCAGCTCTGTACTACACAGTCTTCTGCTGGGGCTTCTGGTCCCACTCTGTCCTCTGTGCCCTGAAAGTTGACCTCTATGGACACCATCATACGGGGTTTCTTATTCTTTGCTTCCAGGGGATTCAGCCAGAAGGGAAACACTGGCCTGAAATATAAGTGAGGAGTACAGAGAGATTGGGATATTTATTTGCCTTTCTTCTGCATCATGATTATGGCAGTGGCTCCACATTCTATGGACACAGTTCCTACTTAGTGACTCCTCTTCCAAGACTCCAGGTCTTTCAGGGTTTTGGCAGCACAGTTTCTTCCTCTTGCCCCTTCAGGCCTAGGGGTGAGAAGTGCTCATTGCTATTGTTCATCCTTGGGTGGTTCCCTGCTCCCGTGTTGGTTCACTTACCTTCTCATGCCTCTCTAAATCATCCCTTCATTACTTTCTTTTCACTTAAATGCTTTTTTTTGTTTGAACCAGCCTAAAGTTAAACATTTTAATGTGCCCTCTGCTTCCTGCTAGAACTCAAGAAGACTAGAAACAAACAAACAAAAAGTTTTATATCCAGAAGAAAAGTGCTCAATGGTAACATGCTGAAAGAATGAAAGCAATTTGAACTACATCTGAATCAACAGAGCAATGAAATTCAGCTTTCAAGGAGCTCGTAGACAATTTCTGCAATTCCAGAAGGTAACTATACAATATAGTTGGATAGTTTATTTAATTATCTGTAGTCAGTTAATTCACTGGGAAGAAAGTCATTTCTGTTTTTTGTTTTGTTTTGTTTTTTTGCATCCTGTGTATTCAACAAGGATAGAGCCACGCCTATTTCTTTGCCTATAGTGTATGGCTGCTTCGTGCTACAATGGCAGAGTTGAGTCATTGTGACAGAGACCTTATGGCTCACAGAGCCTAAAATATTTACTATCTGGCCTTTTACAGAAAAAGTTTGCCAACCTCTGAACTAATTGATTGAATAATATATAGTTTGTAGTTTTATTTCTTTTGGCCTCATTTAGACACAACCTTTTGTGCTCAATATGCTTATCTTATACATATGGTGGTTCAATAAATATTGGTTAGTGAAGAAATTGAGAATGCACTGACAAACTTAGAACTCATGACCCTCAATTTTGTGATTAACATGGAGAATCTATTTTAATTTTTTTAATAAGATTTATTAACCAAATTGTATACATGATTATAGGAATTTGGACTCTGATGTTGTAAAAATTGTTAATCCTGGGTTGGGTGTTGTGGCTCACACCTGTAATCCCAGCACTTTGGGAGGTGAAGGCAGGCAGATCACTTGAGGCCAGGAATTTGAGACCAGCCTGGCCAACATGGCAAAACCTCATCTCCTACTAAAAATTCGAAAACTAGCCAGGCACAGTGGCCCATGCCTGTTATCCCAGCTACTTGGGAGGCTGAGGCATGAGAATCACTTGAGCCTGGGAGGCAGGAGGATGCACTGAGCCAAGATGGCGCCACTGCAGCCTGGTTGACAGAGCAAGAGTCCGTCTTAAAAAAAAAAAATTGTTGATCTGGCAATACTACGCATTTAGTATATGATAAATATCATTACTAAAAATGCATTTGAATTCTATTTATTGATTAATTCAAACTGAGAGGCATGTTCAGGCTTGTTTTTGTTTTTCTTTAGAGACAGGGTCTCACTGGGTCACTCAGGCTGGAGTGCAGTGGCACAATCATGGCTCACTGCAGCCTCGACCCTCCGGCTCAAGCTATCCTTCCACCTCAGCCCCCTGAGTAGCTGGGATTATAGACATGAGTCACCACATCTGGCTACTTTTAAAATTATTTTATAGAGACAGGCACTCTGTCGCCCAGGCTGGAGTGTAGTGGCGTGATCTCGGCTCACTGTAACCTCCATCTCCTGGGTTCAAGCGATTCTCCTGAGTCAGCCTCCCAAGTAGCTGGGACTACAGGGACCTGACACCACAACCGGCTAATGTTTTGTATTTTTAGTAGAGAAGGAGTTTCACCATGTTGGCCAGGCTGGTCTTGAACTCCTGACCTCAGGTGATCCACCTGCTTTGGCCTCCCAAAGTGCTGGGATTACAGGCATGAACCACCACACCTGGCCTATTCTTTTTTAAGTGTTTCATTTATGTGTTGTGGATTTTTTTTCCAAATATGACAATGAAATGTATTATTTTTATGATGAGAAAATAAAATGATTTACAAAATATGCAAAATAGTAAACCTAATGTAACTGAATATTTTATATCGCTATTTTAGTTGAAGAAACCAAAGAGAGATCTTTAGTTTTAAAAAATTGTTGAAATAAAATTGAATCTGAGAACTCTTCTCAAACTAATATTTTAAGAAAATAATCAATGAGCATGTATTGATTGAAAATTAGGAAATAACATTTAAATTGTAAATTTTTAAAACGTTTCATGTGAATTTTAACTTATCAACAGCAGAACATCAATTACATAGTCACTTAATATATGCATTTCTTAATATCTTCCTACTATCATTCACTAGAAGGAAATAAAATATCTTCAGATATCCTCACTTGTAATGTTTATTATAATCTGTAATTTGTATTTTTAAAATGGAAGCAGATCTTTGCTTTTCCTATGGTTCAAAGTATTTACTTGTTTTAACTCACGCTTATTTTCAGTACCCTTAAAACTACCAATGGTTCTTTATGTGGAAATCTTTTTGCTCATTTATCTTAAAAGGAATGCTGTGTGAAAAATTTAAGTCATGTTCTAAAGATGGTATTGTTATACCCAAGAATGCCCAGTTTGTGTTTCTTTTATTAGAACATCTTAAGCTCTTGTGTCATGCTACTCATCAGTTATAATTGTGATCTTCACCACGAGGAAAGGGCCCATTACGTGGAATATTTATGTATTTTATTAATCATCCATCAGGTGTTCTGCCTAGGTTCTCTTTCAACTAGGTACTGCTAATGTCTGTCTCTAAGATGTAAATAGTTGAATAGTAGAGGTTGGGAATAGGCTTATGATCAGAATAGGAGAGTTAATTTTTTTTCAACTTCTAAAAGTTTATTTTACAGTATTTGTCCTTTTCTGCACATTTTTATTTTCTCCTCTATAAGAGAGGTCCCCAGCCCCTGGGCTGTAGACCAGTACTGGTCCACGGCCTGTTAGGAACTGTGCCGCATAGCAGAAGTTGAGTGGGGAGCCAGCATTACTGCCTGAGCCCTGCCTCCTGTCCGATCAGCGGCGGCATTAGATTCTCATAGGAGCGGGAACCCTATTGTGATGAACTGCGCATGCAAGGGATCCAGGTTGCGTGCTCCTTATGAGAATACGATACCTCGATCTGAGATGGAACAGTTTCATCCTGAAAAGATCCCCCCTCCCTGCCCAGGGAAAAACTGTCTTCCACAAAACCGGTTGCTGGTGCTAAAAATGTTAGGGACCACAGCTCTATAAGGTTTTCATTTGCTTAGTATCTTTCTGGTAGCAGCGTATCGTTTCGTTTGAGACACTCACTGTGTCGCCCAGGCTGGAGTGCAGTGGTGCATCTCAGGCTCACTGCAGTCTGCATCTCCTGGGTCAAGCAATCCTCCCATGATGCTAGCTGGGACTACAACTGTGCTCCAACGCGCTCTGCTAATTTTTAATTTTTTTGTAGAGATAAAGTCTCACTATACATATTGCCCAAACAGCATCTTAAGAGGAAATGAGTCACTGCCTATTGCTTAGATTTGAAGAATTAAAGAAGGAACAATGCCAACGCAAGGACTGACTATATGATAGGACAGTCATACCCTGGAAATACTTTGTAAGTGACGATTAACATTCAGAACTTTTGCATCACACCATAGCAAACTAGTTAAATAAACTGAGTAGCACCACGCTTACCTAAATAAAGACCAGGAGACTGAACGTAAGCAAAAACATTATACCAAAAGACACTCCAGGCTTATCACAAATCCATCAATTCCACTCACTGAAGAGCCTATCAGGATTTCACTCAAAGACTATTAATTCTTTTTTTTTTTTTTTTTTTTTTGAGACGGAGTCTCACTCTGTCACCCAGGCTGGAGTGCTGTGGCCAGATCTCAGCTCACTGCAAGCTCCTCCTCCCGGGTTCATGCCATTCTCCTGCCTCAGCCTCCCGGGTAGCTGGGACTACAGGCGCCCGCCACCTTGCCCGGCTAGTTTTTTGTATTTTTTAGTAGAGACGGGGTTTCACCGTGTTAGCCAGGATGGTCTCGATCTCCTGACCTCGTGATCCGCCCGTCTCGGCCTCCCAAAGTGCTGGGATTACAGGCTTGAGCCACCGCGCCCGGCCAAAGACTATTAATTCTTTCAGAGTGTTTTAACAGTCTGTGTATTCCCAGCATCCAGAAAATTAGAAGCAGCACATTTGACTGGGGACTATAGGTAGGTGGAGTTACTGACAGCCACAAAAGAAGATAGGAAAACTATTCAAAGTAAATTCAAAGTAAAATAAAACTCAAAACTTAGTTATCTGGAAACTGTGAATGCACCCTTGCACTTTTTTTTTTTCCACCTCCCGGGTTCAAGTGATTCTCCTGCCTCAGCCTCCCAAGTAGTTGGGACTACAGGTGCCCGCCAGCACACCTGGCTAATATTTGTATTTTTAGTAGAGATGGGTTTTTGCCATACTGGCCAGACTGGTCGCAAACACCTGACCTCATGATCCACCTGCCTTGGCCTCCCAAAGTGCTGGGATTACAGGCGTGAGCCACCACACCTGGCCACACCCTTGCACTTTTTAAAACCTCTGAATTTATCACAACATTAAAAGCACCACACAATTAGGTCAAATGTAGTGAAACAATTAAGAGACCAATTTTTGTTCAGAATATACTGTTCAACAAAGCTTAGATACATTTTTACAAGATTTCCATCAACATGACAAAAAATAAAAAATAGTTTAGGTGTTGAGAAGGATATATGCTATTACATGCTGACTGAGAAATAAAAGATTATACGATGTTTATGTATTCCTCTAAGCTTTTCTCTGAAAAAAAAAATTACTTGGAAAAAAGCTCTCTTGAAAGCTATTTATTTTATGACCTCAACGTCCTGGGCAAAACCTTTGATTCTTCAAATTCACTGGCAAGCAAGAATCTAGCTAAAGGCTCCTCAAGGTCATTAGTTAATGAAATAGTTCTCAGAAGTCACTCTGCTGTGAGCTCTTGCCTATCGTTAGGATTTTACACTAATCATCGTGGCGCGAGGAAGACTCTGATCTGTTGACTGAGAGTGCCCCCCATTGCACGGCACTGCCCTAGACCCAGGGACACAAAGATGAATAAAGGAGAAGTAATTGTAGGCAAATACATGCCATTTAGAGCAAGTTGCAGAAATGAAGGGAAGATTTGATACTATGCAGGTACAAAAAGGAGTGTCACCTGAGTCTGATGTAGAGGAATGCTTCACAGAGAGGTAACGCTTGAATCCCAAGCCATGAGTGGGAGTTGGCCTAGCTAGCAAGCAGAAAAGGGTATTCTGGACAGGGATGGAAGCATATGCAGAGTTACAGGCATATGGGATATTACTGTGAATTTGAGAAGGTTTACTTGGAACACGGAAGTAGGATGTTTGAGAAGACCAATTGATACTGGTCTGAAAGGAGGACCCCTTCTCTCTTCTCTGTCATATCTTTCCACCTTTCCTCTCCTCAGCTGAGGTACAGGACAGAACAACTCCACTGGTCAAAGCAAAAGTCCAGTAGAGAATGAAACCAGTGTGCTCATTAACTACTGAGGAAACTGATGCTCAAAAAAGTTAAGCAAACTGCCTAATTTCTCTTTCTCTCTCTGTATATTTCCTCTTAAAACTATGTTGGCTAATTAAAATATAAGCCTTCTGTGTTCTTAGGTGATTTAAAAATCTAATTTATTAGATCAAGGGGCCCTTTTAAAAAGGCTATTAAAGACTAGATTTCTTGATGACTTAAAAAAAACTTCATGAGGCAATGGTGCCATTCTTTTTTGTAAAGCTTTATTGAGACGTAATTCACATTCCATACAATTCAGCCATTTAAGGTATACAACTCGATGGCTTTTAGTATATTCACAGAGTTGTGCAACCATCACCATGATCATTTTAGAATGTTTTCGTTTTCTCAAAAGAAACTTCACATCCCTAAACCATCACTCCTATTCTCCCCCAACTTCCCCAGCCCTAGGCTAATCTACTTTCTGTCTCTATAGATCTGTCTTATCTGGACATTTCACAGAAATGGAATAATACAATATATTGTTCTTTATGACTTTCACTTAGCATAATCCTTTCATCCATGTCGTAGCATGTATTAGTACTTCATTATTTTGTATTGCCAGATAGTATCCTATTATATGGATATACCGCATTTTATTTATTCATTCTTCAGTCCATGGACATGTGGGTTGTTTCCACTTATTGTCTATTATAAACAATGGTGCCATTCTGCTGCTGCACTGGCTTATGATTTGTAAATAAGTACAGCTTTGCAAATCTGTACTTAAAAATATTTGTCACCAAGGAACCTGGTTCTGGGTGAGTCTATCACTTCCTATAGTATAGATCAAGATAGACATGGGTAGAAATTCATATGGGTGCTTTTGATACATGGGTTGTGTTATTCATATGCAACCTGAAGGAGAAAGCCTCAATTATAATACACAGGGGAGAGTCTTTCTCTAGTGATTTCTAAATGGGACCATGGTCCATTCTAACCGTTTAGTTTCGGATTAGAAGAGAGCTAAGCAAACAACTTACATCCTGACCAGATGGGTATGATTTTTCCAAACCCCTTTCGTGCTGGATTTAACATTCCAAGAAAGAATGCATTCAGGACACATAAACCACTACAAAGTACAAAACAAAAGTACTTTGAAGAAATCTTGAGAAATTTCTTCCTCAGTGAAAGGTAGATAGGAAACTTTTGGATTTAATTTTATAGGATGTTGCAATTCAAAGACCATTAAACTGGGTATAATGTACAATCCCTCTTTAACCAGACAGAGAAATTACTGGTTGTACTCTTGAGATATTATAAAGCATTTTTAAGGCTGCTGTTAAACTAGGGAATTGTGAATTGGTAGGTTTTCAAATAAGTTCCTCCAGACCTCAGTCTGGTCTAAAGTTTCCTGTTTTTACAATTAACTCCTCATGTTTCTTTGTTGAGTGTGTGTGTGTGTGTGTGTGTGTGTGTGTGCGCGCGCGCGCACGCGTAAAACCTAAAGATAGACCCGAAAGCATCTGGGGCCATCTGGCTCAACAGGAGAATCCAGATTTCTGTGAGGGATGGGTACTAAATTGCATAAACAATACTACCTTAATGTATGACTCCTGTGCTAACTCTTCAGTCACCACTTCAAAATGCCCCTAACCTGCTGTATTTGGTGTTAATATTTTTTGGTTTTTTGTCTCTGAATGAAGCAGATTGATTTGTCCTAGGATAAACCCAGTATAGGCATAATTACTTCCATATTGCTTTGTCAAGCGTCTGGGGGATTACAAAGAAAAGTGGATATGTCAAGCACTGGGCTGCTCCTGAAAGCATTGCTGTCTTCTTGGTGCCCACTCTCCTTCTGTCTGCATTTCATTTGCCAAATAAAGGACCACTATTAAGAAACAGTCATCAGGCCAAGAGCAGTGGCTCTCGCCTGTAATCCCAGCACTTAGGGAGGTCGAGGCAGGCAGATCACTTGAAGTCAGGAGTTCAAGACCAGCCTGGCCAACATGGTGAAACCCCATCCCTACTAAAAATACAAAAATTAGCCAGGGGGTGGTGGCGGGCACCTGTAATCCCAGTTACTCGGGAGGCTGAGGCAGGAGAATCACTTGGACCCTGGAGGCAGAGGTTGCAGTGAGCTGAGATCGTGCCACTGCACTCCAGCCTGGGTAATAGAGTGAGACTCCGTCTCAAAAAACAAAACAAACAAAAAAAGGAGTCACCAAGCCAGGCGTGGTGGCTCACACGTCTAGTCCCAACTGCTAGGGAGGCTGAGGTGAGAGGGTCACTTGAGGCCAGGAGTTTGAGGCTAGCCTGGGCAACATAGTGAGACTCCCATATTTAAAAGACTTTTTAAAAAGTCATCAAGAACAGATGGAAAAGATTGCTAGCAATAAGGATGTCTGAAGACTTGTGTACTGACTAGTGAAATTCAAGGTTCTACTTGTACACTACCTAG
Source organism: Rhinopithecus roxellana (assembly GCF_007565055.1). Classification (NCBI taxonomy): domain Eukaryota; kingdom Metazoa; phylum Chordata; class Mammalia; order Primates; family Cercopithecidae; genus Rhinopithecus; species Rhinopithecus roxellana. Next base: position 87,032,590 of record NC_044565.1, read on the forward strand.
CAAAGTGCCACATGAATGCATCCTGATTTTAATTAAGATGATTTTCAAAGGACATTCAGTTCCCTACTCCTCAAACCAAGATCCTTTCTCCTGTAACTGAAGTGGAAAGGTTACATTTCAAGTTTTTTCATAAAGGTTCTTTATTTTGAAGGAATAATGTTAAAAACAACATTAATGACATTTATAGAATACTTACTATAAGCTGCCATTTCACTTACCCCTATTATTAGCCCTGCTTTACACGTGAAGGAACCAAAGCACAGAGAGCCTCAATAACGTGTCTAGGCTCACACAGCTGGTGCATATTGGAACTAGGCAGGAAGATTTCAGAGTCCAGGTTCTCAACTACCCAATTAAGAAATTGTGCTGTTTCTTAATTGTGTGATGACAGAAACATTTTTACTGCTAATTTAAAATATATACTCTATGTAAATATGTAATGTAAACATAGCACACATTATAAAACTATATTATCTTTTCTCAAAAAAGATTGCATTCTACATGCCCATTTTACCCCAGGAAAAAAAGTCTTTATTTTCCTTTTAAATGAGGAGTAACATTTGATTTTGCCAGGGAACTTAAAATTATGTCGAGGTTCCAGTCGTGCATGGCATGGAGATTTATGACAAATATGTAATCTGTGTATTTGTCACCCAACTTGGATGACTTCCAAATGTTTCTTCTTTGTAGTTCTTGATTTTGCTTGGGATTCCCCCCCACCCCGACCCCTCAATGGCCAAATAGAAAAAAACAAAACAAAACCAAAAAACAATGTCTATGTCACGTTTGCTCCAGTCAGGGAATACCAACGTGCTGACAGACAGCTCTGGTTTTTAAAAAATCTTACTGTATGTCACTTGCAACTCTGAAGAACATTCATGCGTTAGTGGACTGGATTTGGAAGAAAAAAAAAGAAGGAGAAAAAACCCACCAAGTTGCGGCTCAAGTCCCTCTGCCATTTGCTGCAGTGAGTTTTCCTATTCCATTTTGCTGGGGGGAAGGCATGCTTTTACAGAACACATCAAATTGTCCGAAAAAGGTTGTCTGCAACTCTCACGTTTAAAAGAGGATTTCTTTCCCTTTCCTTCACATATCAAAGAAGGCACTCGGGGAGGAAATAAACCATAATTAGGCATGAGCGAGCGAGCGAGCAGACAGACCCCTTGCTCTGCCTTCCCTGTCCCCGCCCCCCAATCCCTGGCAACCGTCCTGGGCGCAAGCGAGGAGCGGGGTGTCTCCCCAGCAGCTGCAGCGAAAGCGCGTCCACGACCGCGCCCGCCGCCAGGATCTGGGCGGCGGCGGGGCTAGCCCGGGGGCGCGCTCGCTCGGGAGCGCGCTCATGCAGCGGTTTTCTTCTCCCACAATCCAGAGGCAGCTGCGCGGGAGGGGCGGGGAGTCGGCGGAAGGATATCGGCGCGGAGGAAGCTGCGCGCTCCCTTTGACGGCGGCCCCCGGCATTGGCGGGCGGCTCTGGCGGGCGGCGAGGGGTGGGGTGTGATGCGGCACTGCGGTTCTGAGGCCGTTACTCCGGCTTCTCCATAGAGGGCGGAGGAGGCTGGAGCGCGGCGGTGATTTTGTGCCAGGGATTCCCAGAGAAGCGCTGAAAAGGCTGGCAGGGCTTAGGAAACTGGGGGGTTAGGGACACACATTCAAGCCCCCACCCCTGGGAGGGGAAGGGGGCTGGAGGCAAGGCTTGAGGGCGGCGGAGGGATGGTGTCTGTTCGGGGGGAAGGGGTGAGCCCTGCCTGTTGGTGCTGAGGGGCTGCGGGCAGTGGAGGCTCCGCGGGTCGAAAGCGGCTCCATGCCCATCGGTGGGTGGAACGTGTAGAGGTCGGAATGCCGAGGTCGAGTCTGGCGGCCCCTCGGAATCCTTAACGTGGTCACTGTCTAACGTATTTCATTTAGCCCACGTTGGGATTAATTCATTGGGAGCAGTTTCGCTGGTCTGGCTCCTCCAGGAGCTGGACAACCTTGACGGGCTTTTTGTCTTGGGCTCCAGCCCCCTTTCCCTTCCTCCTCCTCCAGATGCCTTTTCTCTGCCCCTCCTCGCCCGGTACAGACATTTCCAGCGCAGGCTGCTGCTCGTGGTGTCCGTCGTCGAAGCCACTTCTTGGGATTTCGGCTTGTTTCCCTCTGGGGTGTTTTTTGAGGAGGGAGAGTGCCCCCCTCCTCCACGATGGGATTTTCCTCCCTTGCCGAAATGGACTTTCATTGATTTCTACTTACTTCCACGTTTAGTGACCAATTCCCTAGGCGTATTTTTGTGGTAGTTCCTTTTTTCAAATACATACTCTGTAAAATGGAGAACGAAATTTTTACTCCCCTTCTGGAGCAGTTCATGACCAGCCCCTTGGTCACTTGGGTAAGTGGGGTGTCCTTTATTGTATATTTTGCTGCATTATTTGTGGCTGCAGAGATGGAGGTGGGCGTTCATGTCGTGGTGATCCTTCTGTTCTAGGTTAAAACGTTTGGACCTCTGACTGCAGGAAATGGGACCAACCTTGATGAATATGTGGCTTTGGTGGATGGGGTGTTCCTGAACCAGGTCATGCTCCAAATGTAAGTTCTTCCTTCTTTCCTAGGTAACTTGTTTTCTTTGAGAAATAGCATACGGTGAACTTTGAGACACGATGTTTTAAGCCCCTAATTTGCTTCATTGGCCAGAAAAATTCAGGTGGTTTAAGAATTAGATCTTGAAAGGAATGATAATGTTATGCGCTCAGCCCATTATCACAACCTAGGAATTCTACCTGTTAAAATTGTGATACTTTAGTTTTTCATTCTGTCAACCATGTATCGTCACTTGTCTTCAGTACTGAAATCCAAGCCACATTGTGTCTTCTTTGATAATTTGGTAAAATAAGAGAGAGTATGAGAATCTTGTTTCCTAAGATAGGAGAAAAGACTTTACTGTGAAGTTATGTGCATTTGATGCAGAAATGTTTCTTATTAACCTTTATATCTAGAAATAAGTGGCTCAAAATTTGAAACTCGTTAAGTAATAGCAGATTTCAGAAGAGAAAATTTGAAACAGTTCTGATTGGTGAGGACTCTTGCTGTAGTAAGTAATTTAAATGCCTGTAATAACTAAAGCTTGATGAGATGATTTATTGTGTGAATTATTAGGTTGCTTAATATTTTAGGGATCATTTTAAGGTATTCTTACAGGTTTTGAAATGCAAGTATCAAGTCTTAATAACAATTAGATAACGACTTACTGGGCATATCTTTGTCTTTTGTGTTTATAATATTGGGTTTGTACTAAGTAGGAAAGTATGCTTTTGAGATGGAAATTGAATAGTGAAAGTATATTGGTAGCTGGATTAGTAAAATTAAAACTCAGTTTTTATCCAATTACAGATATTGTAGCATACGTGCATTCTAAGTACGCTAATGTAGTTTATCAAACTGAATTTTTCAGTTGTGCTCAAAGTAATGCGTACTTAGGCTTATTTCTCTTTAATAGAATCTGATTAGAAGAGGTAGTTTGGAACTTTTATATGTATGGGAAATTGGTGTGTTATTAATAAATTGTTGTTATTAGAGAATAAGTCTGCCTTACTGCTCTGATAACCTTATCAAGTTTGTATTTTATTGATTTAGATTTGTATGTTTAAGACGGTAGAAGTCAAATCTATAAAAAATTGCTCTCTCGTTAACTTCTCTATGTGCTCAAAGAGATTTGTGGGCTGTTTTTCATGTACGTGTTGATCCAACAGGGAAGTATTATACTATTATACATTTTCAACCAGTGTTTTATTTTCATAGGCACCCAAAGAAATATGTATGCTATCTGAATATGTATATATGTTTTCCTTAAGAAAGGAAAAAAGAGCGTAGACATTTCCAGGGTTAGTAAATATATTTTTGACAGCTGTGTAATGGAATTATTTTTTATCCTCAAAATATCTAACTATTTCCTAAGCAAAATGGTAGGATAATAAACTGACTTCTGTTTTGGGGAAACTACATGACAGAAAGGGTAGCCATTACACTAGATATTCAGAACTTGTTCCCCTATGTCTCTTTATGTGCTTATTTTTAGACAGAAAATTTTGAATTTGTGTGCTAAAAAAAAATGTGTGTTCACAAAAATAGGGAAATATATTACTTTAGTTTTCCACTTTAATTTTATTTGAACGATTCTTTTTCCAAAAAAATGTGGGGTTTTTTTTTTGCATCCTAAATACTTAACTGAGGTGCTAAAAACAAATACATTAGTTTGTTTCCACTTCGAATGCAGTTTTATGCTTAAAAAATATATGTATATTTTGAAAATGATGGTATTCCAAAATAGTGGTTGCCAGGTTGCTGTTTTTCATGAGGGCTAGCTCCTTTCCAAACCACAAATCTGCTTCTGTATTTTCAGTTCCACCTCTCAGTTTCTTTAGATTTTTTTTTTTTTTTTTTGGTGTCCTAATTCTGTTGTAAATGACCTATATAAATTAAAGGAAAAGAAAAGAAAAAAAGTATATTTTTGCTTTGTTTGAATAATTTGCTAAAATAAGATCAACACAAATTTATCTTAAATTATTTAACTGATAGGACAACAAAATATACGTTGTTTTAAAAGCTGTATTTTGTTAATTTTGAAGTCATTAGGATTTCTGTTAAGTACTTTACTTAGATTAATGTATGCTTTAATGTACTTTATTATAAAGTGTCAGTTGTTGTTGTAACTCTGTACCTAGTAAATGTAAAAGTTAGGCCTAGTTTAATTTCTACAGTACATTTAGTTACAGAATTTGTGAGCAAAACCCTTTGTAAATGAAAGTATATATATTTTTTCCATGTTTCTTGTGCTTGGAATTCGATGAGTGTCTTGGATCTGTGGGTTTGTAGTTTTTATCAAATTTAGAAAAGTTTCAGTCATTATCGCTACAAATATATATATATATATATTTGACCTCTTCACCCTTTTGAAAGTCCAATTACATATATACTAGTCGCTTTGATGTTGTCTTAAAACTTACTGATGTTTGGCCGGGCGCGGTGGCTCAAGCCTGTAGTCCCAGCACTTTGGGAGGCCGAGGCGGGCGGATCACAAGGTCAGGAGATCGAGACCATCCTGGCTAACACGGTGAAACCCCGTCTCTACTAAAAAGTACAAAAAACTAGCCGGGCGAGGTGGCGGGCGCCTGTAGTCCCAGCTACTCGGGAGGCTGAGGCAGGAGAATGGCGTGAACCCGGGAGGCGGAGATTGCAGTGAGCTGAGATCCGGCCACTGCACTCCAGCTTGGGCGACAGAGCGAGACTCCGTCTCAAAAAAAAAAAAAAAAAAACTTACTGATGTTTAATTCAATTTTCTTTCAGTCTTCTTTGTTTCATTTTGAATAGTCTGTTGTGATGTCTCCAGACTTACTAATCTTTTCTTCTACAATGTTTAGTCTGCTCTTGATCCCACCCACTGTATTTTTCATTCCAGATATTATAGCTTCATCTCTAGAAATTGTCTTGTATCTTCCATGTCTATGTTTTTCCTGCTCTTTGTCTTTTCTCTAGCTTCTTGAACATATGGAATACAGTTATAATTGGCTTAATGTCTATGTCTGCTAATTCTGTCTGTGTCATTTTGGGGTTGGTTTTGGTTGATTGATGTTTCTCCCCATTATGGATTCTGTTTTCTTGCTTTTGCATGCCTGGTGATTTTTTTTTTTTTTTATTTGATGCCAGACATTTGAAATTTTAACTTGCTTGGTGCTGGATATTTTTGTATTCCATTAAATACAAAAATCTTGAGCTTTGTTCTGGGATGCATTAAGTTACCTGAAAACAGTTTGATCTTTTGGGGACATGCTTTTAAGATTTGTTAGGCAGTACCACTTTGTCACACTGTTGAGGCAAAACCCCTCCGAATACTCTAGCTGGTGGGAACAGGACCTACTTGGTGGTGTTCGCTCTCAATCTTTTTGGTGGTTCTTTCACTATCTTTGGGTTGTTTCCTCACACTTAACATTCTGATAAGTACTCAGACTTGAGGGATACCCTTCGCAGATCTTTCTCACTGTGCAGCTCTCTTAAGTACTCTGCCCTGTGTACTTTAGCTACCTTGCTGTCACCTTTAGCTACCTTGCTGTCTCCAGACTCAGTTCTGTCTCCTCAGCTCACTCCATTGTGCTCTGCCTGGATTCCCCTCTTCCTGTTCTGTGGCCTGGAAACTCTTCCAAGGCTGTAATGCTGGAGCAGTTATTGGATTCATGCTTGTTTCCCATCTATTGGGGATCACTGTCTTTTGTTGCCTGATGTACAATGTCTTGAAAAATGTTTTATGTATTTTGTCTTTTTCCCCCCCCAGTTGTTTCAGGGAGGAGGGCAAATTTGGTCTCTGGCCACCAGTAAAAATATGTTTGTATACTTTTTTTTTTCAAGATGGGGTCTTGCTATGTTGCCCAGCCTGGAATATGTGATCATAGTGCACTGTGGCCTCAGACTCCTGGGCTCAGGCCATCCTCCCACCCTAGACACCTGAGTAGCTGGGACCGCAGGCACGTGCACCACAATGCCTGGCTGTTTATATACTTTTAATTACATTTTTGCTCTGCTAGTCTTATATTATTGCTTTTAGATGTAACATGGACTTTTGTTATAGGAACTTTTTTTTTTTTTTTTTTTTTTTGAGATAGAGTCTCGCTCTGTCGCCCAGGCTGGAGTGCAGTGGCTGGATCTCAGCTCACTGCAAGCTCCGCCTCCCGGGTTTACGCCATTCTCCTGCCTCAGCCTCCCCAGTAGCTGGGACTACAGGCGCCCGCCACCTCGCCCGGCTAGTTTTTTGTATTTTTTAGTAGAGACGGGGTTTCACCGTGTTAGCCAGGATAGTCTCGATCTGCTGACCTCGTGATCCACCCGTCTCGGCCTCCCAAAGTGCTGGGATTACAGGCTTGAGCCACCGCGCCCGGCCCAGGAACTTTTTTTTTTTTGAAACGGAGTCTCGCTCCGCACCCAAGCTGGAGTACAGTGGCTTGATCTTGGCTCACTGCAAGCTCCACCTCCTGGGGTTCATGCTGTTCTCCTGCCTCAGGCTCCTGAGTAGCTGGGGCTACAGGCACCCACCACCACGCCTGGCTGATTTTTTGTATTTTTTTTAGTAGAGACAGGGTTTCACCATGTTTGCCAGGATGGTCTCGATCTCCTGACCTCGTGATCCGCCTATCTCGGCCTCCCAAAGTGCTGGGATTACAGGCGTGAGCCACCGTGCCTGGCCAGGAACCTTATTATGTAAGTTTTTTCACCTTAAATGTTTATTAAGACTAAGAAAATTGATTAATTTAATGACTCTGGTGTTGCCGTTTTGCACCCAGACTCTGCAAGTGAAGAGCTAACTTCTTCACGACACTGTTTACTGACTCTGCCTCACAATTTTGAAGTCTGTTCACTGACTTGGGATTTACTGTATTCAGAGATGAATCCTGAATTTCATTGAGTAGCTTTTTGAATCAAATAATCTCTGTAAGAACTTGTAACATGACATCAATCCTCTTTAACTAATGGGAAGGAAGAGGGAAGCTATTTAGAGATCTGGAATGATGGGCCAGCTCTTCTGTACGCTATAGGGCATTTTCCTACTTCAGTGGATTGAAATCTTTTTTCTTTATTGTTACTTACCAGTTGTAGGGCTTGGTGATAGTGAAGTAGAAATAATTGTTTTCCTGTTTAAGATGTTGTTTAGTTCTGGAGACAGTTTTGAATATTACTTGCTGTGAGTTTTTAAGGAATTTGTGACATTGTAGTTAATTTCATACTCCTAAAATTTTAAAAACGTGCAATTCGTATTACCCAAATGGTTGAAAATATGGATGTCTTAGGGAGGGTTTTAAGTACTGAGAAAATTGTTAATAGTATCAGAACAGTATTTGGAATTATTATTTATGATCCAAATCCATTAGATAGTTATAGAGAACTATACTTGGAATACTTGGTAATTGTGATATGCTTGTTATAGCCTTTCTTTTCCTTTAGAATCTTGGGTTTGAAGGGACTTCAGAAGTCATCTCCTGTTTTTTTTTTTTCGTTTGTTTTTTTGGTTTTTTTTGGAGACAGGGTCTTGCTCTGTTGCCCAGGCTGTAGTGCAGGGGCATGATCACTGCTCACTGCAGCCTTCACCTCCCGGGCCTATTCTCCCACCTTAGCCTCCCAAGTACCTGGGACCACAGACACGCACTATCACGCCTGACTAATTTTTGTGTTTTTTGTAGCGATGGAGTTTTACTATGTTGCCCAGGCTGGTCTCAAGCGATCCACCCACCTCAGCCTCCCAAAGTGCTGGGATTACAGGTGTGAACCAGCCTGACTCTTTGCTTGACTCTATTGACTAGCCTGTGAGTTTCCTGAAGCCAGGGACTCTATCTTTTGTCTCTGTATTCCTAGGGCAGTGCTTGACAAACAGTAGGTTCTTGCTATATTTCTGTTGAATGATTGAATAATAGAGCCATGTGTAGTAAAGTAGAATGAATTTGGACCTTATGTTAGGTAGACTTGGGTTCAGTTCTATCTGTGCTACTTATTGGTATGTGAACGTAACATCTCCAAATTACAGTTCCTACATTTATAAGATGGGAGATAATGTTTCCTTCCTGGTGGGGAAGGATTATCTCTACTAAGACAGGGACAGATATGTCTATTTTCTGTTTTGTTGACCCACTATATCCCCAGTCCTGGTTGCTGTCATTATTATTATCTTGTGCTATACTATATCTAGCTACTTATGGTTCCTCAAGTAAATCATGATAGTTCACAGCTTAGTTTTTTTATTCATTTGTTTTTGAGGCAGGATCTCACTCTGTCACCCAGGCTAGACTGCAGTGGCACAATCTCAGCCCACTGCAACCTCAAACTCCTGGGCTTAAGCAATCCTCCCACCTCAGCTTCCCAAGCAGCTGGGACTGCAGGCATGTGCTACTGCACTTGGCTAATTTTTAAAAATTTTTTTGTAGAGAACAGGTATCACTTTTTTGCCCAGGCTGGTCTTGAATTCCTGGGCTCAAGTGATCCTCCCACCTCAGCTTCCCAAAGTGGCTGGCATTACAGGCATGACCCACTGAGCCTGGCCTATAGCTTAGTTTTGTATGATCTCTGTTAGTGTCACCTCTATATAGCTGTATGATCTTTAGTAAGTTACTTAATTTGTAAGTGGGATAAAAGTCACAGGATTATTATGAGAATCAAATAGAATAACGTATGTACAATGCTTAACGTATAGAAAGTGTCCAATAATGTTAGCTCTTTATTGTTTTATTTATATTATTATCATTAGAATTATTTTCCTCTAGAGCAGCGGTCCCCAACCTTTTTGGCACCAGGAACTGGTTTCATGGAAGACAATTTTTACATGGACTAAGGCTGAGGGGAGATGGTTTCAGGATGAAACTGTTTCACCTCAGATCATCAGCCTTTATATTCTTATGAGGAGCATGCAGCCTAGATCCCTCGCATGTGCAGTTCACAATAGGGTTTGTGTTCCTGTGAGAATCTAATGCCTTCGCTGATCTGGCAGGAGGCAGAGCTCAGGCAGTAATGCTTGCTGGCCCACCACTCATCTCCTGCTGTGTGGCTTTCCTAACAAGGCATGGACCCAATCGATGGCCCAGGGATTAGGGACTCCTGCTCTAGACTATCCTTACCCTTTTCTTTGACTAACCAATTCCTGCTCTTCCTTTAATACCTTGTGAAGTCCCCAGGCAGAGTTGTTTTCTTGCTTATGATTCTGAAGTACCGTCACCTGAGTAGCTATTGCTCTGCTTTATTACTGTTTAGGGCTAGATGTTTTGTCTCATATATTGCTGGCACCTAACCTAGTACTTAGCATGTATCACCAGCACCTAGCATAGAAGTTGGCATGTCGTAAGTTGTAAGTAAATGTTGAAGAACTAAGTGAAGATAGCTATAATTGTATTAATTTTCAAAATTTTGAGAATACTTTCTAGTTTTAGTACTGTAGAATTTAGTTTATTTTTTTAGTTTGTCTTCTATTTCTCCTTTTCATTTGTTCTCTCTCTGTCCCCGTATTTGTTTTAATTACCTTTATTGTGTATTTTTCCCACCTATGTTGTATCTCCTTTGAGGCAAGGTGATTGGAACAAGATTTCATGGTCCATGGTTTTTTACAGTATTAGAGTATAGAGTACTTTCAGTTTGGTTTCCAACAACTTTCCTGTCCAATATGTTGTGGGTTTTTTTGTTGTTGTTTGTTTGTTTTTTGAGACGGAGTCTTACTCTGTCACCTTGGTTGGAGTACAGTGGCGTGATCTCAGCTCACTGCAACCTCCTCCTCCCAGGTTCAACTGATTCTCCTGCCTCAGCCTCCTGAGTAGTTGGGATTACAGGTGCCCACCACCATACCTGGCTAAGTTTTGTATTTTTAGTAGAGATAGGATTTCACCATGTTGGCCAGGCTGGTCTCGAACTCCTGACCTCAAGTGATCTGTCCGCCTCAGCCTCCCAAAATCTCATGCTGGGATTACAGGCGTGAGCCACCGCACCTGGGCCATGTTGAGATTTTTTTGTCTACAGCTTTGTATTGGACTGTCTTCAAGAAAAGTCCATCATGATTGCCTTGTTCTCAGTATGATTCATATTTAGTTAAACTACAGAAATGATGAGAACCTAGAGAAGAACAGGTGAACTAGATGTTATACATGAGAGTATATTTAAATTTTTTAACTGAAAATTTTCTCTTAATATATATTACAGGAAACTAGTTCTCACAGGATAAATGGAAAGGAAGACCAATTCTTTCAATAGGACACCAGTTGACTTTTAGGATCCATGAAACAGTTTGATACCATTCTAGGCATGAAGTTTTCAATATTTAGAAATAGTATTTGAGATTATGCTTGGTATTGGGACATCTGTATAATACTTAATTTATTAATTAGTAAACTGGCTGCTTTTGGAGAGTCAGAGTGGTAGGAGGGCAAAAACAAAAACATGGACTTGAAAGTTTAAATCCTCAATCAGTCATTTAATATTTAGCTAGTTATTGAAATTGGAAAATTACTTTAAATATTCTCTTTATTCCTGATTCTATTTTTATGCCTTCTTAGATCTATTTTGCTAGTTTAATAATCTTTCTTTTTTTTTTTTTTCTTTGAGACAGGGTCTCTGTCTGTTGCCCAGACTGGAATGTAGTGGCGAAATCTTGGTTCACTGCAACTTCTGCATCCTGGGCTCAAGCGATCCTCTCACCTCAGCCTCCTGAGTAGCTAGGACTACTACCATGGCCGGCGAATTTTCTTTTCTTTGCTTTTTTTTTTTGTAGAGGCAGAGTTTTGCCATGTTGTCCACACTGGTCTCAATCTCCTGGGCTCAAGCAGTCCACCACCTCAGCCTCCCAAAATGCAGAGATTAGAGGCGTGAGCCACTGTGCCTGGCCTAGTTTAATAAAAATTGATGGATAAAACTCATTAACTTCACTCTGAGTGAGAGGAGATCTGCCCCTAACATTTGTAAGATCCAGGATAAGCATTCATTTACCACAATAGGCCTAAATATTTAAAGCTTATAAACCAGGCCAGCAAATCATTAACTGTATTCTAGTCTTTTCTCTTGATAAATATACCTTCATAATGACTTGAAAGGTTCAAATTTAAAATCTGTGGAATTTAGAATTCATAAATTCACAGTTTTGCAGCAGAATGTGGTTAAGCCCAACCTCCTCCCCCATCCCTGGCTCTTTCTGGCACCACAAAGAGGTCTCATGTACATGCTGTGAACACCTTGCATGCATGCACAAGGTCTAAGCTCTTATACTCCCATCCCCAAACAAGTACTCCTTGGCCCAAGGGTGTACACAAGTGTGGCACAGTCTATTCTAAGGACAGACCTAGGAAAGAGGCCTGTGTGGGCCCTGAAATTGAGTTAAAAGTGTTTGGGCAAGAAATTGCAAAGTTCTGGGTACCTGGAGTGTCATTTAAAAGTGGGGAGGTAGGCCAGGCATGGGGGCTCACGCCTGTAATCCCAGCATCTTGGGTGGCCGAGGCCAGTGGATCACTTGAGATCAGGAGTTCAAGATCAGCCAGGCCAACGTGGTGAAACCCCGTCTCTACTAAAAATACAAAAATTAGCCGAGCATGTTGGCAGGCCCCTGTAATCCCGGCTACTCGGGAGGCTGAGGCAGAAGAATCGCTTGAAGCTGGGAGGTGGAGGTTGCAGTGAGCCAAGATTGCGCCAATGCACTCCAGCTTGGGTGACAGTGAGACTCTGTCTCAAAAAAAAAAAAAAAAAAAAGGAGGTATATAGGCACATACCCCTGTTTACGTGGGCTCCTTTCCCAGTGGAAGCATGTGGGCCGAGGAGGGCCAGAGTGGGACTCAGGGCAGAGCTCTTTCTTGTCAGGATCTAAAGTGTAATACTCGGTGAAAGGGATGAAGGGCTAGTTCCTTCAAAGATCAATTAATATGGGAGTAGTTTCTAAGTGCTTACTGTGTAACAAACTGCTAGATGCTAGGAATAGGATGCTTTGCCCACGATAAGGGGGAGGTGCATGTAAACAAATTGCAATGTGGTATCTGTGCCAGGATAAGGAATTATGTTCTTGAGACAGTGTTCGCACAGAAAGGGAAGTAATGATTTACATGGAGGAAAGGCTTCTTGGAGGAGCTGTTTGAGCTGGACATGAGAGCTCCGTAGGAGAAATCAGGCTGAACAGGAGTCATAAGCAGTGGGAGAGTGGAAGGAAGGACATTTTAAGCAAAGAAAATAGCATGGAAAAGAGGCATGAAGATGTAAATAACGGTGGAGGAGTTAGGTTTGAGAAAAGTGGAAACATTTTACAAGGCTGCTAAGAGGAAATCACAAAGAGTGTCAGTTAAAGATGAATACAAGTATTGTCATGCAGGGTTGATGGCTTATTTGAGATTTGGAAACCACACATTTGTAGTTGAGCCAGTGAGCATGGTTGACTAGCCAGTAATGCTTAACTGCTCAGAAACTGACAAAAATACCTGTAGAATTTATTCAGAATTCTGAATAAACAGACGTGGGATGAGAGAAAAAACAGACTACAGATTCTTAGCTGAATAGTTGAATAATAATGTGTGAGCATTAAAGTGAGGAAGAAAGCAAAGATCAGGAGGAAGCTTAGAGATTAAAGGTTGTGTTACTGGAAAGGGGTCCCAGTCCAGACCCCAAGAGAGGGTTCTCTTGGGCAAGAAAGAATTTAGGGCGAGTCTATAAAGTGAAAGCAAGTTTATTAAGAAAGTAGAGGAATATAAGTATGGCTGTTCCACAGGCAGAGCAGCCATGAGGGCTGCTGATTGCCCATTTTTGTGGTTATTTCTTGATGATATGCCAAACAAGGGGTGGATTATTCATGCCTCCCCTTTTTAGACCATATAGGGTAACTTCCTGCCATTGCCATGGCATTTTTAAACTGTCATGGCACTGGTGGGAGTGTAGCAGTGAGGACGACCAGAGGACACTCTTGTCAGCATCTTGGTTTTGGTGGGTTCTGGCCAGTTTCTTTACTGCAACCTGTCTTGTCAGCGGGGTCTTTATGACCTGTATCTTGTGCCAACCTCCTATCTCAACCTGTGACTTAGAATGCCTCACCGGCTAGGAATGAAGCCCAGCAGGTCTTAGCTTTATTTTAACTAGCCCCTATTCAAGATGGAATTGCTGTGGTTCAGACGTCTCTGAGAGTTGTAATAAGAATGAAGGAAGAGTAGGTTAGAAGTGAGGGCATGAGAGAGGGTGAAAAGATAGGAGGTCAAAGTCAAAGTAGATTTTCAGAATTTGAGATTTTGGAGGTTGCAGTTCTGAATAGTGATTAGGACTATGATTAGACAATACTAATGGGTGGATAAAATAGAATAAAATGAAGATAAGTAAAGTTGAGTAGGAACTTTCTTCCTTGTTTTTTTTTTTTATGAGACTATGATCTCTTGATTTCACGCTAGAGGTAGAAGTTAGTATTTTGAATTAAAGTAGAAAGCTGGGGCCAGGCGCGGTGGCTCACACCTGTAATCCCAGCACTTTGGGAGGCCGACGCTGAGACAGGTGGATCACCTGATGTCAGGAGATCGAGACCAACCAGGCCAACATGGTGAAACCCCGTCTCTACTAAAAATACAAAAATTAGCTGGGCATGGTGGTGAGTGCCTGTAATCCCAGCTACTCGGGAGACTGAGGCAGGAGAATTGCTTGAACCTGGGAGGTGGAGGCTGTAGTGAGCTGAGATCATGCCACTGCACTACAGCCTGGAAGATAGAGCAAGACTCTGTCAAAAAAAAAAAAAATTTAAACTAGAAAGCTGAGCAGTATAATTAGTGGGGAAGACAAAAAAGGTCATTGTTTATAACACTTTATTTTATTTTATTTTATTTTATTTTATTTATTTATTGTTTGAGACAGAGTCTTCCTCTGTCACCCAGGCTGGAGTGCAGTGGTACAATCTCGGCTCACTGCAACCTTTGCCTCCCGGGTTCAAGCAATTCTCCTGCGCCAACCTTCCTGGTAGCTGGGATTATAGGCACCCACCAGCATGCCCGGCTAATTTTTGTATTTTTAGTAGAGACGGGATTTCACCATGTTGGCCAGGCTGATCTCGAACTCCTGACATCAGGTGATCCACCTGTCTCGGCCTCCTAAAGTGCTGGGATTACAGGCATGAGCCATCATGCCCAGCCCACAACTTTTTATATTAACATAGTCCTTACATTAAAAATCAAACTTTGTGAGGTAGCTCAGTAGTCCTTCATGAAAAATTTTTAGATAGTGTATTCTTTTTTTTTTTTTTGAGACAGGGTCTTGCTCTGTTGCCCAGGCTGGAATGCAGTGGCATGATCACAGCTCACTGCATCCTTGACCTCCCAGTCTCAGACGATCCTCCCACCTCAGCTTCCTGAATAGCTGGGACTATAGGTGTGTGTCACCATGCCTGGCTAATGAAGATTTTTTTTTTGTAGAGATGGGGTCCTACTTTGTTTCCTAGGTTGGTCTTGAACTCCTGGGCTCAAGCAATCCTCCTGCCTTGGTCTCCCAGAGTCCTGGGGTTATAGGCATTAGCCACTGTTCCTGGCCTGTATTCTTAATGTGACTGATTTTCCTAGTGAAGGCTAGGAAAAAAGTTGAACTTCACATTATTATTGATAACATAACTATTAATGTCTCCTTTCCCTGGGTGGTGAAGGACCAAGGAAGTTGGTTTAGTTTTAGATGTTGGATACTAGTCTTTGATTTTTTTTTTTTTTTTTTTTTTCATTTGAGACAGGGTCTCGCTCTGTCACCCAAGCTGGAGTGCAGTGGTGTGATCACAGCTCACTGCAGCCTCTGCCTCCTGGGATCAAGTGAGTCTCATGCCTAAGCTTCACGAGTAGCTGGGATTACAGTTGTACACCACCATACCCGGCTAATTATTCTTTGGTATTTTTAGTAGAGACGGGGTTTTTCCGTGTTGGCCAGGCTGCTCTCCAACTCTTCACCTCAAGTGATCAGCCTGCCTCAGCCTCCCAAGTGCTGGGATTACAGGTGTGAGCCACCATGCCCGGCCACTAGTCCTTGATTAAGACCTGAACTACTACAAAGTAGTGGAGGATGAGAATTTACAGGGAAATACCAATGGAAAGACAAAACCCCTAATCCATGGTTTAAAAAGTGAACTGTAGTAATATCCCAGTTAACTTGAATAATTAGGGAAAATGGGGTGAGTTTTCTCATATTTGAAGGTTAACTTAATTTTTTCCAGCTCCTTATTTCATATATTTGCAAATGAATTAGACTACATTTCCACCTTTGCAAATAGAATATACATGTAATGATTCAGAATTTGTATTTTTTTGTGTATGTGTCCTGAGACAGAGTCTCGCTCTGTTGCCCAGGCTACTGGAGTGCAGTGGCCTGATCTTGGCTCACTGTAACCTCCACCTCTCTGATTCAAGCGATTCTCCTGCCTCAGCCTTCTGAGTTGCTGGGACTATAGGGCGTGCCACCACGCCTGGCGAATTTTTTGTATTTTTAGTAGAGACAGGGTTTCACCATGTTAGCCAGGATGGTCTCGATCTCCTGACCTCGTGATCCACCTGCCTCAGCCTCCCAAAGTGCTGGGATTACAGGCGTGAGCTGCCGCACCCGGCCTGTATCTTTTTTTTTTTTTTTTTTTTTTAACTTAAGTATAGCAGCAGCCCCCAACCTTTTTGGCAGTAGGGATCATTTTCATGGAGGACAATTTTTTTCATGGACCAGGGCGGGGGGCATTAGATTCTCATAAGGAATGGGCAACCTAAATCTCTCGTATGGCAGTTCACAGTAGGGTTCGTGCTCCTAAGAGAATCTGTTGCTGCCGCCAGTCTGACAGGAGGCGGAGCTCAGGTGGTAAAGCTCACCTGCCCACCGCTCACCTCCTGCCGTGCAGACTGGTTCCAAACAGGCCACGGCCCTGGACTAGTCCTTGGCCCAGGGGTTGGGGACCCCGAAGCATAGTACTGAATGTGTATACTGACTAAGACAAACCTGTAGTTAATAGTGAATGATCCCAAGCAGGTATTTGAAAACAAATCTCTGGTTATTAGGTTGCTTTTTTTCTTCTTCTTCTTTTTTTTCATTAATCTGTATGGGTTTCATGTTTCTTTTGAGAGAGAGAGTGTGCTGAGAGAGTGAGTTGTGCAGGCGTGTGAACTGAAATAAATTAGGGAGCCCCGATGTCTAGAAGTTAGGTTTGGCCCCTGAAGGTATGGTTAGTCAGGGAAACCTATCTGTGGAGGAAGTTAGATTTGATTTAAACCTTGAAAGGTGACTGGACTTGGATAGCTATCCATGAGGAGAGGAGGGTATTTTAGGCCAAGGAAGCATTTTGCGGGGAAAGCATACTGCACGTATGATTTGGGAAATGGTGAAGAGACTAGCCTTAGTGGAGTAACCAAGTTGAGGAATAGTACAATACAGTATTTTAATATCTTAGGTCATTTGTTCCTTTGCCTTTTAAAAACTATTTAGTGGCCGGGCGCAGGTGGCTCACGCCTGTAATACCAGAACTTTGGGAGGCTGAGGTGGGCGGATTACCTGAGGTCAGTTTGAGACCAGCTTTGCCAACATGGTGAAACCCCATCTCTACTAAAAATACAAAGATTAGCTGGGCGTGGTGGCACATGCTTGTAACCCCAGCTACTCGGGAGGCTGAGGCAGGAGAGTTACTTGAACCCGGGAGGCAGAGGTTGCAGTGAGCCGAGATCGCGCCACTGCACTCCAGCCTGGCTGACAGAGCGAGACTCTGTCTCAAAAAAATGACTCTTTTGCTAAATTGGAGGTCCCCAAAACAGTTTGTTTCTCATGGACCATTTGTAGAACATGACTGCAAGTTTTGTTAACTTGTCTATTAATAATTCCTTACCTTTCTGTATGTGTATCTTTCCTCTAACTTGGTTCATCGCATCTTGAATGTATGTGTGGCTATTTTTTGTCTTCTATTTTACTTTTTATTATATTTCTAATTAATTTTTGTTTGTCTTAGGGCTTTTGTAATAGGTATCTATTATTTTGCCTTTAATTGGTGGGTTTATAATGAAGTTAGCATTGATGCATTTGGAGCACTTTTCTGGTACACTGAAAAAGACAAACGAATATTGCGGTAATCTTATTCATATACTTAGAGTTGTCCTGTATGGGGACTTTTAAAAAAAAAAATCAGAGAAATTGGTGATTGGAAAAAAGATTTTCTTACCAAATTTAAAAACTGCTTGCTTAAGGGAAGTTTCCATGACTAAATTTAATTCATTAATTAGAAGAGATTTTCTTTGGGATTTTTTTCTCATTTTAAAGGGCTTTCTTCTCAAAAATGAAAGTCACCCATAATTAATACTTGTCACCCATAATTAATCAAGTGAACTATTTAAATTACCTTAGGAGGGGAGTACAGATTAAGAGGCCTTACTATACTGAATTGATAGTATGGGAGTGAAAGCTGTAGTAGGTAAGTCTGTCACTGATCAAGGGAAATACCTGACTGTGTATCAGCTCACTTTGGAATTTCTTGAGTCTCTAGGCCTAAGTAGATCTGGAGCAATTACTACTCTAGAATACTGATTAAAACCAACTTCTGTGACCCAATCTTAGGACTTAGGGATGATGGGTAAAATGTTCCATCACAGATCAGTGCTGTCCATTGAATCTATAAACAGCCTTCTTTTGTTTCAGTTACTGGTCATGAGGTTGGCAACCATATAAGTGAATGTTCTAGATTAGCATAATATTAAGTCCCCAGGTCTCTATACCAACAACAGGAATTGAATTACCTAATACAGTAGTTCTCAAATAAGATCAGACCCCTGCTAGGACAGAGATTCCTTCGAGGTTGTCTGTCAGGTCAGAATTATTTTCATAATAATACTAAGATATCCTTTGCCTTTTTTTTGTGTTGCTAAAGCACTGATGGTGCAAAAGCAAAGGTTAGTAAAACTGCTGACATTTTAGTATGAATCAAGGAATTGTACCAAATTGTATGGGCAATCATTGTATTTTTCTCGTTATATACTTGTAAGATATATATAAATAAACCTAGTTTCACCATGTCCTTGATGAAGCAGTAAAAGTTATTTTGTTGGGTCTTGACCCTTGAATCTTTTTAACATTCTGCGGGCAAAATGGGAACCATATATAATGTTCTTGCTCGATGATTATCTCAAGAAAAGGTATTCATGATTTTTGAGTTGCAAGGTTGAAGTAGTCCCTGTTTTTTGGAACACCATTTTTATTTGAAAGAATGACAGACAAACTGGTTGTTAATGCTTGAGTACTGGGCAGACAGTTCCTCAGAAATGAATAAAGTGAGCCTGTCACTTCAGGGAAAACAACTGATTGTTGTCAGTGATGAAATTTGATTTATAGAAAACATGGGCTTGACAGCTACTCAATATTTAAAGACTTTTCTGATGAGATTGGAGGTGATATTAATGAATGTGTTTTGGTTTTTGTTTGTTTGTTTTTTTAAGGCGGAGTCTTGCTCTGTCGCCCAGACTGGAGTGCAGTGGCTTGATCTCAGTTCACTGCAAGCTCCGCTTCCCGGTTCACACCGTTCTCTTGCGTCAGCCTCCAGAGTAGCTGGGATGACAGGTGCCTGCCACCATGCCTGGCTAATTTTTTGTATTTTTAGTAGAGACAGGGTTTCACTGTGTTAGCCTGGATGGTCTCCATCTCCTGACCTCATGATCCACCACCCTCAGCCTCCCGAAGTGTTGGGATTACAGGCATGAGCCACCATGCCTGGCTGTTGTTTTTTTTTTTTTAAAGTAATAAAATGTGCTGACATTTGGAAGATCTGTATAATTCAGAGAACCAATAATTTCTAAATGACCAATGAATGATGTTAAGAAGTTATGCACACATAATTAAAAGATCCATTGAATGTGCCAGATAGACCAATGGATTTTAATGTAAAACAGAGAAAGAAAAGTTCATTGATGTTCAGATTCCACATTGCACTTAACCTTTAAGAAATAACCTTTACTGGATTTTGGTAATATCAAAGAAGAATATCAATAATTGTGTGAATGTGCCAATCATAATTTTCCTTTTTCTAATTACATACTTGTGTGAAGTCATATTTCTTATACTTAAAGCAAAAACAATGTATCGCAGTGCACTGAATGCAGAAGCAGGTTTAAGAATACAGGTGTATTCTATTAAGCCAAACACTGAGATTTGCAAAGAAGTGAAAGAATGTTATTTCCCACTAAAATGTTATGTTTTGAAAAAGTTATAAATAATGTTCTTTATGTTAACAAACACTGTTATGTTTAGGTGAATTAATATTTTAAAAAATTCTTTATTTTAAATTTTAATATAGTAAATATAGATAGATATAATCCACATAAACAAAAGCTCTTTGGGAATCTGCAGTAATTTTTTAAGAGTAAAAAGGGGTTCTGAAACCAAAAGTTAAAAAACTGCTAACTTAATATTTGAAGGGCTAAGTTGACTTATTCTAATAAATAAAGGGTGGGTTCAGCCATTTTATTTAGATGAAACTGAAGTAAAGTATATGTATAGTACTGGATTTTAATTATTTTTGTGTCCATTTGCAGTTTTTAAATTAAAGCATTACTTCTGTTTGCTAAATCAGTGAATATCATGCTTTACTGCTAGCTTAATCTTGGACTAACTAGAAAATGTCATAGATTTTCCAACTTTTGAAAAGGTAACTTAATGTGTCCAAAATTATGCGAACAAAAACATGAAAGACTGTGTCTGTAATCTCTGTATGGTAATTATATGTCACGTACCTCTCCAAGAATGACCTGTTCAGTCAGTGTGAGGATCAAGATAGTTAATATATGTGAAAATATTCTGTAGACAGGTAAAAGCTTTTATTAATATTAGACTTGTTGGCTGTCATGCAAAGTAATTGAATTTATGAAAGTGGGAAGAAATTGAGTTGAAGGAATATATTTATTTATTCATTTGTTTTTTTGAGACAGAGTCTTGCTCTCTCATCCAGGCTGGAATGCAGTGGTGAGATCATACTTCACTGCAGCTTCTAACTCCTGGCCTCAAGTGATCCTCCTGCCTTAGCCTCCTGTGTAGATAGGACTACAGGCACACACCACTATCCCCAGCTAATTAAAATTTTTTTTTTGTAGACAGGGAGTCTTGCTATGTTGTACAGGCTGGTCTCAAACTCCTGGCCTGAAGTGATTCTCTGGTCTTAGCCTCCCAAAGTGCTGAGATTATGGGTATAAGCCACCTCCTCTAGCCAATACATTTTTTCCCTTAAAACTACTAATTTTTTGTAATGTACCCTCTGAACAGTGCTGCAAAATAAGAAAGCCACTAATTTTCCTGAAATACCTTACTACTTGGATACTTGGATAACCCTCAGTGGTGGTGCTATTTACCCAGTTAATTATTTTTCATCAAGCAAACATTCTGGTTTATTCACACTTAAAGTTAGATACGTAAATTAGTTATTTCAGATGTATCATGGTGACATGCAAATATTACATAGTTATGTTATATAAATTATCTCAAAAATTTTAAAAGACCACACTACAACCATAGTTTTAAATTACAGTGCCATGATCAAAAACCCCCATCAGTTAAGCAGCAACACAGAACAGATGGTCCAAGAGGACATACAACAGGTTTACAGTCTGGAGGAGAAAAGCATAGAGCCATTAAAACTATCAGATTTCTGTTTCTTATATATATTAGTTAATGAATAAGTAAAGATATAATCCTTGGTCATATAGGGACCAAATCTTAGCATATTAGTGTTGCAAAATTGCTAACTTTAACTTCCTATTTTTTTCCTGATTTATAAATTTTTATATACAATGGTTGATAATACTACTGTCCGTTTATTATTTTAATTGAAATTAACGCAACTTGTCATAAGTAGGTCATTTATAAATGTGAAATTGCTTGAGGCCGTCTTTTACTGCCATGTTGCATTTAACTCCTGGTTGAAGAGATTTGAGCTGTATTAGGCTATTTGTCACTAAAGCATTTTTTTACTTTTCATCTTATAAAGGAAGATGGTTGACTTGAAATTGTGTTGCCTTAGAAATAGCTGTGTGTGATTGGAAAGGTACTTGCTCACATTTCACATGCCACGTGTATCTTGTTCAATAGCTCATCTTTTATTTTAGAAAATGGCCTTTCCAAAGATACATTCTGTAGAAAAAAATGGTATAGTACGCTTTCAAAAAGAGCCTGATAAAAACTTTATTGTGATTATTTATTCCGAATTAATTTTTATTTTGCATTTTAAGTATTAAACAAAATGAAAGGCAGAATATTTGGAATATTTAATAGACTACATTTTCTCTTTAGAGAATTCTGTGAGTCATACTTAATAGACTACATTTCTTTTTAGAGCATTCTGGAGTCATACCATACTGTTTGTTTAAATTACTGTATTGTGATTTTTATTATATTAAAAGTATTGGAATACAGGATTCAACCTGAGGAAGCTGATAAAAGCACACACACACAGGAATGAGTGTTTTTTTCTGTCTTTATATTGGATACATTATTTTTATAGAAGAAATTTTTAATACTGTTTTCTTTTCTTACGGTTTTTTTTTTCTTTTCTTTTTTTTTTTTTTTTTGAGATGGAGTCTCCTTCTGTTGCCCAGGATGGAGTGCAATGGCGCGATCTCGGCTCACTGCAACCTCCGCCTCCCAGTTCAAGCAGTTCTCTGCCTCAGCCTCCCAAATAGCTGGGATTACAGGCACCCACCACCATGCCCAGCTAATTTATTTTTATTTTTATTTTTAGTAGAGATGGGGTTTCACCATCTTGGCCGGGCTGGTCTCGAACTCCTGACCTCATGATCCACCCACCTTGGCTTCCCAAAGTGCTGGGATTACAGGCATGAGCCACGGCGCCTGGCCCAGAGTGACAACTTTTTAAACTTTTTTTAAAGCAATTTCTTCTGTTATTTAGCCCATGTATAGGGATAATAAAGAGATCACATCCTTAGAGTGAAAGGGCCTGTTTTCCGTGATCCTAACATATGTCAGTATGACCCTTACTCAAATTGGGCCCGCGTCAAATGGGAAACTCAAGCCTTATAATGGGAAGTTTATTGCTTTCTAGATCCATGCCGAGAGTGCTTAATGGTTATCCTGGGCTCTAAGTACAGAAAGTTTATAATAATAGACTATAATATAACATCTGATGATTATAAAGAAATAGGAACTTTTCAGTTCTGTTTTCATACTAAAATAACTCTCAAATAGGTACAGTGTAGAATAGAAGTTATAGATAGAGGCTTGGAGTGCTTAGGGTATTAGCCTGTTCAAGAACTCCACTATTCTATTGGTTTTCCTAGAGTCAAATCAGAGCATAGAAATCCCTTCACAGCCCATGTACTAATTTCATAGATTTGTAGACACAAAGCAGCACAGTTTTATGAAGGGATATAGAAAGTTTTCATTCACCTATCTTTAAGATCCCTTTTGATTGTGAGGTTAATTTTAGGTGTTGAAGTACTTTTCACTCAAATATTTAAATTGCGTTTTTCATTTTTCCTCAGATTTCTAAAATTTCATCTGGTATCATTAGTATATAACTATATAATTCCTTCCTTTTATACGAAGAATTATTTTAATTGTTAAAAGCAGTCTTTCGCAAAGTCTGAAAAAACTTAATATAAAACATCAATTTTTTTTTTTACAAAAAAATTTTAACAGATTTTGATTAAACCAAAATTCTAAATTCGGAAAACTTGCTAATTCTTGAAAGAGCTTTATGCAAAGACTGTAGAATTTCCTGACAACTGAATAAATTTCAAGATATCATGTGAGGAATATTGGACACAAAATTTAAGAAGAAGCATTAACACTTTTTTTTGAAAAAAACACTTTAAAGGAAACAGAACTTGATAACAACTCTGTCAAGGACAAAGGTAGCATTTACATTATAAAATTTATTAAAGGAATGATATCACCATGCGTTCATTAGAATATTACACATCCAAAGTATAATATAATCCAAATTATGTATTTGGATAATCCAAATTAGTATAATCCAAATTGTATATGGTCATGTAGTAATGAGCTTGCACTACATATAATACAGTTTTAAAATTTATATATATTTTTAGTTCTAATATTAAATTTTTCTTAGGCTGGGCGCGGTGACTTACACTTGCTATCCCAGCACTTTGGGAGGCCAAAGTGAGAGGATCACTTGAGGCCAGGAGTTCGAGACCAGCCTGGTCTACATGCTGAAACCTCATCTCTCCTAAAAATAACAAAAATGAGTCAGGTGTGGTGGTGGGTGCCTGTAATCCTAGCTACTTGGGAGACTGAAGCAGGATAATTGCATGAACCCAGGAGCATTGAGCTGAGATGATGCCACAACACTCCAGCCTGGGTGACAGAGCGAGACTCCATCTCAAAAAAAAATTTTTTTTTTCTTGAGTACTTATTGTTAGATTTAAATACCCAGGTTTATAATAAAATATCACCACATTGAACTGGAGGAGGAAAGGAAATTAATCATCTTTAGTTTGATTACTCACTGTGAAAACAGAATTGGGAATATGCTCAAACAATACAGTAAAACAGTGATGTATGATATACACTTGGGTTTTAGAAAAAACATTGCTGAAACCTTTTTTTTTTCAGTCAGTCTTTTCTTTGTTTTCTTGAATGATCCTATAAAAGGAAAAACTAAGAGAGAGTAAAGGAGCTCTAGGATCCCAGGCAGATTACTAGTTTGAACTTTGGTTTTCTGATTTATGGTGAAACCAGGTATCTCTAAAGTGTTTTCAGGTCTAAATGTGGTCAGTGTATGAGTAGGAGACAGTCATAGATGAGAGGTATGTAAGGGATTCAAATGTAGAATAAATAAAATAGAAATAAAAGATAGAAGAAGGCTAGAAAGGAAAGGTATTTAGTGTTTGCAAATGAAATTTATATAACTGTAAATATACCTAAAATTTTTGTTACTGGTGTTGTTCTTACTCTGTTCTCCCAATTACAAGTATAGTTTTCTCCACAATGATAGCTTGACTAGACCGAGCTTTCATGCATTAAGTAATGTGGCCAGTACAGTAGGTACTCAGTGAGTATTTGTTTAACTTACTGACTAAAAAAGATACCAGACAAGAAAAAAGAAAAAAAAAAAAGATACCAGAGTTGATTGCCTAAATAAAACAAAGTTTTTCCTTCAGTTTTACCGTGACTTCTTGACCATGCTGCTATTTGTCTTTGTTTGCCATGACACGTGATCTGACTTCTACGATATAGTCTCCTTGTTTTTATAAGTAACTAGTTCTAGTTGATGCTTTTATTTGAGAGACTCGCTTTTCCATTTAAACTCTCATTTGCCTCGGGCTGTTCTGATTTTTTCACTATTTGTCTTGCAATAAGCATAAATCAGTCACAGGTCAGATTTAGCTTGCCTTGCTAATAGTCTTCCTTGTTCTGCAGATCTCAAATTGTAGTTTAGGACTCTATTATTCAACTGATTTTTGATACGCACCTTAGTGAGAGTACCTATTCCAGTCTGCCAAGTGAGTTGTTAGCTTGGAGATTGTCAGCTTGTAAAACCAATAAGCAATGGTTTAAAAAACACTATGCTTAGTCTTTGTTTATTCTTATTTTTATTTATTCAAACAATATTTGTGTTAGGAAACATGCTAATTTTTAGAAACAAAAACATGAATAAGAAGATATGGGCCCTCTTTTCAAGGAACTTAGAATCTAGTGAGAAAGTGGGAGTCAAAAAGACCAAGTATTGGAAGACCCGTGACAGAGTTATGTACAAATAAAGGGGAATAGTTATACCATAGAGTGGAGCTGAGAGAGTGTGTAGTCTAGGACTTTGAGGGTGATATAACAGTGTAGCTCACTACATTAACATATTAATGGAGAAGGATCAGGTGGGAGTAGATGTAGGAAAAATTGGATATGCCAGGTGTGCTGTGGCTTGTGCCTGAAATCCTAGCTAGCTAGAAGACTGAGGTAGGAGGATCACTTGAAACCAGGAGTTTGAGGCAAGCCTGAGCAACATAGTGAGAGATCTCATCTATAAAACATTTTTTAGGCAGGGCACGGTGGCTCATGCTTGTAATCCCAGCACTTTGGGAGGCTGAGGCGGGCAGATCACTTGAGGTCAGGAGTTTGAGACCAGCCTGGCCAACATGGTAAAACCCCATCTCTACTAAAAATAATAAATTAGCCAAGTGTGGTGGCACACACCTGTAATCCCAGCTACTCAGGAGGCCGAGGCAGGAGAATCACTTGAACCCGGAAGGTGGAGGTTGCAGTGAGCGGAGGTTGTGCCATTGCATTTCAGCCTGGGCAACAGAGCAAGACTCTGTCTCAAAAAAAAAAAAAAAAAAAAAAAAAATCAAAACTTTTTATTTTAAAGTTAGCTAGGTGTGGCAGTGCACATCTGTAGTTCCAAGTACTTGAGAGACGGAGAAGGATTTCTTGAGCCTACAAGTTAAAGGCTGCAGTGAGCTATGATCATGGCATTGCATCTCAGCCTGGGTAACAGAGGGAGACTCTGTCTTCAAAAAAATAAAAAATAAATAATACTGGATAAAGTTCAGCACCCATTCAGACAGTGAATAGAAATGGAAGGGAATGCCTGATAGATGGTATCTATCAGAAAATTACAGCAAACATCATGCATTAATGGTGAAACATTAAATGCAGTTCTCTTAGAGAACAACAAGAGAAGGATATCTGTTGTCTCCATTTCTATTTGTTAATGCACCAAGTAAAGAAATAGAAATGTAATGCAAGATTAGAAAAGGTGGAAATAAACTGTCATTTACTGATGGTGTGATTTTTTTTTTTTAACGTAGAAAACCTAAGAACATGAACCTAGTAAACTAAGTTTTGAAAGGTGGTTAATTAGACATTCAGCATTCAAAAACTCTGTAGTTTTGGCTGGGCACGGTGGCTCACGCCTGTAATCCCAACACTTTGGGAGGCAGAGGTAGGTGGATCACTTGAGGTCAGGAGGCCGAGATCACCCTGGCCAACATGGTGAAACCCCGTCACTACTAAAAATACAATAACACTTAGCCGGGCATGGTGGCGCGTGCCTATAGTCCCAGCTACTCGGGAGGCTGAGACATGAGAATCGCCTGAACCCTGCAGGCAGAGGTTGCAGTAAGCTGAGACCGTGCCACTGTACTCCGGCCTGGCAGAGTGAGACTCTGTGGCAAAAAAAAAAAAAAAAACCAAAAACCAAAAACAAAACCCTGTAGTTTTCCTGTTACACAATAGCACCAATAGACAATGTAATAGAAAAAAAATCCATTTCACAAAGCAACAAAAGCTTCTTTACCCAAGTAAGAAAAAAAAAACCTTAAATATGTAAGACTTCTGTGGGGAAATTTTAAATTTTTACTGATGGAAATGAAATGCCAGTTTTTAATCAAATTAATGTTACTAATGTCAATAAATCCCAACAAGGTTTTTCATAGAACCTTATAAATATCCTAAAATGATAGAAAAGATCAGTATGTTCAATTAATGAAGACAGTATAGAAAAAACAACAACAAAAGAAAGGGACTTGTCTTAGTAGAATTGAAATCATAATAAAGCTATAGTAATAAGCTATAGTAAAACAAGGTTTTAATGACACAGAGATAGACAAATGGCTTAGTGGGACAGAATAGACTCCAAAAGTAGACATACACTTAATGTGGGAATCTGAAATCAGTGAGAAATGTAAGCTCTTTAGAAAATGGTGTTGGCATAATTGATTATCAGTATGGAAAAGCTACAAATTAAATTCAAGAAGACCTTCAAGAGCACCAGTAGACAACCTATTAGAGTAAGAAAGTTTAGCATTGTTGCTAAAGATAAGAATAAACAAAAAATGATAGCATATCATTTCATGTTCACATATCAGCATTAACCTATCAGCAAATAAAATTTTAAAATATTACATTAACTTTAATGGCAAAAACTATAAGCATCTAGGAACAAATCTAATAAAAGGCCTTCCTGAAGAAGATTATAAAATGGTTTTGAAGAAGAGCTGAATGAATGTAGAGAGATACACCATGCTATCAGTGGGAAGACTCAATGCTGTGGAGTTGTCAGTTCATTCTTAATAAATTTGTAGATTGAGTGCAATTTCAGTCAAAATCTTAATAGGTTTTGTTTTTTGTTTATGCAGAATATGACAAGCTGATCCTAAAAATCATCAAGGACCATGAATGAATAGTTAAGATAAATTTGAAAAAACAGTTTAGTCAGGGCGTCTTGCCCTACCTACACATCAAGATGTAAATAACTATAGTTGTTAAGGTGGTGCTGTTGACATGGGAATGTATAGGTAGACCAGTGAAACAAAGGAGAACACAGAAACAAGCCAGGCCCATGTATTAATAGGATGCATTGAGAAGAACACAGCATCTCTTCTGTGTTTTTCCTGTTAAGGATATATATCCTGAACTTAATTATGAGTCAACACAGTCTTATCAGACAAACCCAACTGAAAGTCATGCTATCAAGTATGTGGCCTGTAACCCTTCTAAAGTGTCTAGTTCATGTACATCAACAAAAGGCTGAGAAACCTCCAGCCTGAAAGAGATTAAAGATTGCAGTTCAGACTACCACATGCCAAGTGTGATTCTGAACTGGATCTATTTTCTATAAAGAACATCCATTCATTATTGGGACAAGTAGGGAAACATGAATGGATTCTTAAGATTGGACTATGTAGTAATGTATGTTTAATGCTGCCCCATAGATCATTTAGTCTCCATTCATTCATTTCAGCTTTTTTTCCCCCTCTCTCCATGCTTCTTTGGATTGTTTTTATTGTAATGTCTTCAAGTTCACTAATCGTTTGCTGTATAGTTTCTAATCCGTTGTTAAGCTTGTGTGGTGAATTTTTCATTTCAAATAGTTGTATTTTGCAGCTTTAGAAGTCCCATTTGAGTTTTTCAAAACATGATTTACGTTTCTTCCTGCTTAACATTCATGTCTTTCTTTAAATCCTTTTGTAGGTTTATAATAACTGTTTTAAAGTCCTTGTCTGTTATTTCTGTGATCTTTTTCATTTCTGGGTCTGTTTCTGTTGACTGTTCCCATTTTCTTTCCTGGTTATAGATCACATTTTCCTGATATTTTGTGTCTATTCATTTTTTTTTTATTTTATGCTGGATATTGTAATGATTATATTTTGGAGTGTCTGGACCTTGTCCTTTTAGAGTGACGAACTTTGTTTTGGCAGGTTGTCAAGTTACTTGCAATCAGCATGATCCTTTCAAGACTTGTTTTGTTGGGGGTGGGGTTCTTGAATAGCTTTTACTCATCTGCTGATTTAGTCCTCCTTCTAAGACGTGACTCTCGTGCGGTCTCTGCTGTATGTTCTAGAAGTTCATTAAGTCTACTCAACTCTGTTTGTCAGAACTCAAATTTCTCTCTTTACATTGTGAGCTCTGAGAATTGTTTAGCTTACAGTTTTCTTGTATTTGATCTCTGCTTAGCCTTGTGGAGTTTTAGGTTATACATGCACAATTTAGTATTTAGCCAAAATTTTGTTGGTTTTTTGGTTTGTTTTGTTTTTGAGACAGGCTCCCACCATGTTGCCCAGGCTGGTCTTGAATTCCTGGCCGCAGGAATTCTTCCCACCTTAGCTTCCCAAAGTGTTGGGATTACAGGCATGAGCCACTACATCCATGCTTGTGTGAAGCCACAGCCAAAATCTTAAAGGCAGATTTTTGGAGCTCTTTTTTAGTGTAGCTCTCTTTTCTTTGGTATTCTTTTCTGAATGTGTCAGTCAGTTCAGCATCCATGAACTCCAGCTTTGTCTCCTCAAGTTCAACAAGACTTGGGCTACCCATTTTCCCATACCTCATTCTGGAAGGCACCTCTCTGCCTTACTAGAGAGAACCTAATCTTGCATTACCTGCTGTCCAAAGTCTTTGAAAACAGTTTTTTCGTGCTTTGTCCAGTTTTCTAGTTTTTATGGCAAGAAGGCATCTTCCTCCTTTCTGTAATAGCTACCCCTTCCTATTTTATTAATAGCTTAGTTTGATTGCATTATTTTCTCAACTAGTCCCTTGAGTAATCTCAGCATAAGTGGTTGAATTGATCCAAGGTTGGGGATTAAGAATGCGGTCAAAGGATGAAAGAATCAAGATGTTGGGAGTGGTGGCAAGCAAACAGTGGTTTTGAAGCAGTGGTTCTCTGAGTGTGGATGGAGGATCCTTTTGGGGATCCATAGGGTCTTCCCACTTCTAACTACATGTGAGAGTGAAATGTCTTCATGTGCTTGAACCAAAATAATAAACAATGGATTCAATGCAGAAGCAAAGATAAGAATCTGTTTTTTAAAAGTTAAACCACACATTAAAGAGATGCACAAAATAGTAAAACAATACCACTCAGTTTTCTAAGTTCTTTTTGTTTGATTTTTGTTAGCATATAATGGGTTTATTATTTTGTTAAAGTGAGTTAATGCATACATAGCTTTGAAATGTTCTGTCTTTATTTCTATTTTTTTTTTTTTTCAGTCTCGCTCTGTAGCCCAGGTTGGAGTGCAGTGGTGTGATCCTGGCTCAAGCGATTCTCCTCCCTCCTGGGTTCAAGCGATTCTCCTTCCTCAGCCTCCCAAGTAGCTGGGACTACAGTTGCACGCCACCACACCTGGCTAATTTTGTATTTTTAATAGAGATGGAGTTTCACCATGTTGGCCAGGCTGGTCCTGAACTCCTGACATCTGGTGATCCACCAGTCTGGGGCTCCCAAAGTGCTGGGATTACAGGCATGAGCCACCATGCCCTAACTCAGTCTTTATTTCTAACACACTAATATTAATTAAAGATAGCCCGCAACATCAAAAATTGTTTGAAGTCATCAATTAAGATTACAAAGGGGTCTTGAGACCTAAAGATTTGAGAATTATGGAAAGAAAGCACCATAGAGTCTAACCTGTTTAGGGAAGGAACTAAAGGCATTAGGAATGGAATGGACTGTGTAAAAAGGGAACAGATTAAAGAACGAGGCGTTTCTATTCAGTTTCTATTTCCTGTTGGATGGGTGTCAATTTGTTGACTTTTCTGCATCCTTGTGTGGAGGTGCCACAATATCCCATTCTAAACCATGGATAGCCTGACTGTTTTTCTTCTGCAGTTTCTGCTGCCTCAGGATTATTGAGTCCTTTGCTTTCATTGACTCTACAGTTTTACCCAAGGTAAAAGTACTAACTAACCTGTGTCATCCACTTTATCCTTGAATTTCTCTGGGACATTGCCTGTTCAAATATAATCCCTATTACCCAGTGACGAGAAATAACATTTATTGGTTATTAGCCCATATTTTACATGGATTTATTTTGTGTGATAGAACTATATATTCAAAGGAAATAGTTATTCATCCTAGGAATGTGGAGTGGCAACATGACAATGAAAGGCAACATTTGACTTAGGTTTGAAATTAATTTTGTTCTTGCTTTGGGAAATCAGTTGCGTTTATATTAATTAGAAGCACGGAATACGTGTCAAAGTAATAATCTGCCCTTTTGGACCATCTCTGTTAATGCAGATGAGCACACAATTTATTTAAGTAAAAAAGTACTATATGATTAATTTTAATTATATATAGGTTGATAGTAGTATTTTATGTAATTTTAAATTATTTTTGTATTTCTTACAGTAATCCTAAATTGGAGAGTCAGAGAGTAAATAAAAAAGTAAATAATGATGCCTCACTTAGAATGCACAATGTATCCATTTTGGTGAGACAGATAAAATGTTATTACCAGGTAAGTGCCCTTTTTAAAAATCGGGGTTTTAATAACTACTTACATTTTTGTATTATTTAGCATCAGTCATCTAACAAATATTTAAATGCTTATTATATGCCAGGTTCTAATCTATTTGCTAGAGTTAGAGTAGTAAATAAGATAGTTTATTTCTTATGAATGTTAAAGGCTTAAGCAAGCACTTAATAATTTTCTAATGTTACAAATGACTACTGTATTTTATGTTTTAAAAATCAGGTCCCAGTTTCCTGAGAACTTGCATAGTGTAACATTTTGTTGTTAGACTTCTTGAATTATGCCTTTGAAAAGTGTACTTCCATTTAAAAAAAAAAAAAACTGAATTGGATGCATATTTTAGTTTTTAAATATGAACATTGTTGGGCCGGGCGCGGTGGCTCAAGCCTGTAATCCCAGCACTTTGGGAGGCCGAGACGGGCGAATCACGAGGTCAGGAGATCGAGACCATCCTGGCTAACACGGTGAAACCCCGTCTCTACTAAAAACTACAAAAAAAACTAGCCGGGCGAGGTAGTGGCGCCTGTAGTCCCAGCTACCCGGGAGGCTGAGGCAGGAGAATGGTGTGAACCCAGGAGGCGGAGCTTGCAGTGAGCTGAGATCCGGCCACAGCACTCCAGCCTGGGCGACAGAGCAAGACTCCGTCTCAAAAAAAGAAAAAAAAAAATGAACATTGTTGAGGCTTTCAGTATACCTCTCAGAATTGTTATATCTGTGTTGCATAAATTTTGGTTTGGCATATTTTAAAAGATTATTTCTGTGCATTTTCTAATTTCTGCTATGATTTATTTCACTTATGAGTTACTTATAAGTATGCTTTTAAATTTTTGAACATGGTATTTTTCAAGTGTCCTTTTTGGTTTTGATTTTTGGTCAAAGAATGTGGTTTGTATAATACTGATTCTTTGGTATTTGTTAAGAATTACTTATTTTGGCCTAGTATGTTGTTGTCAGTTTTCTTTTAAAGTTCTTTGTGTGCTTGAAAAAGTATGTATTCTCCTATTGTTTGGACGCAGAGTGAGAGCAACCTTGTTTGTTAACTGTATTGTTCAAATCTTTTACAGCCTTATTGATTTGTCTTCTGAGCGATTAGTTATTGAGAAAGAGGAGTTGAAATATCCCATATGATGAATTTATCAAATTTTCTTTTATAGGCTTTGAGGCTGTTACTAGTTGCAAATAAATTTAAAATTGTTAAATCTGCCTGAAGAATTTGATTATTTATCAGTAATTGTTCCTTTTCCTATTTTTTTCTTTTTTTTTTTTTGAGATGGAGCTTCACTTTGTTGCCCAGGCTGGAGTGCAGTGGCGCGATCTCATCTCACTGCAACCTCTGCCTCCTGGGTTCAAGCGATTCTCCTGCCTCAGACTCCTAAGTAGCTGGGACTACAGGTGCGTGCCACCGTGTCCAGTTAATTTTTATGTTTTCAGTAGAGACAGGGTTTCACCATGTTGGCTAGGCTGGTCTCAAACTCCTGACCTCAAGTGATCTGCAACCCTCAGCTTCCCAAAGTGCTGGAATTACAGGCTTGAGCCCCCATGCCCAGCCTATCAATAATTGTTTCTACATGTTTTTCCTTTCTACTGGTTTAAAATTTTTTCACTCTTCCTGTTTTTTTCAGAGGTGACTTTCGAAATTATACATTTTATACCTAAACACAGGAAGGGCCAAAATTGATGAGTATCATTATCCTTTTATGGAATAGTGCCATGACTTTAGAATGTTTTAATTCTAGTCATTCTCTTTTATGACTTTTAAGCTCTTCTTGTCTTGTATTTTAGGGTTTTTTCTTTACCCTACAAATTAAATATTGAGAAGTACTGTTAAATAAATAAAACCAATTTTTTTTTTTTTTTTTTTTTTGATGGAATCTCGATCTGTCACCCTGGCTGGAGTGCAATGGCATGCTCTCAGCTCACGGCAACTTCCGCCTCCTGGGCTCCAGCAATTCTCCTGCCTCAGTCACCTGAGTAGCTGGGATTACAGGTGCCCACTACCACACTTGGCTAATTTTTTTGTATCTTTAGTAGAGACTGGGTTTTGCCGTGTTGACCAGGCTGGTCTCGAACTACTGACCTCGTGTGATCCGCCTGTCTCAGCCTCCCAAAGTGCTAGGATTATAGGCATGAGCCATGTGCCCAGCCCTTTTTCTTTAGCTCAAGCTGCATGTTTTTCTTTGAGAATATTTGTCTGAAAATGCCTTTATTTCACTCTTGTTTTTGGAAGATAGTTTCTTTGTTTTAGTTTTTAAATAGAAACAGAAGGCTGGGCGCAGTGGCTCACACCTGTAATCCCAGCACTTTGGGAGGCCGAGGTGGGCAGATCACTTGAGGTCAGGAGTTCTAGACTAGCCTGTCCAACATGGCGAAACCCTGTCTCTACTAAAAATACAAAAATTAGCCAGCCTTGGTGGTGGGTACCTGTAATCTCAGCTACTCAGGAGGCGGAGGCATGAGAATCACTTGAACCCAGGAAGCGGGGGTTGCAGTGAGCCAAGATCACGCTGTTGCACTCCAGCCTTGGCAACGAGAACAAAACTCCATCTACAAAAAATAAAATAAAATAAAATAAATAAAAAAATAAAATAAAATAAAATAAAATAAATAAAAAAATTACAGAGTCTCACTATGTTGCCCAGGCTTGTCTTGAACCCCTGGGCTCAAGCAGTCCTTTCTCCTCAACCTCTCAAAGTGTTGGGATTACAGACATGAGTGATTGCACCAGGATGAAATAGTTTTAAGTATGCAGTTTTAGGTTGACAATTATTTTTCTCTCAGTACTTTGCAGACTTAATTCTTCTGTCTCTGGATTTTTATTTTTATTTTTATTTATTTATTTTTTTTTTGAGACAGAATTTTGCTCTTATTGCCCAGGCTGGAGTGCAATGGCATGATCTCAGCTCACTGCAACCTCTGCCTCCTGGGTTCAAGTGATTCTCCTGTCTCAGCCTCCTGAATAGCTGGAATTACAGGCACATGCCACCACGCCTGGCTAATTTTTGTATTTTCAGTAGAGACAGGTTTCATCATACTTGTCAGGCTGGTCTCAAACTCCTGACCTCAAGTTATCTGCCTGCCTCAGCCTCCCAAAGTGCTGAGATTACAGGCGTGAGCCAACACGCCTGGCCTCTCTGGTTTCTTATTGCTCTGGAGAAATTAACTCTCTAATTTTTGTTATTTAAGCGGTTTTTTTTTTTTTTTTTTTTTTTTGAGATGAAGTTTCACTGTGTTCCCAGGTTGGAGTGCAATGGCGCAATTTTGGCTTACTGCAGCCTCTGCCTGCCGGATTCAAGGGATTCTCCTGTCTTAGGCTTCCGAGTAGCTGAGACTACAGGCACGTGCCACTACGCCCGGCTAATTTTTGTATTTTTTAGTAGAGATGAGGTTTCACCATGTTGGCCAGGCTTGTCTCGAACTCCTGACCTCAGATGATCCACTCGCCTCAGCCTCCCAAAGTGCTGAGATTATAGGCGTGAGCCACCACGCCTGGCTAAGCTGTCTTTTTTCTTTCCAAGCTGCTTTTAGTATTTATTCTTCTAATATTTGCTCTTTTCTATTCTGCTAATCTGATCTCTTTCAAATATTTCTATATATATTAGACTTTCTTACTCTATTTCTTGCTTATTAAGAAATAAGCAAGAATTAAGCTTGTGCTGCATTCTGAGTCTTGTTTTCAGAACTCTCTAATTTACTAATTCACTCCTTATTTGTGTCAAATCTTCTGTTTAACCCATTGATTATATCTTTCATTTCTGGAAGATTTGGTTCTTTTTACATTGCCTTTTCATTTTTTTCATTAGTCATTTTCTTTACTTTTTCAGATATTTAAATATTTTGTTTTAGATTTCATATCTGATTATTTAAAAATCTGAAATATGTACAGATCTGAATCTGTCCTTTGTTTTCTACTTGCTGTTTCTTGTGGTAGTGGTGGTGATAGTAGTAGTGGCAGTGGCGGGGGTGGCAGTGATATGTGTGTTTTAATTGTGAACTCATTTTTGGGGGGCCTTTATCTGTGCGGATTCTTTGTATTCAAGTTAAGGATGCATTGCTTCAGAGAGGATTTGTTACCTGTTGTGCAACCAACCCTGAATCACCTTTATTTTAAGCAAGTTTGGCCAGGCGCGGTAGCTCACACCTGTAATTCCAGCATTTTGGGAGGCCGAGATGGGTGGATCACTTGAGGTCTGGAGTTCCAAACCAGCCTGGCCAACATGGTGAAACTCTGCCTGTACTAAAAATACAAAAATTAGCTGGGTGTGGTGGTGCATGCCTGTAATCCCAGCAATTTGGGAGGCTGAGGCACATGAATTGCTTGAAC
The DNA here is from genome assembly GCF_007565055.1 of Rhinopithecus roxellana. Classification (NCBI taxonomy): domain Eukaryota; kingdom Metazoa; phylum Chordata; class Mammalia; order Primates; family Cercopithecidae; genus Rhinopithecus; species Rhinopithecus roxellana. The sequence continues at coordinate 87,068,104 of NC_044565.1, forward strand.
CAGGGAGGTAGAGGTTACAGTGAGTGGAGATCACGCCACTACACTCCAGCCTGGGCAACAGAGCGAGACTCTGTCTTAAAAAATACATATATATATATATATTATTAAATATATAATTAAATATATTTATGTACTTATATTTATAATTGAATATGTATATTTAAGTAAGTTCATATAGAAGCAATATTGTTGTACTGTAGAAAATTAGAAAAAAAATAGATAATACAGACATAGTTCTAGTGCCAGGAAATTACCACTTTGTCACCTGAATATGTATACATTTCTGGATTTTTTTTTTCTTTTTTGAGATGGAGTTTCACTCTGTCACCCACCTCTACCTATAATACTCTTTCCTATTCTCTGCTTTATTTTTATTTATTTATTTATTTATTTTTGAGACGGAGTCTCACTCTGTTGCCCAGGCTGGAGTGCAGTTGTGCAGTCTCGGCTCACTGCAACCTCCATCTCCCGGGTTCAAGTGATTCTTGTGCCTCAGCCTCCTGAGTAGCTGGGATGACAGGCATGTGCCAGCACACACAGCTATTTTTTTTTTTTTTCAGTAGAGACAGGGCTTTGCCATCTTGGTCAGGCTGGTCTCGAACTCCTGGCCTCAAGTGATCCACCCACCTTGGCTTCCCTAAGCGCTGGGATTTCAGGCATGAGCCACCACACTTGGCCTCTGCTTTTTTATTTATTTATTTATTTAGAGACAGAGTTTCGCTCTTGTTGACTAGGCTGGAGTGCAATGGCACAATCTTGGCTTACCGCAACCCCCGCCTCCTGGGTTCAAGCAATTCTGCCTCAGCCTCCTGAGTAGCTGCGATTACAGGCATGCACCACCATGCCTGGCTAATTTTGTATTTTCAGTAGAGACAAGGTTTCTCCATGTTGATCAGGCTGGTCTAAGGTGATCCACCTGCCTTGGCCTCCCAAAGTGCTGGGATTACAGGTGTAAGCCACTGTGCCTGGCCCCTCTGCTTTATTTTTATTCCTAGCACTTATCACCAAAAACACTTACTTGTTTTATTGTCTGTCTTCTCTTACTAAAACGTAAATTCCATGAGAATAAGGATTTCTGTTTATTCACTGCTGCATTTTCAGTGTCTAGAACGTCTGGCAGATAATTGATATTCAGTAAATATTTGTTGAATAGGTGACTGCCCTGATTTTCTCGAAACCTTTTTCTCTTTCAGTTGAATTGCTAAAATACTTTATTTCTCCGTTTATTTTTATAGGTTTCTTATAACTTGAGTTAACAAATTGAATTATCTTCACTAGTTTATATACATATGTTATCAACTTTGACCTGTTCGCTAATTTGTTCCTCCTTTTAGCGAACTCATCTTGGGCTGATTTATATATTCTTTTTCCATTTCTTTAATACTTTAATGGTGAATTTCTTTAGAGCTAAGATTAAGTCTGGGCAGGCTGTGATGATATAATAAATCTTAACAATGGCAGTCAGTTTTTAAGCATCTCTGTTTTATGTCTTGTATATTTTTTAATATTATTCATAAAATTGGAATGGGGAAATAAAAAGACTTTTTACAAAAATATAGCTAGAATCCAGGCTGGGCGCAGTAGTTCATGCCTGTAATCCTTGCACTTTGGGAGGCTAAGGCAAGCAGATCACTCAGTGTCAGGAGTTTGAGACCAGCCTGGCTAACATGATGAAACCCCATCTGTACTAAAAAATACAAAAATTAGCTGGACGTGGTGGCGTGCACCTGTAATTCCAGCTATTTGAGAGGCTGAGGCAGGAGGATCGCAGGAACCTGGGAGGCAGAGGTTGCAGTGAACCGAGAATGCGCCACTGCACTCCAGCCTGGGCGACAGAGCGAGACTGTCTCAAAAAAATTATGTATATTATATATATATATATAATATATATACACACACTCAAATATATATATACTCAAAAGTAAGTGACGTAAATGAGTTTTATCTCTAACATCTTTAAGATAAAACTTAAAAAAAAAATTTAGTGTCTGTTAAAATTTAAAGTTTCTCGGCCAGGTGTGGTGGCTCACCTGTAATCTCAGCACTTTGGGAGGCCGAGGTGGGCAGATCAAGAGGTCCAATGTGGTGAAACCCTGTCTCTACTAAAAATACAAAAATTAGCCAGGCATGGTGGTGTGCACTTGTAATCCCAGATACTCAGGAGGCCGAAGCAGGAGAATCTCTTGAACCCGGGAAGGGGAGGTTGCAGTGAACTGAGATCACGCCATTTCTCTCCAGCCTAGGCGACAAAGAGAGACTCTGTCTCTAAATAAATAAATAAATAAATATAAAAAATAAAAGTAAATAAAAAATTTAAAGCTTCTCTTTACGAAGGTGAATTTGAAGGCTCTTGCATCTGACTTAGGTTATCTTCACAAAGTAGGATATAGACAAAACAGTGATTTTAAAAAATGCAGCTCTCTTATTTATGATTTTAAAAAAATCTGGCTGGGCATGGTGGCCTATGCCTGTAATCCCAGCACTTTGTGAGGCCAAGACAGGAGGATCGCTTGAGTCCAGGAGTTCAAGATCAGCTTAGGCAACATAGTGACACCTTGTCTCCATAAAAAATAAAAACAAATGAGGCAGGAGGATCTCTTGAGCCTGGGAGGTCAAGGCTGCAGTGAGCTGTGATTGCACCAATGCACTCCCACCTGGGTGATAAGAGTAAGACCCTGTCTCAAAAAAAAAAAAAAAAAAAAAACTCTATAATGACAGTCCTCATAATTTTGCTTCAAGGCAAGGAAACTAAAAATTCGAATGAAGTGACTGGGCACGGTGGCTCATGCCTGTAATCCCAGCACTTTGGGAGGCCAAGGTAGGTGGATCATGAGGTCAGGAGTTCAAGACCAGCTTGGCCAAGATGGTGAAACCCCGTCTCTGCTAAAAATACAAAAAAAATTAGCCAGGCATGGTGGCAGGTGCCTGTAATCCCAGCTGCTAGAGCATTGCTTGCACCTGGGAGGTGGAGGTTGCAGTAAGCCAAGATCATGCCACCACACTCCAGCCTGGGCAACAGAGCGAGACTCCATCAAAAAAAAAAAAATTGAATGAAGCAGAAATTTATTCCTTTAATTAGCTGTTGCACACATAGCTATAGCATATTCTCTCTTGAGATAACTTGCTTTTAATTGGAAAACTAATTCATTAAATATCCAAACTCCATATCATTCCTGGAATAAGTGATTTTAGCAAGTTTTGATACTTATTCTAACATGATACATATATCAAGTATGTACTTTCCTTTAAATGCAGGCATATTTTGGCAATAGTTTTTTAAAGTGCTAATGTAATACTGAGGAAAACTTTTTGAAACTTTCTTGTTTATATCTATAAAGAATTATAGATAAGAGATGAATTCTAATTAACATCTGGTGTCATGCCAGCCTCTGACCATGGGTAAGTGCTCTAGTGAATCTAGAATTAGAAATTTTTAAAAAGCAGCACAAGTTAACTTTTAATAGTTGTTTTTCATGGTTATTTGCTTTCTCATCATAGTATTAAGTTAAATAATGGATTCAAAAAGAGTTGAATACCTTCAAAAACTTATTCCTAACTAGTTATATCTGAACATGTAGTCAATTTACGAAGAATCTGTCATAGTTATTCCTTAATATTGCAAAGATTCAGTAATTATCACATGGCACCCATCCATCCTATAGTCTAATTCATCCCAGACCCTTTTCATATCATCAGTGTCAGTGGTTGTAATGGCAGACACAATGTATTTCTTCATTTCTTCAAGGAAGAGGTGGTATAAACCGAAGGTGCATACTTGATATATTACCTAAATTGAAGAATTTGAAAGCATTCAGTTCTTTCTGAATCACCTTGTATGTTCAGAATCTACATATATTCTTGTCACTAAAGTTTTACAGAAGTTAAACATCTATTGTAGAGGAGAGAAATAATGGTTCACTGAGGAGGAACTGACTTTCATCATTAGACAGCGTTTTTAATAAAGCAATTAGGTTTCTTAATTTTAATATCAGTTGACATTTTAAAAATATAGCTCTTATTTATTATATTAAAAATATTGGCCGGGCACGGTGGCTCAAGCCTGTAATCCCAGCACTTTGGGAGGCCGAGACGGGCGGATCACGAGGTCAGGAGATCGAGACCATCCTGGCTAACACGGTGAAACCCCGTCTCTACTAAAAATACAAAAAATTAGCTGGGCGAGGTGGCGGGCGCCTGTGGTCCCAGCTACTCGGGAGGCTGAGGCAGGAGAATGGCGTGAACCCGGGAGGCGGAGCTTGCAGTGAGCTGAGATCCGGCCACTGCACTCCAGCCTGGGCGACAGAGCAAGACTCCGTCTCAAAAAAAAAAAAAAATATGGCCAGGTGTGGTGGCTCGTGCCTGTAATCTCAACACTTTGGGAGGCTGAGGCGGGTGGATCACTTGGAGTTCCTGAACTCCGCCTGGGGAGGTTAGAAGTTCAAGACCAGCCTGGTCAACGTGGTGAAACCCCGTCTCTACTAAAAATACAAAAATTAGCCAGGCAGTGGTGGTAGGTGTCTGTAGTCCCAGTTACCTGGGAGGCTGAGGCGGGAGAATAGCTTGAACCCAGGAGGCAGAGGTTGCAGTGAGTTAAGATCACACCACTGCACTACAGCCTGGCCGACAGAGCGAGATTCCATCTCAAAAAAACAAACAAAACCACATATTTTATATATATATGTACAGTGACAGTACTCATAAATTTGTATGATGTATTTTTAGTTTCCTCAGGGAGAACTAACAAGAACAAGAACAGCACACATGCTCGAACTTTTATTGAGGAATGTTTCTTAATTTTGCTTAATCTTTTGTTGAGGAATGTTTCTTAATTTTCTAGCACCTAAAACTTCAGAGTTCCAAATAATAATTAGACCATTTTGACTTGAATGCTTTAATCTGGGGACATCTGATATTTTTAAAACTTTTTTATTATTATATGTGTGTGTGTAGAGACGAAGGTCTCACTCTGTTCCCTAGGCTGGTCTCAAGTGATCCTCACTCTCTGGCCTTCCAAAGTGCTAGGATTACAGGCATAAGTCACCGCACCCAGCCTGATATATTATTAACTGAAGTCTATCTGATATTATAACTTTAGTTATTTAATTCATTAAAGTTACAAAAGATTTAAGAACTTATATAACTTTTTCCATATTTGTTTAATTACAGTATAGCACACCTATAGAAGAATGTACAAATCATAAGTTATAGCTTGGTGAATAATTACCTAGTTAGCATTACCCATATAACGAGTATTGGATATTTTTTTACAGGAGACTTTGCAGCAATTGATCATGATGTCGTTGCCAAATGTCTTAATCATTGGCAAAAATCCCTTTTCTGGTAAGTATTAAAATTAGCATAATGTGAAAGTAATGTCTAACCTTTGTGTAATAATATGATGTTTATTTTTTACTAAGAGCTTATTTACATTAACTCACTAGATTTTTCATAACTGTAAAAGTTGGAGGTGATGTTCCATTTTCTAGAAAGATGCAAGCTTAGAATATTTGTAAGTTATAGGTAAGACCAGGCATAAATTTTATATTAAGTTCAGTATTTTTTCTACTATACCAAACATACTTTTCTGTGATGATTTTTAGTATCTTATTATAAAGAAGTATAGAAGATGATGTAGTTACAAACTTAAAAGATATTACCTTAGAAAAGAAATGATTTTGAAATAATTTCCAGGTTTCTATTCATATATCTACTATCTACCATTGCCAAAATTGTTTGAATCTTAAGTTTTACTGATTGATATTTTTTTTTGTTTGTTTCTTTATTTATTTATTTTGAGATGCAGTTTCTCTCTTGTTGCCCAGGCTAGAGTGCAATGGCATGATCTTGGCTCACTGCAACCTCAGTCTCCTGGGTTCAAGCGATTCTCCTGCCTCAGCCTCCCAAGTAGCTGGAATTACAGGCGTGGCCACCACGCTAATTTCTGTATTTTTAGTAGAGACAGGGTTTTACCATGTTGGCCAGGCTGGTCTTGAACTCCTGACCTCAGGTGATCTGCCCACCTTGGCCTCCTGAAGTGCTTGGGATTACAGGCGTGAGCCACCACGCCTAGTCTGATATGTTTTAGTTTATATTAAACTTAGTCCTGAATGGAAAGATGAGAGGCAGTTTTATATCATTCAGATTTTTTCTTCGAAATGTTCTGCCCTTTAGCACATTTTAAATGTGATATTTTAGAATTGTAATTTTTGAACAGTTGGGGAAATTAGCAGCTACCTAACAGTTTCAACAATGGGCTTATCCTTACAGTCTACATGTTATCCAAATTAGTGTATTTCTTCAGCCCATACCCCCTCTCAGTCAAAACAAACAAAACCAAAATAAAAACTAAAATCAAATAGCTATTTGTATAGAGGAAACTATTAATTAGATGTGGTGAATTAGCAGCTTAGATAGTTTTTAGAGATCCAATGGGATGTTTGATTATATAAATTTAAAAATGAAAAATAAAAATTGCATGTAGGATGGAATTATTTTCCATCCTACATACCTTTGGTAAGTACCTACCAAGTTATAGGGACCAGGAGTGGAAAAAATGGTCTGTGTTCTAGAAGCTCTTATGGTTTGGTAAAGGATACACAGATTATGGAGAAATCATGTAATAATTAGTATGAAGTAGAAATATGTACCAAATGTTCTGGCATATAAAATATGGAGCCATTAATTATTCTTAAAGTTGACATATAAGTGAGAGTTGGGGACCATTAATGATTGGGTCAGGTAAGACTACACAGAGATGATAAGAGCTGTGCCTAGGATTGTGATTAGCAAGTAGTTCACTAGGGGGATGAGGAGGTTGGGGAAGGAGGACAGATAGAGGGAGTAGTATTAAGGCAGAGGAGTGTGTATATATGCATATTTGGGAGGAATGGTGATTAATGGCTCAGCGTAGCTAGAAAGTAGGTTGTTTCATGGGGAGTAGAAGGAAATGTCTGATAAGAAGATTTGGACTTTTTCATAGACAGTTTGGCCTGGTGGTGAAAATCTGGCCCAAAGAAGTAATTTTTTTCCAGTTGAATATTTTAAGAAAATCTTAACTGAATGCTGTTGGACAGGGAATATTCTCTCCATTTCTGTTATAGATTGTTAACTTTTACCTAGCTTGTTATATACATTTATTTTAACAGCCTCACTGTAACAGACATTTAAGATTCTGGTCGTCATGAGCATGCACAGTGGAAAACCATTTAAATTTTATAAGGAGATGAATTCATAAGATCTGTGTTTTAAGTAAGAAAACACTAACAGGCCTAGGAGGAGCCAGACCTATTAGGAGCCATTTTGGCTGCCTTTGTGGCATGTACCCTCTATCAACCTGATTTGGTAGGTTCTTGATTTTTCAGGCTGGGGTACTACAATCATTTATGGAAAAGGAGTAAATTCATAGTTAGCATACTTGTTGCACAGAGCCTTGAAACCTCTTCATTAGCCCTTCAAAATTGATATTCTTGCCCATTTCTTCTGCTGTTACCACCTTGTACGTACACAGCTGCTATTTTGAATTCTCCACTATATGTGCTTACACTGAATCCTTCAGTGAAGTTGCTGTGCATAATTACCTCTAGAAATGATTCTCCAAATAGAGTTGAAAATGTAGCAAAATGTTGTCCTTAATAATTGTTTCTATTTTAGAGCAAGGCACAGAAGAAGTTAAAAAACTGCTTTTACTTTTATTGGGTTGTGCAGTTCAGGTAAGTTAAAATATTTTTTTATATTTTCATTTTAACAACCTCTTTATATATTTTTATCAGGCTCTCATTTCTGAAAGACTTAAGGATTGACCATTGCTTTTCAAAGTCCATGTTAGAAAATTTTCAATAACTATATAACCTCCTAAGGAGATTATGTTGAAGAAAAACACTTAACTTTATTTTAGAATTTAGTTACATTATCATAGTCATATCATTTAAAATATTTAATTACTCTTTTCCTTATTCTGAAGCTTATAGTGTCCCTAATTTTTTGAGTTTTTTTTTCCAGAGGTGGCCTTAAAAATCTCTCCCAAAACGTCCTTGTGATTTGTTGTACTTGTGTATATTTTAGGAGAAGGGAAGGGAAAAGAGGAGAGAAGGGAGGAGGCAGAATTTATTTAAAAGAAAAAAAGGTAAAAAGGAGGCAGAATTTATGAAAAGTGTTTTAGGACTCTTGGTTATTATTATATTGCTCTTTGATCAATGACTATAATAATAGCTATGGTTTATAGAATGCCTGCTTTTGGTCAGATATTTTCCCTTATATATATTTTCTTTTTTTTTTTTTTGAGACGGAGTCTCGCTCTGTCGCCCAGGCTGGAGTGCAGTGGCCGGATCTCAGCTCACTGCAAGCTCCACCTCCCGGGTTTACGCCATTCTCCTGCCTCAGCCTCCTGAGTAGCTGGGACTACAGGTGCCCACCACCTCGCCCGGCTAGTTTTTTTGTATATTTTAGTAGAGACAGGGTTTCACCGTGTTAGCCAGGATGGTCTTGATCTCCTGACCTCATGATCCGCCCGTCTCAGCCTCCCAAAGTGCCGGGATTACAGGCTTGAGCCACCGCGCCCAGCCCTGATATATATATTTTCTCATAATATCTTCTTTCAGGTCAGGAGATTGGGTAGGGTGATATTTAAGTTATTATCCAAATTGGGACACTTGCGAAAATCAAAGAAGGTACTGTTAATAATTATAGTGGGCTAGGCATGGTGGCTCACACCTGTAATCCCAGCACTTTGAGAGGCTAAAATGGGAGGATCACTTGAGGCCAGGAGTTTGAGACCAGTTTGGGCAACATAATGAAATCCCATTTCTGTTTTAAATACATGTAGTAATTACAGTGGAATGACATGTGTAAACTGGGACTGTCCCAGGCAAACCAGGATGGTTGCTCTAAGTTTAAACTTAGGTCATATTGCTAGTAGGCCAAAGAACTGAGAGTCAACTCTGCTCTGGACTTCAAAATCTATTATACTATGTTAGTTTTTCATTTCAGCCATTTTTTGGATGAATTATTATAGTGTCATTCTAAACTGTCTTCTTTGTGAAATGAGATTATTTATAAACAAATAATATGATAACTAGTAATTTTTTTACATACGTACAACAGAAATTATATGTCCCAGAGAGTGTTGGCTTTTAGAGCTGACTGCTTGGAAGCAATAATCTTACATAATGTATGTTATTAAAATTTCATGCTGTGTAATGTACAGGTGTTTACTTCACAACTGATTAAATATTAAGTTGAATATGGTGTTTGTAGTCTTCTAATTTGCTCATCAGATTTTGAGTCAGAAGCACAACTCTTATTTACAGCCTTTATGTACTATATTTGCTTTAAAAAATACCTTGTGTTGGTGAATGTTGTGTAAATTTAGATTACATAACAATAGCATAAATATGGTTTTTATTGCTGGTTACTGCTTGGTTGTTATTGCTGATTACTAAAATTGACAGTAGGAATGGAGCAGAACCAAGGACCTTTTTTTGAGACAGGGTCTCACTCTGTCACTCAGGCAGGAGTATAGTGACATGATCATGACTCTCACTGCAGCCTTGACCTCCAGGGTTCAAATGATCTTCCCGTTTCAGGCTCCCAAGCAGCTGGAACTACAGACATGTGCCGTCATGCCTGGCTAATTTTTTTTTTTTTTTTTTTTTTAAGAACTAGGGTCTCACTGTGTTGCCAAGGCTCGTCTCAAACTCTTGTCCTCAAGTGATCTTCCTGCCTCGGCCTCACAAAGTCCTGGGATTACAGGCATGAGCCACCCTGCCTGGCCCCAAAGGGTAAATTTATCTGAAAATAAAGAAAAACTAATTATACTCAAGTTAATTCTTTTTTTTTTTTTTTTGAGATGGAGTTTCATTCTTTTTGTACAATGGTATTATCTTGGCTCACTGCAACCTCCGCCTCCCGGGTTCAAGTGATTGTCCTGCCTCAGCCTCCTTAGTAGCTGGGATTACAGGCGTGCACCACCACACCTGGCTAATTTTTTATTTTTAGTAGAGACAGGGTTTCACCATGTTGGCCAGGCTGGTCTCGAACTCCTGACCTCAGGTGATCCGCCCACCTCAGCCTCCCAATGTGCTGGGATTACAGGCTTGAGCCATCGTGCCCGGCCTAATTTTTTTCATATTAAAAGAGAATAAGTTTTATCAACTGGAGAAAACAAAGCAAAGGCTCAAGGAGACTGTCATTCTAACCTATTTTAACATCATTCAAGGCTTTTTTAGAAATGAGGAGATGGAAAGGGTGTCAGACCTTGGTCTTTGATGTGATATCAGCTTGTCAAGAAACTTGGAGACCCATCTTTTTATATATTTGATGTCCATGTAGTCATAGCAGAATTATGTTTTTACTTGAGAGCCCTTAAGACTTGCATCTATTTTGGTGCCAGAATGACTTACCTACCAAGAAAGGAGGAAAGATCCAATTTTGAAAAATGTTGTTATCATTCTGTATTTTAAAAATGTTAGTGACCTAAAATTTTTTTTTTTTTTAATGCTTATGGGTGCTATAGTAAAGGACAGGGACAGGGATTTTAGAAAAAAGATGTAAAGCTCAAAGAGTTTGAATTTTAGAGAAGACAGAGTAAACAGTACAAATTTGACGTAATAATTACCATAATGTAATATACATTGGTATATAGAAGAAGTATTTTCTTAAGTTTACTTGTAGTATTAGGAAAGCCCTCTGACAAGGTAGTATTTGAAATGAGAGCAAAGATGTTGAGAAAACAGCCTATTCAGGGAACATAAAGTGTGGTTGGGCCAGGGGTGGTGGTGGGTGGATCACTTGAAGTCAGGAGTTCAAGACCAGTCTGACTACATGGTGAAACGTTGTCTCTGCTAAAAGAAAAATACAAAAAATTAACCGGGCATAGTGGCTTGTGCTTGTAGTCCCAGCTACACAGGAGGCTGAGACAGGAGAATTGTTTGAACCTGGGAGATGGAGGTTGCAATGAGCCGAGGTGGCTTCACTGCACTCTAGCCTGGGCGACAGAGCAAGGCTTCATCTCAAAAAAAAAAAAATGTGATTGAAATGTAGGATTTATGGAGATGAATGGCAAGATATTAGACTGGAGAGTTTACATGAATTGAGTTACGAAGGATTGGGTTTGCCACTTTAAGATAGAGTTCAGATTTCAGGCCAGATGCGGTGGCTCACATCTGTAATCCCAGCACTTGGGAGGCTGGAACAGTGGATCACCTGAGGTCAGGAGTTCCAGACCAGCCTGACTGACATGGCAAAACCCTGTCTCTACTAAAAATACAAAAATTAGCCAGATGTGGTAGCGGGCACCTGTAGTCCCAGCTACTCGGGAGGCTGAGGTAGGAGAATTGCTTGAACCCGGCAGGCGGAGGTTGCAGTGAGCCAAGATCGTGCCACTGAACTCCAACCTGGGTGACAGAGCAAGACTCCATCTCAAAAAAAAAAAAAACAAAAAAAATTATTCTGTAGGTGTTTTGGAGTCACTACTACTAATAATATAAAGTGTGTAACCAAAATCTGTCAGCCTTCACCATGACCATATAAACAATTAGAAGTCTTTGTTGATGCTTAATAGCCAGACTGTGCTTCTGGACAAGAAGCTATTGAGTAAACCAATCAGCCAACAAGTATTGTTGGAATACTTTGTAAAATGTCCTCTCTATTACAGAAATTTTGTTCATCTTGTAGTTGGACAGATTAAAATTCTGATGATTAGTACAATATGTAAATAGCATGTTTTCCCACATCTAGGTCAATCAATTTTATCTGTTACAATTGTTATTTGTAGGTAGAAATAGCAAGGTAAAATTTGCTGATATGATACTAGAGTTTAGGAAATCAGGGGACCACAGGTTTCAAGAGATACTATATGAATGGAAAGAAATAGGGCTGGGTGCAGTGGGTCATGCCTGTAATCCTAGCACTATGGAAGGTCGAGGTGGGAGGATTGCTTGAGCCCAGGAGTTTCAGAGCAACCTGGGCAACACAAGGAGACTCTATCTGTACAAAAAAAAGAAAAAAGAAAGAAAAGAAAAAAAATTTAAGTTAAAGAGGGAGAGAGAGGAGGGAGAGAGAAATAAGCATTGGGAAATTGAAAAATATTTTCTTCTTTTGAAGAAAAAAATGAATTTCTTAAGAGGAAGCAACATTCAAAAATGGTAAAGTTAACCACCATCCAAAGATCTTACCTGACAAAATATATTACAACTTTTAATCCTTGATTATATGTAAGTAAAAGCCACAGAAATAACTTTAAATATGAAGAAAACCGTCCAAGGCCAGGGCTTGAGTATTTTTGTTATTGACTGTCCAACTCAGTCAGGTTCCTCCAGAATCTTTTTCAATGGGTAATGCAAGTCTTCTGAACCAGTTCTGAGCATCACCTAGAATTTTCACACATCCGTGACTCTTCCTCCTAGCCCTGAAGTAGTTGAGAGAGTTCTAGGTGAAACCATCCTATGCAGAAGAAAAATTTTTGCAGTGTTTTGTTTGGAAATTTCTTTGTTCTAAGACTATGTGAAATTCACCCTTTTTAGGAGAACTTAAAACCTATCAGTGCAGGCTGCTTAGTATCCAGAAATATTACTTATTTTGGACTTTGGCCAGGTTGGGTAGTGCTGAAAGTAACTGAGTGTCAAGTGTGGTTGGAATTAAAAGTTTGACCCTTTTATGTACCCTCAGAGGGAATCAAACATTAGTATTTGATTCGGAAAACCAGTTTTGAACTTGGTCAGTTTGACGGCTACAATCTGTTGTTTTCTTATCACTGATCTGTAAAGCATCTTAAAAGTTAGCATTTTAGAACTTTATCATATCACTTTTTAAGGAAATAAAACAAATTTCTGCTTGGTTCAGTGATGCGTCTTTAGTCTCAGCTACTTGGGAGGATCACTTGAGGCCAGGAGTTCAGGGCAGCTGTATGCTATGATCATGCCTGTGAATAACCACTGTGCTCCAGCCTGGTAACGTAGCAAGACCCAGTCTCTTAAGAAAAACAAAAATGGAAATAAAACAATTTCTAGCAAGGCATTTGTTTTTCTGAGAATATTTAAAAATACAAATATAGCTCAAAGAGGGAGACTTTTGTTGATACGAGTATTGTTTTCAAATACGTAATTGGAAATTTACAGTTTTAACAATTTTTGAAATATATAGTTCATTGGTATTCTGATTGCTGTACATTCACATTATTGTGTAACCATTACCACCATCCATCTGAAGAACTTTTCTCATCTTCCAAAACTAAAACTCTGTACCCATTAAATAATGACTCCCTTTGTTACCAGCCCTTGGTAACCACCATTTTACTTTATGTCTCTGTGAATTCGATTGCTCTAGGTACCTCATACAAATGGAATCATACGGTATTTGTCCTTTTGATGGGCTTATTTCACTTAGCATAATGTCTTTAAGGTTTTTTCATGCTATAGCATGTGTCAGTTTCCTTCCTTATTAAGGCTGAATAATATTCCATTGTTTGTATATACCAAATTTTGTTCATCCATTCATCATTGATGAACACTTGAGTTGCCTCCATTTTTTGGCCTTTGTAAACAATGTTGCTATGAACATGAGTGTACAAATGTCTGTTCGAAGCCCTGCTTATTGCTCTTTGGTAGAACTATGATTTGTTTAGACCTATATTATCAGTTTTCTTATTTAAAACACTGTAATGTGCTCCTTGTTTTATTATTTTCTTGTTCAATATCTTGTTTTGGGTGCCATTTCCTCTATTTTAGTATAGTTTTTCCACATAAATCTGTCTTCTTTCTTTAAGATCATAGAGCGGGTATTGAAAATATGAGGAATTTGAGGAATAATGTATTAAGGGCTCACGCTCTCTGGTAGAAGATATACAACTTTAGGGTTTATGTATTTCGCTCTCCCACCCACCTCCCACCCTAATCACTTTTTTGCTTTTTTGCTATGTCCCAGTTTCCACATCATATTCTTGTGTGTGTTTGTGTGTGTGTGTGTGCGCATGCATGTGTGTGTGTGAGAGAGAGAGAGAGAGTCTTACTCTGTTGCCCAGGCTGGAGTGTAGTGGCGCGATCTTGGCTCACTACAACCTCCGGCTCACTTGAACCTCCTGGGTTCAAGCAATTCTTCTGCCGTACCCTCCCAAGTAGCTGGGATTACAGGCGCCTGCCGCCACACCTGTTTAATTTTTTGTATTTTTAGTAGAGACAGGGTTTCACCATGTTGACCAGGCTGGTCTTGAACTCCTGACCTTAGGTGATCCAGCTGCCTTGGCCTCCCAAAGTGTTGTGATTACAGGCGTGAGCCACCATGCCTGGCCTCCATACCATATTCTTAGAATATCATACTAATCTACTGGCTTAGTAATCAGTTACTATAATACAATTGTTTAACTCAGAGTTAAACAATTAATTTTAGTGCCCATGATAGTTTAAGAACTTCACATAAAGATAAGAGAGCTTAATTTTAATTGGAAAAAACAATTTGCTGATATTATTTAGTCTTCACAGCTGGTATTAAGCTATATATCTGTTTTTAACACCAGACTTTCTCATGCTGTAGACCTGGGCTATTCAATACAGTAGCCACTAGCCGCATGTGGCTATTTGAATTAAAATTAATTACAATTAAATTAAACTTTCTGTTTCTCAGTTGCACTAGCTACATGTCGGGTACTCAATAGCTGCATATAGCTAATGATCACCATATTTATTGGGCAGCTCTGATACAGAAATTTGATCTGATTATTCAACTTCAAAGTTTGAGTCTTTTATTCTTTTTTCCAGCTTGACAGTCTTTCTCTTTTCTATCCTTCAAAAGCCTGTGAAATTTATTCTCTATCTTTAGGGAAGCCTAAGCTGTTTATAAAACATTTTGAGAATGCTTAACTTTTAAGAGTTAAATTAAGGTGTGAGATTTAGTAGAAATTGTGTGTGTTACAAGGGTAAAGGAAAAATTTTCATTGATTTGTGTTGAGATTGTGCTAAAGGATGAGTTCCTAAAGATAATACAAGTAAAATACAAGTGGCTGTGGCTTAGAAAAGGAAAGTGTATCTATTTAGTCTAAACTGAAGGCAGAGAAAGATACCGCAGTTGAATTAAGGGACCCTGGTGAGTCATAGTCAATACCTTTGATAATAATCATGCTGTTTTGTGTTCTGATAGGCTCAGAAACTGCATAGGTCAGCAATTTTGCTAGTGTTAAATTTTAAAATTGATGTTACTATACCTGAAATGTTAATTATTTTATATATGCTACGAATTTATTATTAGAACGTAATTCTTAATTGTTCTTACAAGGCCTGTCAAGTATTATTTGCTAGACAAAAATTCTTGTGTTTAAACCCACTAATTTGTATTCCATCCACCCAAAACTCTGACTTCCTAATCACAACTAGGAATTATACATTTCTGGTAATTTAGTTTTAACCATTTTGTTATACTAATCATTCTGTGTTTACAAGATATAGAACTTTCTGCATTGATGGAAGTGTGTTTAAATTGTATAGTAGTAGAAAATAGAGCATTACAATTTGATAAAATAAACATGTAAAGCATAAATCAGAGCCTTATAAGTTTCATGATCAAAGAGGTAGTTTTTAATTTTGTGACTATATTGTCCTCACTAGTAGTTCAGTAATTGGTCCAGGAGATGCATCTAAGTGAAACAAGGCAGTGCTATTTTGTAGGCACCTCTCATTTGTTAGCTGTAAGAATACAGTGATACTAGCAGTTGGTTTGCAGCATTAGAGATGTAGGTGAAGGCAGAGATTAAAATGCATGTTAAATTGTTAATGCTGACTGGAAAGAAAAAGATTGTTTTACATTTTAATATTTGTAATTTATATAAAGTTTTCTAAAAGTTACACAGTAAAGAATTACCCCCTTTATTCCATTTGGTTACATGTGTACTCGTATATATATTTTTAAATTTTGCCCCGGTAACTTTGCTATGTTAGAAACAAATCAAATATTTATTAGATTACATTATAAATGTTGAACTGGGCCACAAAAGTGGATTTCTTTTATTAAGATTGATAGAATGAAGATGTGAGAATGAATTGTAAGCTTGAAGTAAAAATTGCTTAAATTTTTTTTCCAAGAAGAAAGGCTGTGTTGTTTGGTGATAGTTGGGGACTGACTGAGCATTTTGGCTGTATTCCGAATTCTGCCACTGACTCACTGTGTTTTTTGGCAAGTAACTAACTTATCCTCACTGAAACAAGTTCTTGATTCTTTACTTCTCTGTGTGTAAAGTTAGCATAATAATATTGTGCTAACCTCAGATGGGTTGTGTAATGGTTTCCCACTTTAGAACTTTCCAGCATAAAAATAGTATGGATTTTCAGTGCCTTGCTTTTTAAAATAATTATTTCTAAGTTGTTGTTTATTAGGTAAGTATGTTAGACAATTTAAATGCAAAACAAAACTTTTACTGTACTTTTCAAAATATAGCAAACCTCATAAATTTTAGTTATATACAACATTTTAAGGACCGTACCCTATAAAGTATGAATAACTATTTTATTCATTTATTTTAGTGTCAGAAAAAAGAAGAATTTATTGAAAGAATTCAAGGTTTAGATTTTGATACAAAAGCAGCAGTTGCTGCACATATTCAAGAGGTAATATATACAATTTTATGTGCTATTTATGAAGCTTGTGGTGTATTTATTTATCTATCTCCTAAAGTACCTAAAAGTAATATAATAAGCAAGAACAAATCAAGACCAAATATAGATGAACCCTGCTTTTATACAAATTGTCTTCTCTTTAGAGATAGTTCCTTAAGTTTGGCACAGTGTTAACTACAAATATACTGTTGCCCTTATTCTATAGTGACATAGGCAGAAAGTGTTAAAAAGTCATAGTATACGCAAGAACAAATCAAGATCAAATAGATATGGAGCCTGCTTTTATACAAATTGTCTTGTCTTTAGAGATAGTTCCTTACACATGGCACAGTGTTAACTATAAATATACTGTTGCCTTTATTCTATAGTGACATGGGCAGAAAGTGTTATTTGAGGAATGAGGTATATGTCTTTGTTAGAATGGATTACAAAGCAGTAAATGGAAACAGCAGAAAGTGGAACACTGCTTGTAATTCAAAGCGATAGTGAGGTAAGATGACAAGCTTAGTATTGTCATTCTAGTGATTTTCTTTTGAATGAATAGACAGCATAATTTTTATTAAAGATATTACTTGAATTATAAACACATTAATGATTTGTAGCATTCATATAAAAACTTAAGTCTTGGGCATATTGTGCAGTGTCAAATAATTGAAATTAAAATTTGTTAAGATTCATTTTTTTTTTTTTTTTTTTTTTTTTTTTTTTTTTTTTTTGAGGCGAAGTCTCGCTCTGTCGCCCGGACTGGAGTGCAGTGGCCGGATCTCAGCTCACTGCAAGCTCCGCCTCCCGGGTTTGCGCCATTCTCCCGCCTCAGCCTCCCGAGTAGCTGGGACTACAGGCGCCCGCCACCTCGCCCGGCTAGTTTTTTTTTTTTGTATTTTAGTAGAGACGGGGTTTCACTGTGTTAGTCAGGATGGTCTCGATCTCCTGACCTCGTGATCCGCCCGTCTCGGCCTCCCAAAGTGCTGGGATTACAGGCTTGAGCCACCGCGCCCGGCCAAGATTCATTTTAAAAGCTATTTCTGTATCTGTCTATTCTTGGGCTTTTAATCTTATAAAGACACTTTAGAATTAGAGTATGTTAAATTTACATGTTGATTAGAAAAGGGAAAAGAAAATTTTTAAATAGTGAAAATTGGTAGTATTTAAAATATATATATATATTTTTTAATTTTTTTATTTTTTGAGACGGAGTCTCGCTCTGTCACCCAGGCTGGAGTGCTGTGGCCGGATCTCAGCTCACTGCAAGCTCTGCCTCCCGGGTTCACGCCATTCTCCTGTCTCAGCCTCCCGGGTAGCTGGGACTACAGGCGCCGCCACCTCGCCTGGCTAGTTTTTTGTATTTTTTAGTAGAGACGGGGTTTCACCGTGTTAGCCAGGATGGTCTCGATCTCCTGACCTCGTGATCCGCCCGTCTCGGCCTCCCAAAGTGCTGGGATTACAGGCTTGAGCCACCGCGCCCGGCTAAAATATTCTTTATTTAGAAGATTTTTGTGTTTTGTAATCTTTTCTCTTATTTAGCATTCGTAAAGCCCAGATTTCTTATCAGTAACATTATTGTCAACCATAAGCATATTAGTACTTTACAAGATGTAGTTTTATTGGTAGTCTCCCATTATAGAGACATATTTGCTTTACGCTAGTTACATGGTTTTATTTTATTCTGAATAAATGCTAAGTATTGCAAGTTATGGAATTTGCCACCATCCTTGGAAGTGTAATTATTTTTGCTATTATGAAAGTTAAAGCAAATTATTAGAATTATAGTGAGAAATGGAAGGCACTTATATAACTTTTCCATTCTTTTAAAAATCTTTATACTGGTAATCCTTTCTCCTAAGCTTCTGTGACAGTGTCATCTTCAGAATCTATAAAGACCTAGATATTCAATAACAACAATGCAATAACATATATCCTACAAGATTAAAAACCTTTTGCTCTTGAATTCAAGTACAATAAATTAAAAGTCTTATCTACAAAATTCAGTTGATTTTGTTAAAGAAGTTGTCAGGATATATCAACATTACTTTCCTTTAAGAATGCCTTGAGTTAAATATTAATATTTTATTTTTGTTGACTAGAAAATGAATATTAATTCATTTAAGGATTATATTTAGTTAAAAATAATTTTTATTTGTAGTGTTTTCATCATTAATTTCAAATGTTCTCCTTTTAACATCATGCTGGCTTTTCATATTTTATATGGGTTATATAATACTTGAGCTAATATTGTACTATAGTGGAATAGATTTTTAAGTATTAACCACTTTTTTGGTTGTTTATTTCGGTTACTTTTCTAAAGGTAACTCATAATCAGGAAAATGTGTTTGACCTGCAATGGATGGAAGTGACTGATATGTCACAGGAGGACATAGAACCACTCTTGAAAAATATGGCATTACATCTAAAAAGACTTATAGATGAGAGAGATGAACATTCAGAGGTTTGTAAATTTCTTTCAGTATATTGTGAAAGTCTGCTTTCCAAAAAGAAAATAGTAGCTTTAGGCAGTTTTCAGAAATGATACTATTTCTTAGAGGCGGGTAATACAGGAGTGTCTTTTTTTGTGTGGAACACAGGAGCCTGAAAGGATGTGTAAGAACCCCAAATTGCTAGTAAACAGATTGCAGTTAGGTTTTCTCTTCTCCTTTTCTTTTTTTTTTTCTTCAGACGGAGTCTCGCTCTGTGCCCAGGTTGGAGTGCAGTGGTGCCATCTCGGCTCACTGCAAGCTCCGCCTCCCGGGCTCACGCCATTCTCCTGTCTCAGCCTCTCTGAGTAGCTGGGGACTACAGGCGCCCGCCACCACGCTCGGCTAATTTTTTGTATTTTTAGTAGAGACGGGGTTTCACTGTGGTCTCTTATCTCCTGACCTCATGATCCGCCCGCCTTGGCCTCCCAAAGTGCTGGGATTACAAGCGTGAGCCACCGCGCCCGGCCTCTCTTCTCCTTTTCTTTTAAATTAACATTATTCTTTTGTTCCTGTGTGTTTTTCAAGTCATCCCCACAGCTTTGGCAACAATACAAAAGTGTGAAACTGAAAATATAGTTGATGTAACTGGAAAAATCATTGCCGTGAAGCTTAAGAATTTGCTTAAGGCTAATTTCTTAGTTTTATTGCCACATGTTGAGGTTGGAAAAGTAAGTTTTAATAAAAGGAGAATAACAGGTGTTCTGAATAAAATGTCCCACAAAAGATCTCAAATGAGGTGTGATTTTTAAAAAGAGAATTATTTTAAGTCTGTTAAAACAGAACTTTGCTTTTTAAAAAGAGTAAAAGTGTACCAAGTTTTCTATCTGCAGTGTCTGAAAGCAGTTTATAATTTTAAAGAGTCTAGACTTTTAATGCATGTGATGGTGGGTAATATTTTCTTAATAGCAGAGCAAAGTACTCTGCCATTCTGCAGAATGTATAGCTTTTATCAGTTTCATTTATATGCGAGAGACAGTTTTGAGCTTATTTGTAGAGAATCTATATCAATACTCCTGAGACCAGTGAAAGACTACATAGAGAAAATTCCTAAACATTTTTTTCAGAATAAAACTTTCTTGTCTCTGTAGGGATTAGTCAGTTCTGATGTGAATTTTCAATTTTTCTTCAGGCGTTAAACAAAAAGAAAATATAGGAGATAAACATTTTAAAGCAACAATTAAATTTTTTAAAAAGCTGGGATATTGAGACCAAAGGAAGGAAAGAATAAATTGGAAAACATTCCTACTATGCATCAGATTTATCCTGAAATACTCAGATCATTTCATTTTCAATCAGATTATTTAGCTATATGCTATCATTTTTTAGTGTCTTTTTACTGATCTATGCATTTTCTAGAATATTTATTTGTATTTCAAGTTGTTAAAGGTATTGCAGTAAGGTATCCTCCAGTTTCTGAGGAATTATTTCTAAGAATCTATACTTTTATTTTATTTTATTTTATTTTTTAAATTTTTTTGAGATGGAGTCTGGCTCTGTCGCACAGGCTGGAGTGCAGTGGTGCAATCTCAGCTCACTGCAACCTCCGCCTACCAGGTTCAAGGAATTCTCCTGCCTAAGCCTCCCAAGTAGCTGGGTTTCAGGCGTGCACCACCATGCATGGCTAATTTTTGTCTTTTCAGTAGAGACAGGGTTTGGCCATGTTGGCCAGGCTGGTCTCTAACTCCTGACCTCAGGTGATCCTCCTACCTCGGTCTTCCAAAGTAATGGAATTACAGGTGTGAGCCACTGCACCCAGCCTATACTTTGGTTTTATATGACTGATGGGTGCATATAAAATGTTAGATCTTGGGGTGGGCGTCTCAAAAAAAAAAAAAAAAGTTTGATCCCATTTAAGTGAATTGATTAATGCGGGGTGAACAGAATACTTATCATTACATGATTCTGGTAAACTAAAAGGAATATGAAATACTATATAGAATGATTGTTTGAAAAACCTTTTAAAATATGTTATCCTGCCAATTAAGCATTTTTGTTGAATTTGTTTTTCAAATAAGGAAGAAAAAGTCATACTCTTCTGTCTCAGATACTTGGGAAGCAACTTGCTAGCTGGGATAGGGTGGGGGAGAGATATCCAATCATCTGGGAAATTTTTTTCCCTCAATTTGGGCTACCAGTAGACTAACTTGAAAAGGTCATTTAAAAAATTGTGAAAAATGTTAGACAAATGTAAAGGTGGCATGTAAATGTAATTCTGTGTCATGTATTAGATTGAAACAAGTTCTTATTTAGAGTTTCCCTTTAACTTTTTTTTTCTTTTGATTAGCTTTTGTTATGATTGTTTCACTTCAGTCTAAAAAGTATATATTTGGTCACCCTTTTAAACATTTCTCTTTTGTGTTCTTAATGCTATAGAAAAAGTATGTCTTCAGTCCTCTCCTTTTACTAAAAACCAAATGGGGATTTTTAATGAATTTAAGATCTCTTTATTATCACTATTTATTTTATGCTAGACTTTGTGCTGTAAGTGTATAACAGTATACACTTGTATAACAGTATGTGTTATACTGTTTTATTAAATCTGCATGAAAACCCCATTTTGTAGATAAAGATACTTGAGCCCCAAGTAGTTAAGTAATTTGCCAGATCTAACTCCACTGCCTGTGGTTAGAAACATAATACTGTAATACCTTTGCCTAAATCCATGATTGTACTGGGCACATCTCTAATTTCTTTTCCTTAATAATGAGTTCTACAAGTAGAATTAATAGGTCACCTGTTTTTGTGTTTTGTTTTTTTTTGTCTTTAGCATTGATGTATCTTTTTATGTTCAGTCTTCAGTATATATTAAGAAACAACTGGTTTTTGCAAGGTCTTGTGCTTGGGAGCAAAAAAACTGACAAACTATTTCAAAAAAGAACCAAAGATTGTTATAGTCTAATAAGGAAGTTATTTTATTAAAATAATTAACTATAATAAAATTGTGAAAGTGATAAGTACAAAAAATAATATATATCATTTTTATATATATTCCTGTAGCATATAGTATATATTCCTATATATATTCTTACACATATGCTACAGGAGTGGGAGGGCATATGAAATTAGTTATGCTTTAAAAACATTTGCCGTCAGATTATTTTGTTTTGTTTGTTTTTGCATCAGACTATTTTGAAAGTGTATGGGAAACCTTGAGCTCAAGAAGTTACTGCCATTAGAAAAAAGTCAAAATATCTAAATAATCTTTAATGGAAAATACTCTGGGAACTCTTAAACCCTAAAATACTAGGTTTCTTTCTTTCTTTTTAATATTTTGTAATATGTAGTTCATTGACTTTTGGAAGTTCTTGATAGATATTGCCATTTCACCACCTACTAAGTTCAAATGTAGTGTCTGTCTCCTGTATTTTCTCCTGTTCTTAGTTTTGTGAATTGCTTAATTGAATATTTTTGAGCACCCATTTTTGTGTAAAATACTATGCTAGATAAAATTAGAGATTGAGAGATACAAAGGAGGTGTAAGAAAGATTGATTCTGGTTTATTGAGAAAACTACATTATTTGTAAGTACAAAATATGAGCTAGCATATAATTAAGTGCTAGTTTATTTGTGTATGAGACAAATATTATATACTTACTACTATCTGTCAGCTTTGTTAGAGTCAGGAGATGTTAGAAAGCAAGATTAAAGGTAATTGAGACAGTAAGAAAATATACAAATAAAAGTTGACTCCAAGTACATGGAGTCAACTATGAAAATTAATAACACTATTCACAGAGAGATAGGGAAGTTGGGATGAGCACACTGATAGAAGGATAGAACTGAATAGTGTCATTGTACATAGGAACCATCCTTCAAAAAGTGCCAAGAAAGGAATGTGATTTTTTTTTTCCCGAGTAAAAGAAACTTGTATATCTTTGAAGAACACTGAGAAAAAAGCCAATAAGAAGAAAGAAATTGAAATGTTTAAGTAAGGAATATGTATTAGCAGCAAAAAAAATGCATAAGAAGAAAGGAGTTAATCCCAGGTGGTTTTGTTTCTTTGGCAAATTGGAGGAGAGGTCATTTATTGGAAGTAATGATAGCAGTTTGCAGTTGGAGGCTTAAGTAGAGAAAAGGTAATACATTTACAGAGTCATCATAGGGAAATTTGAAAGGAGATCAGCAATATTTCAATAAAAGGATAGATGGGCAGTGGAAAGAGTTTAATTGAAAATGGATGGTAAGATCTGTAGTAGGACTGTGTAACTTCTTGTTTTTCTGCTAGAGCTTTATCATCTTGGAACAAAAATAGAGAAAACTGATGGTGGGTCAGGAAGATAACAGTGTTAGAGTCAAACTTGAATTTGAATCTCTGCTATCTGTATTATTGGTTGGGTGACTTTTGTTAAGTTATTTAATCTATATGAGCCTAAGTTTTCTCATGTCTAAAACTGGCATAATACCTCTATTGCAAATTGTAGTATTGGATGAGATCTTGTTGGAAAATCCCTCACAAGTTCTATAAATGTTAATTCCTTTTTCTTTTTCTGCAAAGAGTGAGTCAGTAACAGCACAGTAAGGATGACATTTAAGGGCCTAATTATAATTCCAGGCTGAGTAGAAACTAAAGTAGCCAGGAATAATCTTCTGGACTGAGTAAAAGCGGGGAGGAGTTGAGTGATTAAAGATTCAGGAGTAGGTATGGTGACATAGGAAAATGACAGTAAAGGAGGCATGCTACAATAGAAAAATTGCTTCCTTTGCTAGAGAAAACTGTATGTATTGAATAAGGAGTGGACATGAAATTAGTAGGGAGAAAAAGAAATGGGAAGTAACATTCTGAGATTCATCAACAGACATACTGGAATCGGAAAGCAATAGTTACAGGCAGGAAGGTAAGACAGACCTTGGTACAGGTGCTGAAATGTATCCTGAGGATAAATAAATGAATTGTGGTAGGTGTTAGGAAAAAAGAAAGTAATGATTCAGGGAAGGCAGATAAGACTTGGTGATGAAAAATAAAGCAAGGATGCTTATTTCATGATCCCAAGATGGTAACCCCACCCATTCTTTCTGGAATAGTAGTACAGCTGAAATTTCTATATAAGACAGTTTATTTGCTTGAGAAGTTTGAAAGAAAAACCTGAGAAATTGGTTTAGAGTAAGATAATTTACAGATAACAAAAGGAAAATTAGGGGAAGGGAGGAATAGGTACATATAGCCCTTAAAGTTTAGATTTAGGAAAATGAAAAGGAGGTTTGTGTCCCATGGAGGGGAAAGAGAGAGAGAGAGGAAGGGGGCAGAGAGGAGAGAAGAGGGGAGGGGAGGGGAGGAGAGGGGAGAAGGAAGGAAGGAAGGAGGGAAGGAAGGAAGGAAGGAAGGAAGGAAGGAAGGAAGGAAGGAAGGAAGGAAGGAAGGAAGGAAGGAAGGAAAGAAGGAAAGAAGGAAGGAAGGAATCTGTCTTTGAGATGGGAAGCAGAAGGAAGGAAGGAATCTGAAAGCGGAAGGAAGGAAGGAATCTATCTTTGAGATGGGAAGCAGATTGGAACTGCTATTAGAGAGAGCAGAAGATGTGGAGTTAGGCTGGCCTGAAGTCGTGGCATGTTAGCTAGCTGTGTGATTATGGAGAAATCAATCACTGTTCCTCAGTTACTTACTGCAGAGTAAAGAGATTAAGCTAAACCTTTGAGGTATTGTTAGAACCCTCCAAGAACCCTGTTCATAATTCAAGAGCAGTGCTGTCCAATTCTGCTGTGATGGCAAGATTGTATTTCTGGGCTGTCCAAGATTGTATTTCTGGGCTGTCCAAGATTCTGTTTCTGGGCTGTCCCAGTGCATACAGTAATGGCTGTGTGCACTTGAAATGTGGCTAGTGTGACTAAGGAACTGAATTTTATTTTATTTTATTTTTTTGAGACTCTCACTCTGTCAGCCAGGCTGGAGTGCAGTGGAGCAATCTTGGCTTATTGTAATCTCTTGCCTCAGCCTCCCGGGTAGCTGAGATTATAGGTGCGCACCACCATGCCCAACTACTTTTTTTGTATTTTTGGTTCATATGGGATTTCACCATGTTGGTTAGGCTGGTCTTGAACTCCTGACCTCAAATGATCTGCTCTCCTTGGCCTCCCTAAGTGCTGGGATTACAGGTGTGAGCCACTGTGCCCGGCCCAGAACTGAATTTTTAACTTAAAAAAATTTTAATCAAATAGCCACCTATGCTACTGGCTATTATATTGGACAACATAGTGCCAGCCAAATCACTTTATTTCTTTTCTATGTCAGCAGGTCTTTTATGCCTTTCCACCATTGGCTGTCTAATCTAATCATTTTCATCATAATTGATTTCTTTTGTTAAAAAAAACTAGAAAGGGAAAAAATAGCAAAGACATGGGATGAACCCCAAATGCCCCTCAATGATAGACTGGATAAAGAAAGTGTGTTACATATAAACCATAGGATACTGTGCAGCCTTAAAAAGGAATGAGATCATATCCTTTGCAGGGACATGGATGAAGCTTGACACCTTTATCCTCAGCAAACTAATGTAGGAACAGAAAAGCAAACACCACACGTTCTCACTTTTCAGTGGGAGCTGAACAATGAGAGCACATGGACACAGGGAGGTGAACAACACTCACTGGCGCCTGTCGGGGGAGGCCAGGTGGGGAAACATTAGGGAAAAGAGCTGATGCATGCTGGGCTTAATACCTAGGTGATGGGTTGTCAGGTGCAGCAGACTACCATGGCACACATTCACCTATGTAACAAACATGCATACCCTACCACGTGTACCTCGGAACTTAACAAATAAATAAATAAATAAATATAAAAAGAAAAAAACTAGGAAGGGAAAAACATAATTATCTTGTTTAGTATCATTTACTAAGTAGCTCATGCATGAACTGTTGAATGGAACTTTTAAGAATGACAACTAAATATGATAGTTAAGATGTTTTTGACCAATGAATTGTTTTTGATATCGTAGTGCAATTCTTAGACCTAGTGGATCTTGTTGATATGTTTAGTTTGCTAATACGTAGAATACTGAAAGTGATTCTGTGTGTATTTCTAGACTATCATAGAACTCTCTGAAGAGCGGGATGGTCTTCATTCTCTACCCCATGCCTCTTCATCTGCACAGTCACCCTGTGGTTCTCCAGGCATGAAGCGAACAGAAAGTCGACAACATCTGTCGGTGGAACTGGCAGATGCTAAAGCCAAGATAAGAAGGCTTAGGCAGGAATTGTAAGTTGCTGATTTTCGAGGTTCATTGAATTTATGTGGTCCCAAAGGTGACCTAAACAATATTTTTAAGCTTATGGAAATATTGCTAGCTTGTGTCAGTGTTTTCACAAGTATGTGTCAAAATAAGAAAAATAAGGAGGTTGGCATAAGGTTTTCCTATTGTTAAATCTTACCAATTTAAAGGATACCTGTTATTCTGGATTTATGGCCTTTCTAGCTTTCTAGTGTTAATGTATTTTTTTATTAAAATAAGGTCCTCCTTTGGCAAATTGGAGCTCTTAATTTTTTGTCTTACTTTCCTTGAAATCCAAATTACTAGGAACTACTGATGGAGACCAGTACGTCTAACTCTTTTAAAATTAATGTTTTGTACCTATTCTCCCCCCCAAAATTTAATGTTTTAAAAGACTGAGTTCTTGGCGTTATACTATTACCAAAAGATAGTTTCGTGTATGTGTCTTGCATTGAAATGCCTCAGTCACGTACTCAGTAAAGGTAAATACAGTCATGTGCCACGTAACGACATTTCATTTAACAGTGGGCCACGTATATGATGGTGGGTGGTCCTGTAAGATTACAATGGAGCTGAAAAATCCCTATCATCTAGTAATGCCTTGATGTTCCTGACCCTGTGTAGGCCTAGGCTAATGTGTGTCTTAGTTTTTAACAAAAAAGTTTAAAAGTAAAAGCAGAAAAGAAAAATGCTGATAGAATAAGGATATAGCCTATATGGCCAGGCGCGGTGGTTCACACCTGTAATCCCAGCACTTTGGGAGGCTGAGGTGGGCAGATTGCCTGAGGTCAGGAGTTCAGGACCAGTCTGGCCAACATGGTGAAACCCTGTCTCTACTAGAAAATACAAAAAAATTATCTGGGCATGGTGGGGTGCACCTGTAATCCCAGCTACTCGGGAGGCTAAGGCAGGGGAATTGCTTGAACCGGGGAGGTGGAGGTTGCAGTGAGCTGAAATGATGACACTGCACTCCAGCCTGGGTGACAGAGCGAGACACTGTCTCAAAAAAAAAAAAAAAAAGAATAAGGATATAAAGAAAGAAAATATTTTTGTACAGTTGTACAATGTGTTTACATTTTAAACTAAAAGAGTTAAGTTTAAAAATTTTAAAGTTTATTAAAAGCATGGCTGGTGCTGTGGCTCATGCCTGTAATTCCAACACTTTGGGAGACCGAGGCAGGTGGATCACTTGAGGTCAGGAGTTCAAGACCAACCTGGCCAACATGGTGAAACCCTGTGTCTACTAAAAATACAAAAATTAGCCAGGCGTGGTGGTAGGCACCTGTATGTAGTCCCAGTTACCTGGGAGGCTGAGGCAGGAGAATCGCTTGAACCCAGGAGGTGGAGGTTGAAGTGAGTTAAGAGCACAGCACTGCACTCCAGCCTGGCGGACAGAGCGAGACTCTGTCTCAAAAAAAAAAAAAAAAGTACCATTTTTAGTATTTTACACCCTATTTTTACTGTACCTTTTCTATGTTCAGATATGTTTAAAAACACAAATACTTACCGTTATGTTATGGTTGCCTATGGTATTCAGTACTGTCACATGCTGTATAAGTTTGTAGTCTAGAAGCACTAGGCTACACCACATAGCCTACGTGTATAGTAGGCTATTACCGTCTAGATTTGTGTAAGTACTATATATGCTCGGTGATGTTTGCCCAGTGATGAAATCACCTAACTCGTTAGAGTGTATTCCCATACTTAAACGATGCATGACTGCATTCAGATTTGGATAGTGCTGATGAAATTTTATTTTTTTAATTTTAAAAGACCATTACAGAAAACTAAGTATAAATGTTACATAGGCATTCCTTGGTGAACCACAAGTAAAGATGTGATCAGTCTCTGCTGGAGATTTGTTTTTATTTTGTACTTTTAAAAGAACAAAGGATTTT
Organism: Rhinopithecus roxellana; assembly: GCF_007565055.1. NCBI lineage: Eukaryota > Metazoa > Chordata > Mammalia > Primates > Cercopithecidae > Rhinopithecus > Rhinopithecus roxellana. The sequence continues at coordinate 87,096,270 of NC_044565.1, forward strand.
TGTTGTGGCGGCTTTTTTTTTTTTTTTTGGTTTGGTTTCTTGGAATTTGAGCTTCAGAATATAGATTTTAAGTTTAAAACCACAATGTAGCAATTAAATTTATTTGCTGATTATTTAAAGTAGTTAAAGAAAGTGACTGAATATGCAAGGTAGAAAAAATATTGCAGTACATAGGAAAATTTGAAAATAAAAAATAACAGCTTTCATTTGTGGATGTCTGCATTATTATGTATCTATTGAAATGAACATGCCCAGGATATTCTATAAACAGCTGCACCAGGAAAATTAGGGAAGAGATTGCTGTTATTAGTTTGACTGGCAGTTAATGGATAGTCTAAATAGTGAACACTAGTTTGTTCCATATAATTTAGCACAATTTCTCCAGTCTTTAGATAAAGCCTGCAATTAGAACCGTAATGATGGCTGTGAATTTGTTTAAGGTTTTGCACTATGTTCGAATTTAATTTTTAAATAAAATTTACTTGTACATAGAGTACATTAAAATTCCAAACAACTTGAGGAGATTGATGAAATTTGGTTTTCTAATACTGATTAGAAAATGTAAATGGATATTTTTAATGGGTAAATAAATGTGCCAGTATTGTGAGAAGTATTCCCAGTAACTAGCTTTTCAACAAATACCATCTAATATCTTCATTGCCCTTTGAAAATGTGTTTCTTTATGGATTTCTTCTATTAAAAAGAAATAAATCTCCTATTAGTTCTTTTTATTGGGACAAATCTCTACTAAAGTGAATGAAGTGCAGAAATCATGGTCGACAAAAACGGCAGGTTGCCTTATACTGAATGGAAACTATACAATAAGTAATTACAACTAGAAAGTGCAAATTAACAGCATACTCATTTATGGGGCAGTACATTATGATATAATTGCTTTTGATTTATAAACATATAGTGTAAAAGTATAATTTGTGATATGGGTGAAAGAAGTAATTTTTTAATTTAAAATAGTAATTTCACTTTTATGCAGTAGTTAATATTACCAAAGAGTTCCTTTAACTCTGCCTCCATAAATCCCATGTTTTGAAAGAATTTTTCTAATATAAACTCTTCGTTATTTTTCAAAAAAATAAAAGCCTTGAGATATAATTGAGATATAATTCGCAGGTCAGAAAATTCATCCTTTTAAAGTGAACAATTCAGTGGTTTTAGTCTATTCATAGAGTTGTGCAGTCATCACACAGCAATTTCTTGTGGGTTTTTTCTTGTTGTTGTTGTTGTTTGAGATGGAGTCTCGCTCTATTACCCAGGCTGGAGTGCAATGGCGTGATCTTGGCTCACTGCAGCCTCTGCCTCTTGGGTTCAAGCAATTCTGCCTCAGCCTCCTGAGTAGCTGGGATTTACAGGTGTGCACCACCACACCTGGCTAATTTTTTTTACTTTTAGTGGAAATGGGGTTTCACTATGTTGGTTAGGCTGGTCTTGAGCTCCTGACCTTGTGATTCACTGCCTCAGCCTCCCAAAGTGCTGGGATTACAGGCATGAGCCACTGCGCCCGGCCCACACACCAATTTCACGACATTTTCATCACCGCAAAAAGTAACCCCGTATTTAGTAATTGTCACTATCCATCCCCCTTTGCTGTCAGCTCCTGGCAATCACTAATCTACTTTCTGTTTTCATGAATTTGCCTATTCTGGACATTTATTGTATACATTGTATGTATAAACGAAATCATACAGTACGTGCCTTTTGTGGCTGGCTTCATTTACTTAGCATAATGCTTTCCAGGTTCATCCATGTTGTAGCATGTATCAATACTTTATTCTTTTTAGAGTTGAATAATATTCCACTGAATGGATATACCACATTTTGATTAACCGTTTTTTGGTTGATGGGCATTTGAATCCAGTTTTTGGCTATTATGAATAATGCTGCTATAAACATTCAGGTGCATATTTTTGTGTAGACATCTGTTTTGAATTCTGTGTGTTAACATACATGAGGAATGGCCAACATTCAACATTGTGAACATAATTAATGCCACTGAATTATATGTTTAAAAATGGTTAAAATGAGGCAGGGCATGGTGGCTTAAGCGTATAATTCCAGCACTTTGGGAGGCTGAGGCAAGAGGATTGCTTGAGCTCAGGAGTTTGAGACCAGCCTGGGCAACACAGGGAGACCCGTCTCTACAAATAATTTTTTAAAATTAGGGGTGTGGTGGCACGTGCCTGTGGTCCCAGCTACGTGGGAGCTTGAGGCAGGAGGATCACCTGAACCAGGAGATCAAGGCTGCAGTGAGCTGGGACTGCACCACTGCACTCCAGCCTGGGTAGCAGAGTGAGACCCTGTCTCAAAGGGGGAAAAAAAAAAACTTGAAAAAATTCTGAATACTTCTGGGTCCAAAGCAGTTCAGATAAGGGATACTTAACCTGTTTCAAATGCCTTTTAACTTGTAATGCACTTTTAGAAATCTGTCCCAAAAGCCAGGCACAGCAGTGCGCACTTGTAGTCCCAGTTACTTAGCAGGCTGAGGTGGAATTCTTGGGCCCAAGAGTTCAAAGCAAGGCTGGGCAACATAGTGACACCCTGTGTCTTAAAAAAGAAAAGAAAAAGAAAACTGTCCTGAAATACACAGGATTTTATGTATAGTAATGAGCTTATTTACTAAAAGATTATATAGTACAATGAAAAATGGAATCCATTTAATAGGGTATGGTTTCTCTAGCAAAGGGAATATTTTTCTACCATTAAAAATTATAGTTTTGGGCTGGGCACCATGGCTCATGCCTGTAATCCCAGTGCTGTGGGAGGTTGAGGCAGGAAGATTGCTTGAGGCCAGGAGCTCAAGACCACCCTGGACAACAGAGTGAGACCTCATCTCTACAAAACATTAGCCAGAAGTGGTGGCGCATGCCTATAGTCCCAGCTATTCCAGATGCTGAGGCAGGAGAATCACTTGAGTCCAGGAGTTCAGGGTTGCAGTGAGCTGTGATCATGCCACTGCACTCCAGCTTGGGCATCAGAGTGAAATCTTGTCTCTTAAAATATATAAGTATGTATATTTTTAATAATATATTTTAAATAATATAAACATTATATTTTATAATATGTATTAATATATAATGGTTTAGAAAAATGTAAGGGCATGAGGAGATTAGAACAATAAATTGTTTTATACAGTGAACATTTACTTTATTATTAAAGAACAGAAGGTAGAAAAGTAGAGATAGTAGTGGAGGCTTATTTTAAGGTGCTTGATTGTGAAGGAGAGAGAGAAAATGGAGATTAGAAGTAAAGCAATTCTAAGAGAAAAACTAATAGAAGAAATTTGAGGATGTTTATAGGCTGAAACCAATAGAGAAGTAAAGATTTTAGTATCTTACGGCAATTGGAAGTAATAATTTCCTTTCAGCCATTGTAAATGTTGAAAATAGTTGGAGACCCTTATAAGTCTCAGACACAGGTAGAACTGCCTTGCATAAAAATTCTTAGCTTAGGCCGGGCGCAGTGGTGCATGCCTGTAATCCCAGCACTTTGGGAGGCCAAGGCAGGTAGCACCTGAGGTCAGGAGTTCGAGACTAGCCTGAGTAACATGGTGAAACCCCATCTCTACTAAAAATAAAAAAAAATTAGCCTGCATAGTGGTGGGCGCCTGTAATCCCAGCTACTGAGGCAGGAGAATTGCTTGAACCTGGGAGGCAGAGGTTGCAGTGAGTCAAGTTCCTGCCATTGCACTCCAGCCTGGGCGACAGAGCAAGACTCTGTCTCAAAAAAAATTCTTAGCTTAACTGTCTGTGACTGCAGAGAGTGAGGAAGAGAGAAAGAAGAGTGGAAATAGAAGGGGTGGAGGGCAGGAAAGATGAAAAGAGAGAAAGAGAAAAATTGTATTACATACTATGAGAACATCAGCCATTGAGGTTAGCCTTTGGAAAAAGGGAAGAGGTTTGATTAATGGCATCTAATTATATAAATTCCTAATGTCTATCTTTGTTTTCTCTTCTAGATTAGGGTTATGGCTAATACTGTGTTCAACTAGTTATTTAGTAATGATAATACATTTATATTAATGCAGATGATGATCGCAGTTTTCAAAAATAATATACTTAATGAATATATTTTTGCATTTAAGGGAGGAAAAGACTGAACAGTTGTTGGATTGTAAACAACTTGAGCAAATGGAAATAGAACTCAAAAGGCTGCAACAAGAGGTTGGTACCTGGAATATCTATTATTTAGGACCACCAAGTAATTGGAAATTGATTTTCTTCCTTGTAATTTACAACCTTTCCTTCAATGCTTTATATAAATAAATGAGGTTACTGAGGCTTCAAGAGATTGGATGATTTTTTCAGAGTCTCTCTCTTCAAAAATGCCAGAGCCAAACTTTCTTCCATGTTAATGCTGTTCAAACTCTGCTAAGATTCAAAAGAGCTACTTAGGACTGGGGTAGTTCCAGATTTTTCTTTTTGATGTGTTTGGCTTCTGTGGCCTTGGAAGCTAGAACACCTCTACTGTAAACGATGCTCTTTATGTGTATCTCTCTGTGTCTCTGCTCCCTGATAGTGCTTTATACGAACTGATGTATGATAGAATGCTTTTTGATTTTTTCACTCTTTTCCTATTAAATAAGATTTAACAAATTTTAAAAGTATCTTTATTTTACAGCAGCTTCTTCTTTTTTCACCTTAAACCAAGAGTAATTAATAGTTCACTTTTACAGTCACTCTAATGTTTCATTTTTATTTGAGATTAGTGTGTGAGCTCTTTAATCCATAAGTGCTAAGGATTAGGATAAGGCTGGATAGTTGTTTTTTTCCCTTAACTTCCCCATACCTGCCATTTTAGATGCAGGGAATACTGTAATTGCCGGATCATAAACTGGGACCTTCATAGATAAATGAGACTGGTCTTCACAGTCTTTATTTCTAGACATGCTGTGGCTGCTTTTCTACTTGTTGGCAGCAGGGTTTTTTTTTTTTTTTTTTTAATGTATGTTGGTTCTCTCTAAAGCAGTAGTTTTCCGTCTTTTTGGTCTCAAGCCTCCTCACCACTCTTAAAAATTAATGAGGATTGGTTGAATATGGATTATATCTATTGGTATTTATCATATTAAAAACTAAAACTATGAATTTTTAAAAACTTAAGTCTGGCCAAGTGCAGTGGCACACGCCGGTAATCCCAGCACTTTGGGAGGCTGAGGCAGGTGGATCAAGAGGTCAGGAGTTCAAGACCAGCCTGGCCAACATAGTGAAACCCTGTCTCTACTAAAAATACAAAAAATTGCCCACCCGCCGCACGTACTAAGGAAGGCGCACAGCCCGCCGCGCTCGCCTCGCCGCCCCGCGTCCAGCTCGCCCAGCGTCCGCCGCACCTCGGCCAAGGCTTCAACAGACCACACCAAAATGCTGTCTCAAATGGAGCACGCCATGGAAACCATGATGTTTACATTTCACAAATTCGCGGGGGATAAAGGCTACTTAACAAAGGAGGACCTAAGAGTACTCATGGAAAAGGAGTTCCCTGGATTTTTGGAAAATCAAAAAGACCCTCTGGCCGTGGACAAAATAATGAAGGACCTGGACCAGTGCAAAGATGGCAAAGTGGGCTTCCAGAGCTTCTTTTCCCTAATTGCGGGCCTCACCATTGCATGCAATGACTATTTTGTAGTACACATGAAGCAGAAGGGAAAGAAGTAGGCAGAAACGAGCAATTCCCTCCTCCGTGATAAGAGTTGTCCCAAAGGGTTGCTTAAGGAATCTGCCCCACAGCTTCCCCCATAGAAGGATTTCATGAGCAGATCAGGACCCTTAGCAAATGTAAAAATAAAATCTAAACTCCCATTTGACAAGCTGAGAAAGGAAAGTTAAATACCAGATAAGCTTTTGATTTTTGTATTGTTTGCATCCCCTTGCCCTCAATAAATAAAGTTATTTTTTAGTTCCGGAAAAAAAAAAATACAAAAAATTAGCCGGGCGTGTTTGTGGGCACCTGTAATCCCAGCTACTCAGTAGACTGAGGCAGGAGAATTGCTTGAACCCAGGAGGTGGAGGTTGCAGTGAGCCAAGATCGCGCCGTTGCACTCCAGCCCAGGCAACAGTGCGAGGCTCCGTCTCAAAAAAAAAAAAAAAAAAATTAAGTCACTTGGGTTGGGTGCAGTGGCTCATGCCCATAATTGTAGCACTTTGGGAGGCCAAGGCAGGTGGGTTGCTTGAGCCCAGGAGTTAAAGACCAGCTGGGGCAACATGACAAAACCTCATCGCTACAAAAAAATGAAAAAATTAGCTGCACGTAGTGGGGCACACGCTTGTAGTCCCAGCCACTTGGGAGACTGAGGTGGGAAGATCACTTGAGCCTGGGAGATCGAGGCTGCAGTGAGCTGTGAATGTGCCAGTGATCAGCCTGGGTAACAGAGTGAGACCCTGTCTCAAAAAAAAAAAATCATTAAAAAAATAACCCATTTCATGTTAGACTCCATCTCTAAAATAAACAAATAGACTGGGCGTGGTGGCTCATACCTGTAATCCCAGCACTTTGGAAGGCCAAGGCAGGCAGATCACTTGAGGCCAGGAATTCAAGACTAGCCTGGGCAACATGGCAAAACCCTGTCTCTACTGAAAATACAAAAATTAAGTGGGTGTGATGGTGCACACCTGTAATCCCAGCTACTTGGGAGACAGGCACAAGAATCGCTTGAACCTGGGAGGTGGAGGTTGCAGTGAGTTGAGATTGTGCCACTGCTGCACTCCAGGCTGGGTGACAGAGTGAGACTCTGTCTCAAAAAAAAAAAATAGGCAGATGAATACATAGGTATTTTAATGAAATAACCATTATTTTCCAAAACAAAGAATAATGAAAAGAATGGTACTATTTTACATTTTTGCAGATCTCTTTAATACCTTGCTTAATAGATGACTACCTAGATTCTCATAGCTGTTTCTGCATTTAGTCTGTTAAGATGTCACACACAGGCCGGGCGCGGTGGCTCAAGCCTGTAATCCCAGCACTTTGGGAGGCCGAGACGGGCGGATCACGAGGTCAGGAGATTGAGACCATCCTGGCTAACCCGGTGAAACCCCGTCTCTACTAAAAAAATACAAAAAACTTGCCGGGCAAGGTGGCAGGCGCCTGTAGTCCCAGCTACTCGGGAGGCTGAGGCAGGAGAATGGCGTAAACCCGGGAGGCGGAGCTTGCAGTGAGCTGAGATCCGGCCACTGCACTCCAGCCTGGGTGACGGAGCGAGACTCCGTCTCAAAAAAAAAAAAGGTGTCACACACCATGTAGCCTCTGGAAAACTTTACTGTGCCCTCATGAAAGAATGAAAGTGAAAAAGATAAATAATGTCTTAGTGTTATTATGAAAATAGTTTTGACCTTCTGAACTCCCTGAAAAGGTTTCAGGGCCCACAGAAGACCCTGGATTACACTTTAAGAACTACTATCCTAAAAGATTACAATAAGGCTTTTAAAAGGTTGGATTTTAGTATTTGTCTCAAATGACATTAATATATGCACTAATGATTTTACTTGGAAGCTTTAAAAAAATGTCAGCAAGATTTTGGTATGTCACAACATATCTATAGAAACTTTACTTCTATACAGTAATTAATGATTTAGTAATATTGTTCACCTTTTCTGTATTTTTACCATCCTTTATTTTAAAATTAACTTTTTCACCATAAATTAATTGCAAATGGTTGTGTTACATAGATGTTAGCTTATTTTAAAATATCCTGAATATTTTTTACATTCCTGACAGAGAATATATTTTAAAAATATGAGCATAAATGTGTATATATATATGTTTAAAATACTTCATTTTTTTAAAAAAGGCTTTAAAAAAATTTTAGTAACGTATCCAAGATAATGAAAAAAAAAGTTTATATCTCCCCATTAAAAAAAAAATTTAGATATAATTTACATATCATAAAATTCACCTTTTTAAAGTATGTAATTCATTAATTTTTAAAGTAAATTTATCAGCCAAGTGCAGTGTCTCACGCCTGTAATCCCAGCACTTTGGGAGGCTGAGGCGAGTGGATCACCTGAGGTCAGGAGTTTTGAGACCAGCCTGGCCAACATAATGAAACTCCATCTCTACTAAAAATACAAAAATTAGCCCGGCATGGTGGTGGGAACTCAGCTACTTGGGAAGCTGAGGGAGGAGAAGCACTTGAACCTGGGAGACGGAGGTTGCTGTGAGCTGAGATCACACCATTGCACTCCAGCCTGGGCAACAAGAGTGAAACTCTGTCTCAGTAAATAAATAAATTTATCATATTGTGCAACAAAGAATAACAACTTGATAACGGAAAATAATAATTAAAATATACTTTTAAATTTTTATTTAGAACATGAATTTGCTTTCGGATGCTCGCTCTGCCAGAATGTACCGAGATGAATTAGATGCACTTCGAGAGAAAGCAATCAGAGTTGATAAGCTTGAAAGTGAAGTCAGCAGATATAAAGAGAGACTACATGATATTGAATTTTATAAGGCAAGAGTTGAGGTATGTTGCATAATTAACCATGATTTTTTTTTCTGTGTTAGAATTTTAACACATTTAAAATGCAGTTAATAAACATGAGAAACTCTTGAAATGGTGAACAAACAGTAAACACATTTGGGTATGTTTATTTTATGATAGATTAGCATATTGCTTTTAGTTAGACTTCTACAAAAGGGACCTGTGGATATTACTAGTTTTATTGAACTCTTTGGGGCTCTTCTTTTATTCCTTTCCTTAGCATCATATATAGAGCAGACCTTTGAAGTCCTTCTTATAGTCAAAATATTTATTTCTATTAATTTCAAACTTTTTCCCAAAAGTGAAAGCAAAACATATTTCAGATTGCTTCTTAATTGAGATCACTAAATTAAGATTAATGAGCCTCTATATATGCAAACAAATGAAAAAAATTTTTTCTAACTTGATAGTTACAGTTCAGTGTTACATGAAGTTGAGTTTGACAAGAATTTGATAAGTCAGGCTGGGCAGAGTGGCTCATGTCTGTAATCCCAGCACTTGGGAGGCCAAGGAGGGCAGATCACCTTAGGTCAGGGGTTCGAGACCAGCCTGGCCAACATGTCAAAACCCCGTCTCAACTAAAAATAAAAAAATTAGCCGGGCATGGTGGCACATGCCTGTAAGCCCAGCTACTCAGGAGGCTGAGGCAGGAGAATCGCTTGAACCCAGGAGGTGGAGGTTGCAGTGAGTCGAGATCGTGCCACTACATTCCAGCCTGGGTGACAGAGTGAGACTCTGTCTCAAACAAAACAAAACAAAAAAAGACTTTGACAGGTCTTGTATCTTTTTCTTCTTTCTCAGCTAATTTCCTCTTTATCTGTAAACAGGAGATTTTGGTCAATTTCAGTAGTAGGATAAGAAGGAAAGAGTATACAAAATCAAGAAATGAAAACATAAGAGAAAGTAGTTAGAACATTTTAGCTTGAAGGTTACCAGTAAGTAGACCCAATAGGACTGTAGAGATAAAGTACATATTAATTATTTGCCAGTTATTTAAGGCGTGTGTATGCATGACACTGTTAAGGGATTCTCATGAATATCACTGTCTTAGTATACTTTTTCTAGACTTTAGTTTAGAAACCATAGGTATATAACTTAGCAAGATAGAATTATGAACTCTTATCTTCAAAACATATGCAGGGACTTTTAAGGATTTCCTCAAGGTGTATTTATGTAAAATATTTATTAATAGAGCCTTGGTTTATGATTTATGTGAGTTCTGATTCAAGTCTTGGTATTTTACTGCAAAAACCTCAAGCCCTTCACTTCCAAGTTATAGCTCAAAGTACAGAGAAATATTTAAATCTATTTCAGTCAATACATTAAGCTTTGATTCCATGGAGAGTTGTATCTTAAATATCTGGAAGACTACTTGTACTTAGTTAATTCCTTATCTTTGTGACTGAGGAAGTTAAATATGCCCCGACAATTTAATGTGAAGTTATAGTAGTATTACATATCTTAAGTACTGAGTGTTTTGTTTGCATTCTGGGGTAAAAAGCCAATAAAACATTAATTGTATTTCTATTAGTAGGTTTAGTCATGCATAGAACTGTTGATAAAGATGGCTTAATGTTTTGTGGTAAGCTTTATGTTCCATAACTTTAAAAAATTAACAGATATTAACACATTTGTAATAAATGTTTATAGGAATTAAAAGAAAACAATCAAGTTTTATTAGAAACAAAAACCATGTTGGAAGACCAACTAGAAGGAACTCGTGCTCGTTCTGATAAATTACATGAATTAGAGAAAGAGAACTTACAACTAAAAGCTAAACTTCATGATATGGAAATGGTAAGTTTTAAGAGATAGATCAGTTACATGGCCTCTAAGGAAAACTTTTCAAGATTCAGCTGATTTCCTTGTATTGGCAAGGATGGCTAGTGTCCTTGAGGCTTTAACAGAGAAGAGAGAGCTAAATAAGTTAGATGCCTCCAACTTTATATAAATATAAAAGTAGTAGAAATTTCTGCTTTTGTTACAGAAGCATGTTACTTACTAATTTTGTCTTCAACCTTTCAATACCACAGTAAATAAGCTATTGTGTAAACATGTCTTTAAAAATACAGAAATCTGTTTGCTAAAATTTAGCATTGGTTCATAATTCTTTTGTTATATCACCAAAATAGTGTGTTGACTATGAAGAAGAATTTTCATTGTGTCCCCAAAGATCAGCTTAAAAGGATGTCAGACACTTAATCAGTATAATTACCAGTGATAATTATAAATGCCTTCAAATTATAAATGCCTTCAAAACAACAATTTAAGGAACTCATAATTATGACTAAGTTTCTGATAAATAAAAGTTGAGTAATAAAGTTTTTGCTTGAAATTGTACTGTTTCTTAGCCTTTTTTCTCTCCCTAATCCTTGCCAATAAAAAAGGAACGAGATATGGATAGAAAAAAGATTGAAGAATTAATGGAAGAAAATATGACTTTGGAAATGGCACAGAAACAAAGTATGGATGAATCATTACATCTTGGCTGGGAGCTGGAACAGATATCTAGAACTAGTGAACTTTCCGAAGGTATTCCCAATTTTTTTTTAATTTAAACAGATAATTGAATCATGAAGTTGTATTTATGTTTACTTTCAGTTCTTTATTTTCCGCAGTGGGAGATATCTCAGAAGACTACCTGTCTCCATAGATATGATTTCACACAGTAATACATTGTTTGCATTTTCTTGAGTCTGGTCCCTAGCTTTGCATGTCTTACAACTGAATTTTATGAATGCAGTAACAGATTTGATTGGTTTCTTTTTTTTATTTTTTATTTTTTATTTTTTATTTTATTTTATATATATATATATTTTTTGAGACGGAGTCTCGCTCTGTCGCCCAGGCTGGAGTGCAGTGGCCGGATCTCGGCTCACTGCAAGCTCCGCCTCCCGGGTTCACACCATTCTCCTGCCTCAGCCTCCCGAGTGGCTGGGACTACAGGCACCCGCCACCTTGCCCGGCTAGTTTTTTGTATTTTTTAGTAGAGACGGGGTTTCACCGTGTTAGCCAGGATGGTCTTGATCTGCTGACCTCGTGATCCGCCCGTCTCGGCCTCCCAAAGTGCTGGGATTACAGGCTTGAGCCACCGCGCCCGGCCGATTGGTTTCTTATCCACTATTTCATGTTAGTATCCTAAGAGGCTGCAATACCAGTTTATTAATTTATTTTAAGAAATATAGTCATCTAGTAAATAGAACAGAAAAGTCATATTAGTGGTCAGCATGTTCTTTGACTATAGGTAAACCCAAATAGGGAGTCAAAGCATAATGGGCAAATTTTCAGGTGAAAATATAGTTAGAATTAGTTAATTTAAGGATCTTCATGACTACTTGTAATATGTATAGTCTCCATTATAAGATTATACCTGCCAACCAGCCCAGCCTGGTTATACTATGGACCTAATGAAAGATCCCCCAGGTAAATTTTTAACTTTTGGCTCTTTTTTCCTGGGCTTCACATTGACTTGTCCTCTTTCTTAAAGCTGGGCATAATTTTGTACAGTTGTTTGGATTATAGCTTTGAATGTGCAATATGAATTTTTGAAATTACAAAAAAATTCAGTTAGGTCACATTTATTCAAATTAGACTAGTTCCAAAACTCTTCAGTTTTGCCCAGTGTTAGATTGTTCTACTTGCATTTCTTCAGCAAATACTTACTAAGCACCTACCGTGTGTAAAATACTATACCAGACACTGAGGATGTACTGTTGAGGTAGACATAAACTCTTGAGATTTTATAATCTGGTGCTTACAGAATAATCACCTCTATAGATGATTCCTCCTATTGATTACCAGTTAGGTTCTTCCTATTTTACACTTGAGAATCGAATACCAAATTCTGGAGCCCCATGTACCGACTATAGAGTAAGTGATGATATTCAATCATTGAACTTGTGTTACTTAAAATATTTGTGAAACTTTAAAAATTATATTCCTTGTGAATTGAGTTACAAAGAAAGCAATTCAGACTTAAATATTTTCTACTAAAGGTAGTTAGAATTACTCTGTTAATTAAGAATTACTACTCTGTTAGTCTAGACTTCTGAGGATTAAATTGTTGATATTTGTGAGGCCCTTAAATACTGCCTGGTAAATAGTAAGCATTCAAGTATTAAATACCATTATTATTCTGTCACTGTTGTAATTGATCTTAGCTGGGGTTGTAGAACTGAATATTTGCTTTACTGTGGTGTAGTTTTTATTTTTTAAATTATACAAGGGACTTTCTAGAAAATTTACAGAATTTCAGAAAATTTGCTTCAGAACTTTTCTATCTCATTTTCTAACCCATGTGTCTTAGGAAAGTTAAAAGTATCTTAGAAGTTTTTTAAACTGCCAGTATGTTTAATAATCACTTAGTATAAAAGTTTGCAGTAGTTGTGCTTTCAAGTTTCTATGGAATAGGTGGGAATGTAAACTGGTTCGGCCATTCTGCAAAACAGTGTGGAGGTTCCTCAAAAAATTAGAAATAGAACTCTCATAGCATTCAGCAGTTTTGCTCCTGGGTGCATATCTAAAGGATATTAAATCAGTATATCAAAGAGATATCTGTATTCCCATGCTTGTTGCAGCATTATTCACAAATGTCAAGATATGGAATCAATCTGTGTCTGTCAATGAAATGATGGATAAAGAAAACATGTTTTATATACATAATGGAATATTAGTCATAAAAAGAATGAAATTCTGGCCAGGTGCAGGGGCTCACACCTGTAATCCCAGCACTTTGGTAGACCGAGGTAGATGAATCACGAGGTCAGGAGTTCAAGACCAGTCTGACCAATATGGTGAAACCCTGTCTCTACTAAAAATACAAAAATTAGCCAGGCATGGTGGCGTGCACCTGTAATCCCAGCTACTTGGGAGGCTGAGGCAGGAGAACCTCTTGAATATGGGAGGCAGAGGTTGCAGTGAGCTGAGATCACCCTATTGCACTCCAACCTAGATGACACAGTGAGACTCTGTCCCCGGAAAAAAAAAGGGGGCGGTGCCGGGTGTGGTGGCTCACGGCTGTAATCCCAGCACTTCTGGGAGGCCGAGGCAGGCAGTTCCCGAGGTCAAGAGATCGAGACCATCCTGGCCAACATGGTGAAACCCTGTCTCTACTTAAAATACAAAAAAAAAAAAAAAAATAGCTGAGTATGGTGGTGCATGCCTGTAGTCCCAGCTACTTGGGAGGCAGAGGCAGGAAAATCACTTGAACCCAAGAGGCGGAGGTTGCAGTGAGCCAAGATTGCGCCACTGCATTCCAGCCTGGCTACATACAGACTGAGACTCTGTCTCAAAAAAAAAAAAAATGTTTGGCCGGGCATGGTGGCTCACGCCTGTAATCCCAGCACTTTGGGAGGCTGAGATGGTAGATCACCTGAGACCAGGAGTTTGAGACCAGCCTGGCCAACATGGTGAAACCCCATCTCTATTAAAAATACAAAAATTAGCCGAGCATGCTGGCGGGTGCTGGAAATCCCAGCTACTCAGGAAGCTGAGGAAGGAGAATCTCTTCAACTTGGGAGGTAGGGGTTGCAGTGAGCCACTATCATGCCACTGCACTCCAGCCTGGGTGACAGAGCGAGACTCCATCTCAAAAAAAAAAAAAAAAATCTGTCATTTGCAACAATATGGATGAACTTGAAGGGCACTACGTTAAGTGACATAAGCTAGGTACAGAAAGACAATAGTGCATGATCTCATTTATATGTGGTATCAAAAAAATTCAAACTCATAGAAACAGAGTAAAATGGTTGTTAGCAGAGACTGAGGGGTTGAGGGTATAGGGAAGATGTTAGTCAGAGGACACAAGATTTCACTTAGATGAGAAGAATTTCAAGAGATCTATTGTTTATCATGGTGACTATTTAAAAACATCTAATCCAGGTAGATTAACAGTAATGCTACTCTTGGGGAATATTATATATTTAAACTCTATACTGTGTTTTAATAGATATCATAAGACAGAATCAGATCTATAAAGGGATAATGAATGGAAGTGGATTAAAGATTTTAAAATAATTTCAGCATGCTCAGAATATTCATTTTGAACTTTTAGCCAAAATAAAACAAATAGTATTGTATTTTCAAAATTCATTTAATCCTTCATTAGTTGCTACTTAGAGTAATGTATCCTGTAAGTTTATAGTTAAATTTAAATAATCTTTTAATTTAAAAAAAGACTTGGGCAACTAATGGAATGTTAAAAGTCAGTAACTATTCAGTATACTAGCTTTCAGTAAAAGATTAACAACATGATGACTAGAAAAGCTGGAAATAAAAATTGAGGTTTTCTTTACTTAAATGTGGAGGTTATTTACTTATATAATTTTGAAGAGATTTTATGCATGGCTGGGGGATATGTTGGATGTGCATGTGTTTCTTTGATTTTTATGAAGAAGAATTTGAAACATACACAAAAGCAGACCTGGAAATTCCCTCCAGTGCCTTTATTCATTTCCTTTCTTGAAATAGTAGGTCTCATCTTTCATTTGTAAATCCTAATGTTCTTGTATCAGCAAAATATTTAATGGGTCTGCTTGAACTCCAATTTCTTCAATCTAAATTGTATGTTTTTTTTCACTAGAATGCTGTGGATGCATTAAAAGTTAAAGATTTATCTCTTGGCTGGATGCAGCAGCTCATGACTGTAATCCCAGCACTTTGGGAGGCTAAGGCAGGAGGATTGCTTGAGCTCAGGAGTTCCAGACCAGCCTAAGTAACAGAGACCCAGTCTTTACTAAAAAAAAAAAAAATTAGCTGGCTGTACCTGTAGTCCCAGCCACTTGGGAGACTGAAGTGGGAGGATCCCTTCAGACCAGGAGTTTGAGGCTGCAGTGAGCTAGGAACGCATCACTGCACTCCAGCCTGGATGACAGAGAGAGATCCCATCTCTTTAAAAAAAGAAAAAAAGAAAAGGAAAAAAAGATTTACCTCTCTTATCATGTTTATCTTATATAACCTCATTGAATTTTTAATAAAGTTAAGGATCAAATGATGCAATGCATATATGCTGAACTTTTTAAATAGTAAAGAGTAAACATAGTAAAAATAGTAAAGAGCAAATACAATGGTGTATTTTTCAATATTATAGCACCACAGAAATCCCTGGGCCATGAGGTGAATGAGTTGACATCAAGTAGATTATTGAAGTTAGAGATGGAAAATCAAAGTTTGACAAAAACTGTAAAAGAGATTCGGACTACTATGGATTCTGTAGAAGGCAATGCTTCCAAAATCCTGAAAATTGAAAAAGAAAATCAAAGACTCAGTAAAAAGGTAAATTAAAATGTAATGTTTATTTTAATGTTAAAAAAATACTTGTAAAAGTGTAAATAAATGGCACATTTATTTTCCACTTTTTAAATGCACCCTCAATGTTATTTTAACTTGTTATGAAAATTTTCAGGTATACACAAATATGGTGTGAATGAACCCTATACTCATTATTCAGCTTCAACAATTAAGAACTTACTAGCTGATCTTGGCCAGGTGCGGTGGCTCACGCCTATAATCCCAGCACTTTGGGAGGCCAAGGCGGATGGATCACCTGAGGTCGGGAGTTTGAGACCAGCCTAGCCAACATGGTGAAACCCTGTCTCCACTAAAAGTACAAAAATTAGCCGGGTGTGGTGGTGGGCGCTGATGATCCCAGCTACTCAGGAAGATGAGGCAGGAGAATCTCTCGAACCTGGGAGGTGGAGGTTGAAGTGAGCTAAGATGCGCCACTGCTCTCCAGTCTGGGCCATAGAGCAAGACTCGGTCTCAAAAAAAAAAAAAAAAAGCAGCAGCAGGGCTAGAGGAGTTATATTTGCCCGTTTCCAAATAATTAATTGGTTCTCTCATATCTTCTTGAGAAAACTAGTGAGTGAGTTTGTTGTTTCAGTATAATTATGAACCCATGAATTTAAAAATATTTGTTTTGTTCCAGTCCACTCCATTTGTTTTTCTTACTGTCTCAACTCGGGCTAGTGGAAGCCTCTTTAAAAGCTGCTTTGGTTCTGAATTCTTATTACATGGCCTTAGCACTCCTTGAGAGCTGTCTTACTTTCTGCCATGACAAAATATTCTAGGCTCATCTTGAATATTTTCTGTTCCAGATCTGGAGACAGCCATTTCTCTAAAATTAGCCTTTATTCCTTTTAGTGGGAAATAATATTTAGAGACCACAATTTAGGTATTATGAAACCTGAATCTTAATCAGACTCTGGTTGAACAGAAATACTCAGTTGTGGAAGAACAAGTGTTTTGTTTTTGCATATCTTTCTGTACACATAATTCTACATAAATAGAATTCCATCATAAAAACATGTATGACTAAGAATTGTTTCTAAGAAGTTCCTAAGTGATGCTCATCATGCTTTCTTGGAATCATGCTTTGAGAACCACTGCCTTAGATTATTCGGAGGCTCCTTGGTATTCTTGTAAGATTTTTACAGTTTTAAAACATTTTTGCATTGTCTTCAATCCATTAACTAAATAATCTTAGTAAGCGTTTGACAATATAGTGTTAAAGTAGGATGATCATTTAGAATTTAGAACAGTTTTATTTTGGTTGTCATTAAAATTGGACCTGTAGAGTACAGTTTCTTTTTGAAATTAGCTTTGAAGTTTGATTTGTAAATTCTTAGTGATTCAAGCAATTTTTGATCAATTAATTGTAAAAATGATTTTTTATAAACTGAAAGTTTCACTTTAATCCCGTTGATACAAAACAACAAAAGAGTTTCAATAACTGTCATTCATATATTTCCATATATGTAATGTGAGAACCAGATTAATTATTAATAACTGAAAGCTTCCTGAACTGTAAATTAATGTTGAATTGAGTTATTGGATAAGTTTTTTGACCTAGTGCTTTCATATTGTTATTATTATCATTATTATTGGTAGTAGTAGTATTTTGAGCTAGGGTCTCACTGTGTCACCCAGGCTGGAGTGCAGTGGCACAATCTTAGCTCGCTGCAGCCTCCGCTTCTCAGGCTTAAGCAGTCCTCCCACCTCAGCCTCTCAAGTAGCTAGGACTACAGGCACAGGCCACTATGCCTGGCTCAGTTTTTTGTTTTTTTGTGGTTTTTTGTTTGTTTGTTTTTGGTAGAGACACGGTTTCACCATGTTACCCAGGCTAGAAATATTACTGGAAGATTGTTTCCGTGTGTAGTTATTTCCATTAATGTTAAAATAGAAAAATTAAAATTGCTTTAGAGTGCTTCACTATTGACATAAGAATTTAACATTTAATTTGCGGTAGAATATTTTATAAAGTCTTCTCGATTTTTTTAATTGCCTGGTTTCAATATATGATAATGGGAAAATCAATAGTCTTAGCATATTTTTAACTTTAATTTGCTATTTTGTACTTATTAACTACCAGTATTTTTTATCTCTAAAATGTGTAATTGAAAAGAAATTTGAACCTGAAATATAAATATTTGCTGCTGTTTTCCTTAATCCTTTTTTATAGTAGTATTCTTTTTCTCCCTCTTTTTTATTTTAAACCAAGTCCTTTCTTTTTTCCTCATTAAACCTGTACTGTACTATTTCTCATCTTTTCCTTCATGCTTTTTATATCTTCTTCCTTCTTGCTCACTGAAATTCTCTAAGTAAAATTTTACTTTACAAATCCACTCAAGCCAAGAGAATCTTTTAAAAAGGTTTGTATAGTTCTCATATAGCACATTATCATTTATTCAGCTGGATTTGTCTTTGTGTTTAGAAAATGAAACTGACCCCAAAAGATGCACAGGATAAGAAATCATGTCTACATATTTTATACTGCTACAGAAATTAGCACGGAATGCTACTTGAATTTCTATACTGAGTTCTTAAATATTAGCATTTGGATATTAACACTAAAATTTATCCTTTATTCAGTGATTATCTTTTGTTTTGACATGTTTTCACTATTGTAGAATATTTAACATATTGTTTTGTGATTTAATTTTCTCTAGGTTGAAATTCTTGAAAATGAGATTGTTCAAGAAAAGCAAAGTCTTCAGAATTGTCAGAATTTAAGCAAGGATCTAATGAAGGAGAAAGCTCAGCTTGAAAAAACAATTGAAACACTGAGAGAAAATTCAGAGAGACAGGTTCATACATTTCTTTACTAAGTAAACAATGTATTTTAAAATTTATTAGCAAAAGTTGTTTAAAATATATGCAAACAAAACGTTGATACAAACATTAAAGGGAAATATTTTAGAATTTTTTTATTTCAAAGTAATTATAAACTGCCAGTGTGCTTAATAATCATCTAGTATAAGCATTTGCAGTACTTGTGCTTTCAAGCGTCTGTGGAATAGGGCTGCAGATTCTAGAGTCCCTTAGTGGAGTTGGCCAGGAAATGCAGCTGTCCTCTGACCTACCAAAGAGGGAGAAATGCGGTGGCAACCACACTGTCTTGGATATTATGAAATTTGTTTTCAAGTGTTTAATGTTCATTCTTGTTTTATGTTTGAGGAAACTGAGAACTGGATAGATTAATTGACTTGTTTTTGAAATATTTATGTATTTGAGACAGGGTCCAGCTCTGTCACTCATGCTGGAGTGCAGTGGCACAATCATAGCTCACTGCAACCTCGAACACCTAGGCTCAAGCAATCCTTTCACCTCAGCTGGGACTACAGGCATGCACCAGCATGCCCAGATAATTTTTTAATTTTTTAATTTTTATTTTTTGGTAGAGACAAAGTATCGCTGTGCTCCCCAGGCTGGTCTCAAACCCCTGAGCTCAAGAGATATTCCTGCCTCAGCCTCCCGAAGTGCTAGGATTATAGGTGTCAGCCACCATGCCTGAGCGTTAATTTTTTTAGAAGTAAGATTATTTGTTTATATCATCCAGGTATAGTCCTCAGACCAGCCATAAAAATGAAGGTTTCTTTAGAGATACAGAACAGAAATTCTAGACTAAGCTTCAATCTTCACTTTTCTAAGCTTCTTGAGATTATTTAACACGCTAAATTTTGAGAATCATTGTATTAGGTCATGGTATAAATTGGATGAATTAGTTCTCAAATGTACCCAGTAATTTTTATGATTTTGATGCTTCCTACTTAGAATTCTTTTTGGGAATGAATACACACACATACAAACCGATATATACACATACAATACAGCACGTATTTACTGAGAATCCACTGTAGTCATTGCAAAAGTTACCCAGTAAATGTAAAACCTTATGTTCTCAAGGAGGTGTGTGTGTGTGTTACACCGGTATTCCTATTTGTATTTGAAGCATGTAACTATAAATAATCTGAAGACCATTATGATTAATAGAAGATACATTTCTCAACCATTCCTTTAAACTGTGAACTTCCTAAAGACATGAACTTTAATGACCTGACAGTATGTGTACACAGTGGTCTTCAGTAAATACTTGTTAGAATTAAAAGTAAGACAGGCATTCTAGTACCCTTTTTTTTTTGTTCCCCTTTTCTTGGTAGTTTTTGGAAGAGATAAACCATAGTTAGTTTTTCCTCAATTACAGCTTTTAATTATTTTCTTTTTCAAATTAGATTAAGATATTGGAACAGGAAAATGAACATCTGAATCAAACAGTGTCTTCTTTAAGGCAGCGGTCCCAGATAAGTGCAGAAGCAAGAGTGAAAGACATTGAAAAAGAAAACAAAATTCTCCATGAATCTATCAAAGAAACAAGTAGCAAGCTAAGCAAGATTGAATTTGAAAAAAGACAAATTAAAAAAGAATTGGAAAATTATAAAGAAAAAGGAGAACGAGCAGAAGAACTTGAAAATGAATTGCATCATCTTGAAAAAGAAAATGAATTGTTACAGAAAAAAATAACTAATTTAAAAATTACTTGTAAAAAAATTGAGGCCTTAGAACAAGAAAATTCAGAGCTAGAAAGAGAAAATAGAAAATTAAAAAAAAATTGGATAGCTTTAAAAATCTGACCTTTCAGTTAGAATCCCTAGAAAAAGAGAATTCCCACCTTGATGAGGAAAACTTAGAGCTGCGAAGGAATGTAGAATCTTTGAAGTGTGCAAGCATGAAAATGGCTCAGATACAGCTAGAAAACACAGAACTGGAAAGTGAAAAAGAGCAACTTAAGAAAGGTTTGGAGCTCCTGAAAGCATCTTTCAAGAAAACAGAACGCTTGGAAGTTAGCTACTAGGGTTTAGATATAGAAAATCAAAGACTGCAAAAAGCTTTAGAGAACAGCAATAAAAAAATCCAGCAATTAGAGAGTGAACTACAAGACTTAGAGATGGAAAATCAAACATTGCAAAAAAACCTAGAAGAACTAAAAATATCTAGCAAAAGACTAGAACAACTGGAAAAAGAAAATAAATCATTAGAGCAAGAGACTTCTCAACTGGAAAAGGATAAGAAACAATTGGAGAAGGAAAATAAGAGACTCCGACAGCAAGCAGAAATTAAAGATACCACATTAGAAGAAAATAATGTGAAGATTGGAAATTTGGAAAAAGAAAACAAAACTCTATCCAAAGAAATTGGTGTATATAAAGAATCTTGTATCCGTCTAAAAGAACTAGAAAAAGAAAATAAGGAGCTTGTGAAAAGAGCAACTATTGATATAAAAATGTTGGTTACACTACGTGAGGTAAATATGTTTACCTAAATTAAGGCAAATATTTTTGTATATTTTTAACTCAAGGTTTCTTTAAGTTTTATTGGAACCTATGATTAATTTGCATCATTTTTAATATTTTTAACTCAAGGTTTCTTTAAGTTTTATTGGAATCTATCAGTAGTTTGCATCATCTATTTTATTTTATTTTTATTTTTTTTTGAGGCGGAGTCTTGCTCTGTCTCCCAGGCTGGAGTGCAGTGGCCGGATCTCAGCTCACTGCAAGCTCCGCCTCCTGGGTTCCCGCCATTCTCCTGCCTCAGCCTCCCAAGTAGCTGGGACTACAGGCGCCCGCCACCTCGCCTGGCTAGATTTTTGTATTTTTAGTAGAGACGGGGTTTCACTGTGTTCGCCAGGATGGTCTCGATCTCCTGACCTTGTGATCCGCCCGTCTCGGCCTCCCAAAGTGCTGGGATTACAGGCTTGAGCCACCGCGCCCGGCCAGCATCATCTATTTTATGGTTCAGTAGAATTTTGGAATTAGAACTAGAAATACCTTCCAAGTTTCCTACTTTTGTTAAACTAAGAAATACCTATAAATTGTATTTTTAAAAGAATTTGTAGTAATAAAGTTTCCTAGTGGTATCTGACTTATTACATTATAATTTTAAACTTTTATTTCAATATAATGATAAAATGCTTGATCAAAACTCTTACCAAATTCTAAGTATAATAAAGAAGCATGATAGCTATTTTTTATTGAGTGCTATGTGCCAAATACTGGGCTAAAATCTTCATGTAAGTTGTATATATATAAATAATATATATACACACACAAATATATATACATATATATACATGCACATAATCTTTACAACTAATCCTTTATAAGTATTATATCCATTTTTTAGATGAGAAAACAGGTTCAGAAACATTAAATAATTTACTCAGGATCACACGGCTAATAAATAGCAGAGTTGGATTACTGGATACAAATCCAGATTTTTCAGACTCCAAAGCCCCATGAATTTTGACCTCAAAGCCAGAGAATGTAAATCAGGTTCAACTGTTCAACACTGAGCAACTAGTATTTGCTTGAATCTATGTATCAAGAAGAATTCTGAAACTTCCAGGAGTAAATTGGCAGTATGTTCTGTGAAACATGGTTGGTGCAAGTCAGAAGGTGTATGTTTGGCTCTTTTTTCCCATCTCTAAGGCATTATAATATGTGATAACTGTTTAAGTTCAATTTAAAAGTATATTAGCATTCTGGCAGAAGGTCACATTGGGCAGTCTGCATTTCTGCTAAAGAGGCATTGAGAGGGACCTTTTATTTTTCTCTTCTGTAGACTTAAAAACATGAACAACAGGTTCCTTGTGCCTAAACTTCTAAGAACATCCTCTAGTTCTTCAGATCAGTATCATAAGACCTCTTTCACTGGGAGAAGGGATCTTGTGGGAGAGAAGTGTTATAGTCAACATGTATTTACAAGAAGAAATGTGCACTAAAGTTGAGGCTCATTATTAAAAAGTAAATGGATATGTTTTTCCCCCACAGTTTTCAAACCTAAATGCGTGTTCACAAGTAAACAGTTACTACTCCTTTTTAAGGTTTTAACGCATTAGCCAAAAAAAAAAAAAAAAAAAAAAGGAAAAAAGTTATTTCAACTAGGTTATAACTTCAACTACATTTTAATAATGAAGGAATGGTTTAATGACATTTCCTGGTTCAAATTACATGTATTCCTAGATGGTGGTAATTAGAATCTTAGTTGACTTTCTTAGATGTTTATGCCCTTGACACTTACGTGAGTTTTGCATGTTTTAAAATAAGGATTTAGTGAGTGAAAAATTGAAGACCCAACAGATGAACAATGATCTCGAAAAATTAACTCATGAGCTTGAGAAGATAGGGTTAAATAAGGAGAGACTCTTACATGATGAGCAAAGTACTGATGACAGGTGAGTACTAAGTCTACTTGGCAAACAGTTGAATTTTTTTTTTTTCTCATACATTAATTCTTTTCTGTATTAGCTATAGAAAACATTTATATATTTCACTCTATTTCTGGTTCCTTTCTTCTCTTAAAGAAAGTTATGTGGCCGGGTGTGGTGGCTCACGCCTGTAATCCCAGCACTTTGGGAGGCTGAGGCGGGCAGATCACCTGAGGTCGGGAGTTCGAGATCAGCCTGACCAACATGGAGAAACGCCATCTCTACTAAAAATGCAAAAAAATTAGCCAGGCATGGTGGTGCATGCCTGTAATTCTAGCTAATTGGGAGGCTGAGGCAGGAGAATTGCTGGAACTTGGGAGGCAGAGGTTGCGGTGAGCTGAGATTGTGCCATTGCACTCCAGCCTGGGCAACAGGAGCGAAACTCCGTCTCAAAAAAAAAAAAAAAAAAAAGTTCTTAAAGAGAAAAGAGGAATCATAGACAATCTAATATAGATATAAGAAAATAAAAACCTAAAATGTTACTATATAAATACAGTTATAAAATAGGAAAACAGGATGCTACCCAGGTAGAAGATCAGAGGCTATAATTGACTGTGAAAACAATAAGACATTAACAACAAACTAACCTCCAGCTCATCAAACACAGTCAATTAAGCAAGTTATTTTTTATCTGAATCATGTGCTTAAATACCTCTGTTCTTTCATTTATTTGCCAAAATGTTGACTTAAAGATAAATGGAGGAAAAGTATGAAACAAAGGAAAAGAAAAGCAACTGAGGTATAAAAATAATGTGGAAAACTAAAGCCTTAAAAGCCGAATATGAGTTAAAAATTAACTCATATGCCTTTTAATTTTAAAAATGATCAGTATAGGTTTAAAGAAAATATGTATTCTCTCATGGTAATTACAGTCTATCAAACAGAGTTCATCTGATTTTCAAGTAGTCTATTATTTAGCATCCAGTCAGCTCCATGAATCCAACTGGAATAGAGGTTGTATATTGTTAAGAATATTATTTTATGTAGACTAGATTTTCATTCCATTTCTGTAACTGTATAACTTATATTTTATCTACTCATTATTACTGTTCCAGTATTTATATTCTATATTGGATGTATATTGGAAAAATTAATGGTGATTTGTTCATGTAGTTTTGAGAATGTTCAAAGTAAATAGGATAGATTGATACTTAAAAAGTTAGTTGTGTAATAACAGAGATATAATTTGAGGCATATATTCTAGCAATCAGTTCAAGTCAAGCAATGATTAATGAATTAATTATACAGATAATTCACGAGGAAATATTTTTATTTGAATTAATCAGATAGTTTTAAGTGCAGATTTCATTGACTGTCTTTTAATATAGATACTGAATATGCATCCCCTCTTTATTCAAACAGATTTATTACCTACTATATGTAAGACACTGTACTGCATGTTCTTTGCAAAAGAAAAAGTAGAGTACACCCTATAGTGCTAATTGACCCTATTATAAATTTATGAACCCAGCTCTGGGTGGACCCTTTATACAGTTTGGCTCCTCGTCCCAAACCTTAATTCATACAGTTAGCCAATGTTAATTGAGCTCTTCTTATCTGCTGATCATCTAGCATCAAAGTAGTGATAATGTTTCAACTGAATCTTAAAAAATGACAGAGGTTTACAAAGTGGGAACAGTGGGGAAGGGCATCCCATGTAGACAATAGCATTTGTATAAAAGCACAAAAATGTGTGAGCAATTTTTAGAGTATATAAAAGATGGATTACAAAAAGGATGAATTTGGAAGCACAGAGACAGGCTAGGAAGTGATTATAATAGTCTAGGCAACATATGATGGCATTCATTATTTCCACATATTTATTTACATTTTAGGCACGGAGGTAAGGGTATATGTTGAACTAAAGCTTTTTGGAAATAGAAAGTGCCTTGAACTACTACTAAACCAGCTTCTTTCTCAGCCAGGAAGTTAGTCTTTATGTCACAAAAAAAACCCCAGGGCCGGGCGCGGTGGCTCAAGCCTGTAATCCCAGCACTTTGGGAGGCCGAGACGGGCGGATCACGAGGTCAGGAGATCGAGACCATCCTGGCTAACATGGTGAAACCCCGTCTCTACTAAAAAAAATACAAAAACTAGCCAGGCGAGGTGGCGGGCACCTGTAGTCCCAGCTACTCGGGAGGCTGAGGCAGGAGAATGGCGTAAACCCGGGAGGCAGAGCTTGCAGTGAGCTGAGATCCGGCCACTGCACTCCAGCCTGGGCAACAGAGCGAGGCTCCGTCTCAAAAAAAAAAAAAAAAAAAAAAAAAAAACCCAGAAGCTCACAGACATATATTCCTTTAATGTGCCATTCCCTCCACCTTGGGATTTATGTATATCAGTCTCAAATGATGTCCCTAATTCCTTTATTAGTCTAACTTTCTCATCTTTTTTTGAGCCGGAGTTTTGCTCTTGTCACCCAGGTTGGAGTGCAGTGGCACAATCTCAGCTCACTGCAACCTCCACCTCCCAGGTTCAAGTGATTCTCCTGCCTCAGCTTCCCAAGTAGCTGGGATTACAGGCATGCACCACCACACCTGGCTAATTTTGTATTTTTACTGGCCAGGCTGGTCTCAAACTCCTGACCCCAGGATCTACCCACCTTGGCCTCCCAAAGTGCTGGGATTACAGGCATGAGCCACCGCGCCCGGCCTAACTTTCCCATCTTTCTAATTCATGTTATTCTCTCTGAATTTTTTGACAGTACAGTTATTATTAAGATACTTATTCTTGCCATCAAGGAATATATAGTTTAGTTTTTGAATTGAATGTATAAGTAGATAAATTTAAATGCAACAAAATAAATTTAGTAGGCCGGGCACGATGGCTCATGCCTGTAATCCCAGCACTTTGGGAGGCCGAGGGGGACGGATCACTTGAGGTCAGGAGTTCAAGACCAGCCTGGCCATCATGGTGAAACCCTGCCTCTACTACAAATATGAAAAATTAGCCAGGCGTGGTGGTGCACGCCTGTAATCCCGGATACTCAGGAGGCCAAAGAACAAGAATCACTTGAGCCTGAGAGGCAGAGGTTGCAGTGAGCTGAGATCAGGCCACTGCACTCCAGCCTGGGCAACAGAGTGAGACTCTGTCTCTAAATAAATAAAGTGGTAGAGTTGTAAACAGAGGTGATCACTCTCGTCTTTTCTCCTTTAATATGTCTTTGTCTTCTGCCTTCTCTTTCAATCTGGTTGCTCACAGGATTAGGTTTTCATATGTTTTCAGGCCTCTTATCCGTTCACTCTGTATGCTGAGCCTTCCCATGCATCATCTCACCTGAGATCCTTTTTTTCGTCTCTGTTTACCGTATGTTTCCACCAGGATAGACCAGAAGCAACTCAGACGTCACCAATTCAGCATACCCAAAATCGGACTCAGTAAATGATTTTTAAATGTTTGTTGACTTGAGTCGATACCAAAATGAATGAGATTTGTTCTCTGTATTCAATGAAATTAAAATCTGATTGAGAAGAAAATATTTACATAAAAATTAATTCCAGTAAAAGAATGTGGTGAAACTCTCATATACACACTTTAGGTTTTTATTTGGTTTTGTCTTCAGGGTCTTTGGGTTTAAGAAATGGATCACAAATACTGGTTTATAATACACTCTGAATTGTGTTCATACACCATCCTTTTTGTGAAAAAAAAGTATTTATTAATAATTACTCATTTATCTACCATTCAGAAAGATAATTGCAATACTAACAGTCACATCCATCTCCCTCTTGCCACTCTGTCACCAGTATCCTGTGCCACAAATACTGTCATTTTTTAACTGTAACTACTCTGTACCTTGAGATAAAGAGTCTTCATTACCGGGTATGGTGGCTCATGCCTGTAATCCCAGCACTTTGGGAGGCTGAGGCGGGCGGATCACCTGAGGTCAGGAGTTCAAGACCAGCCTGATTAACATGGTGAAACCCTGTCTCTACTAAAAATACAAAATTAGCTGGGCGTGGTGGCACATGCCTATAATCCCAGCTATTAGGGAGGCTGAGGCAGGAGAATCGCTTGAACCCGGCAGGCAGAGGTTGCGGTAAGCCCAGATCATGTCATTGCACTCCAGCCTGGGCTACAAGAGCTAAACTCCATCCCCCCCCCCCAAAAAAAGAGTCTTCATTACTAAAAGGGGCTATTTGGGGACTTTGATCTTCCAGATTCCTTGAGAATTAATTATTGCTTTTGATAATCTAAGCCATAATCTGGAGCTCTATTCACTCAATGATTTTGTTGCTTCATTACCAGGATTAGTTTTAAAGGGAGAATGGGGCAGTAAGAAGAGGATAAGTTCTTTTGCCTCTTTAACAACAAGGTTTTTATAAGACCCATTTATGGCATGAATATTTGTGGTCATAAATTATCTTTAAAAATGATTTTCTGACCTCCAATGATGAACTATATTACTTTGTACTTGGATAGTAGGTATAAACTTTTGGAATCAAAATTAGAATCACTCTTAAGAAGTCTCTTGAAATAAAAGAAGAAAAAATTGCTGCTTTAGAAGCTCGATTAGAAGAATCCACGAATTATAACCAGCAGTTGCGCCAAGAACTTAAAACAGTAAGTGATTTTCTTGGAAAGAATTTTAAGGATAATTTATTATATAAATACTTGGACAGAAAAATATAAAGTAGAAAATAAAAATATAAAAACATTTATTGATATTTAGTGTATTCCTTTTTCGTAAACTTGAGAGTTTTCTTTTTTTTCTTTCCTTTTTTTTTTTTTGTTTTTGAGACAGAGTCTCGCTCTGTTGCCCAGGCTGGAGTGCAGTGGCATGATGTCGGCTCACTGCAAGCTCCGCCTCCCGGGTTCACGCCATTCTCCTGCGTCAGCCTCTTGAGTAGCTGGGAGTACAGGTGCATGCCACCACGCCCGGCTAATTTTTTTGTATTTTTAGTAGAGATGGGGTTTCACCGTGTTAGCCAGGATGGTCTCGATCTCCTGACCTTGTGATCCGTCCGCCTTGGCCTCCCAAAGTGCTGGGATCACAGGCATGAGCCACTGCGCCCGGCCACTTGAGAGTATTCATTCTTAAACAGATCTCTGTCATATGAACATGGTATAGCTTATTCAGTGCTATTTCATGTGTGTGATATCCTGCATGCTGTTAGGGATATATCAGAAGTGTATGGGTGGAATGAGGAAGAGGCAGGCTTATATTACTGGGAAAAGCTCTCATTGTGATATTGACATTTCACTCTGTCACTCTTTCCTATTGAGGATCCAGGGAAAATTCTGCTAAGCAAAATATGACAGCACCTGATCTCATAAATTTGAGGTCTTTTCTAGATCTGTTTTCTTTTGATATTTGGAAGTATTCAGTGAAGTAAGCAAGCAAGGCAGAGGCAATTGTTTATTTCCCTAAGGAAGCAAATCAAAATATAAGGGACTTTCCCATTCCACAGGGCTAGTAGATGGTAGATTGGTAGAGTCATGTTCTGGTTTATTCGCCCTTTTATCATCTCTGCAGTGCCCCAGGAGTGGTCTCAAGGTGAGCTGAATACTTAGACTGACAAGATTACTATAGGCTACATTTAAAATCATTCTACTCAGAGCACTATAAGAAATACGAATAGACAGCAGAGCCGTGTCAGTCCGTCCTCTTCACGTAGTTATCTGAGAAGAATCTTTCCACCAGATGGTTTCGGTACAAGATAAGATTCACGCTGGGTGTGTGCAGGAGCTTTCCTGGCTTTGAATCCTCATGCTCATAGTAGTGATTACCTCTTGCAGCAACTCCAAAGGTATAGATTTAAGATCCCCACAGTGCACATGCCAATTATAGGAGGTGCTATACTCAGAGAAGTTCAGAGATAGGGCTGCCTATTGGTCTTTAAACTTCTCCTAGTCATTTTTTTCAATAAGCAATATTATCTAGTAACATAGAATGTTCCAATTTTTTTTTTTTTCACTATTTGCTGACACCATTGCTGCTATTTGTCACAGACATTGCCATGGAACATACATTGTTACAGAATACGTTTTACTTATTTTTCATCCAGACATTCTCAGAGCCAGAGAATAAATTTTAGAACTGTGTCTAGATAACCAAAGGGATTATTTAAAAACACACATACACACACACACACACACACACACACACACACATTAACCTCCTTTTTGTCCTGAATTTTTTACCCCATTAGCAGTATCACTGAGTTGCAAATAAAATCAACTTCATGAAGCTACTCAACCAGAAAATTAGTGGGTTTGGGTGTGAGTTGTGTACGTGTGTTTCAAGTAGATATTTAAAATGCCATCAATGGGCCGGGTGCAGTGGCATGCCTGTAATCCCAGCACTTTGGGAGGCCGAGGCAGGCAGATCATTTTAGGTTGGGAGTTCAAGACCAGCCTTGCCAACATGGTGAAACCCTGTCTCCACTAAAAATACAAAAATTAGACAGGCGTGGTGGTGGGCACCTGTAATCCCAGCTAGCTACCCAGGAGGCCGAGGCAGAAAAATCACTTGAACCCAGGTGGCAGAGGTTGCGGTGAGCCGAGATCGTGCCACTGCACTCCAGTCTGGGTGACAGAGTAAGACCCGGTCTCAAAAGCCATCGCTGACTTCCACTTTCAGCTGTTTGGACATAACTGTTACGGACTAGCTTCCTGCTATGTATTCAACTGAATTTATATTGTTATAAACTTTTAATACTATATATGAAGAGGTATTCTCCTTAAGATAGGGTGTGAAAGTTAAATACGAATAGTATAAGGGTTAAAGTAACTACTAAATTCGTATGACAAAGAGGTATAGGTAATATGACCAAAAAAGGGAGATAAAATGGACTCAAAAAATAAATCCAGGTTAGGCACGGAGGCTCATTCCTGTAATCCCAGCACTTTGGAAGGCTGAGGTCAGCAAGATCGCTTGAGTGCAGGGGTTTGAGACCAGCCTGGGCAACACAGGGGAGATCCTATCTGTTAAAAAAATCCAAAAGGCAAAAAGAAAGAAGAAACAGGGAACAAAGTACAGATTGGACAAATAGAAAACAAATAGTAGGATGGCAGCTTTAAACTAAAATATGGCAATAACTATATTAGATATAAAAAGTCTAAACACCCCAGTTAAAAAGCAGAGATTAATAAATTAGACAAAAAGGCAAGACCCACAACCCATCTATATGCTACCTGTCAGGAATCTTGATGGAAAACGATGTATCATTCTAGCACTAATCAAAAAATTGCTAGATTGGCTATATTAATGCTAGACAAAGTAAATTTTAGTGCAATAAATAGCAGCAGAGCTGAGCAGTTCATTGCATAATTATAAAGGGGTCATTCCAGCACAAAGATAACAAGGTTAAATGTTTATGCACCTAATAACAGAGGTACACCTAGTAACAGAGCTGCAAAATAGATGAAGCAAATATCTGTAGAACTACATGGAGAAAGACAAATCCACAATTACAGTTAGAGAGTTTAATACTCATCTCTCAATAATTGGAGAATAAATAGAAAAAACTTCATCTACCAGATAAAGGGCTTCTATAAACAGCCTATAGACTAATCACTTTCCCCTTTTGATCAGGAAGAATACAAAGATTTTGCTCTCACTGTTTCTATTAAATGCTGTACTGATGATCCTAACCAGCATACTAAGATAAGAAGAAATGAAAGGCATACAGATTTGAAAGAAGTAAAAATGTCTTTCTTCACCTGTGACATGACTGTATTTACAGAAAACCCTGAGGAATTCACAGAAAAATGTCTACAGCTAAGGTGAACTAATCAATGTCACAGGATAAAAGTCAATATATAAAAGTCTATTTTATTTCTCTATATTAGCCATGAAAGATTGGAAAATGAAATTTAAAAAAATCATTTATAATACTATGAAATACTTATGGATTAATTTAAGGAAATGTGTGCAAGAACTCTACTAGAGTAAACACCAAAGGAATACCTCAGTAAATGGAAATAAGAACCATGTTCAGGAATTAGAAGACTCAATATTGTTAAAATGGCAGATTCCCCATATTGATCTCTTGATTCAACATAATCCCAATTAAAATCCCAACAGGCAGATTAACAAGATGATTCTAAAATGTATATGGAAATATTGATCAAATATTAGTGAAAATTGGGAGCAACTGGAACTGTCATGCATACTGATGCAAATATAAGATGTTATAACTAATTTAGCAGGCAGTATGGCAGTATCTCAAAAAGTCCTAGCCCATGGCCCAGCATGGTAGCTCATGCCTGTAATCCCAGCACTTTGGGAGGCCGAGGCAGGCAGATCACTTGAGGCCAGGAGTTCAAGACAAGCCTGGCCAACATGGCGAAACACTGTCTCTACTAAAAATACAAAAATTAGCTGGGCGTGGTGGTGCACACCTGTAGTCCCAGCTACTCAGGAGGCTGAGCCATGAGAGTCACTTGAACCCAGGAGGTGGAGGTTGCAGTGAGCCAAAATTGCACCACTGCATTCCAGCCTGGGCAACAGTGTGAGACTCTATCTCAAAAAAGAAAGAAAAAAAAGAAAAAGAAGGTGATAATGCTACTTCTCTTTACTCAAGGAAAATGAAAACATAGATAAATGAAATTTTTTAGCAGCTTCATCATCATCAAAAAACTGGATATAATGACCAAAAGAAAAAAATTACTGATGTACTCAACACATGGATAAAGCTTAGAAATATACTCAGAAACACACACACACACACACACACAGAGATTATATACACTGTCATTGTATTTGTGTGAAATTTTAGTAAAGCAGAACTTTTATGAAAGAAATGAAAACAGTGGTTGCCTGGTGCAGTGATCTTTCTAGAGTAATGGAAGTGTTCTGTCATGTTGATATATGGGTTATATAGGTGTTTGCCATTCTCAAAATTACCGAATTACACTTAAAATCTGTACATTAGCAACTTCATGCAAATTATAACTCTATTTTTAAAGATTACATTATCTTTGGGAACTGTTGAAAATTTGAAATTTGAATTCATAACATAATTCACGATTTTTTTTTTTTTTTTTTTTTTTTTGAGACGGAGTCTCGCTCTGTCACCCAGGCTGGAGTGCAGTGGCTGGATCTCAGCTCACTGCAAGCTCCACCTCCCGGGTTTATGCCATTCTCCTGCCTCAGGCTCCCGAGTAGCTGGGACTACAGGCGCCCGCCACCTCGCCTGGCTAGTTTTTTGTATTTTTTTAGTAGAGACGGGATTTCACCATGTTAGCCAGGATGGTCTCGATCTCCTGACCTCGTGATCCACCCGTCTCGGCCTCCCAAAGTGCTGGGATTACAGGCTTGAGCCACCGCGCCCGGCCAATTCACGATATTTTAATTAGCTCTAAATTACTTTGTTACAGTGATTTATTTTTATCTAGACTCTGTATTCATTTCCTCTCTGAATATGAAGATTTTCATTAATGATACATAATCATTTTTAATACTTACTTGAAAGAACAATGGCTTTAAACTGAGAAGCCTTCGGCCGGGTGCGGTGGCTCACGCCTGTAATCCCAGCACTTTGGGAGGCTAAGGTGGGCGGATCGCTTGAGGTCAGGAGTTCGAGACCAGCCTGGGCAACATGGTGAAATCTCATCTCTACTAAAAATACAAAACTTAGCCAGGCATGGTGGCACACGCCTGTAATCCCAGCTACTCGGGAGACTGAGGCAAGAGAATGGTTTGAACCTGGGTGGTGGAGGTTGCAGAGTGCCAAGATCGCACCACTGCACTCCAGCCTGGGTGACAAAGTGAGACTATGTCCCAAAAAAATAATATAAAATGAGAGGACTCGAGTTTTATTCTCAGCTCCCCTTCTTAATAAATGCATATGTTTATAGCCTTTCTAAGCCTAGAATAAAGACCTTGTGGGAAATTCATGTAAAATAGAGACTGGAAATGATGCCACTTATCTATTGTTATTAGGGTGTTAAAAGTAAAAACAAAACAAACAAAACCCGGAAACTAGGATCATAGGGTACCCATTAGATTGCTTGCGAAACTTGACATTACATTCTATCTTGGCATCTTTTTAGTCTCACCTCATT
Organism: Rhinopithecus roxellana; assembly: GCF_007565055.1. Classification (NCBI taxonomy): domain Eukaryota; kingdom Metazoa; phylum Chordata; class Mammalia; order Primates; family Cercopithecidae; genus Rhinopithecus; species Rhinopithecus roxellana. The sequence continues at coordinate 87,129,308 of NC_044565.1, forward strand.
ATTTTCTAACTCAGTGGTAGCATTATTAATTGTTGAGTTGTAGGCTTTCTTAAGTTGCGCATTAAATGTTGAACTATAAAACATTTCTATTCTTGCCTTAATGCAAAGGTTAGGGTTAACTTGAAATTTATTATAAGAATCTCCTAGGATAAACTAGTGCTTCAAGATAGTTTAATAATTCAAGATAAGTATAATAATAGCAAATCTGAGTTGAAGAGAATCCAAATTTGAGTTGTTCGCAATCCAAGGATATATCTTCTCTAGGATTTTCCAGTGTGATTATAATCTACTTTAAGAGAGCCAACTCAAAACTAAAAAATCCTGAATACGATATGTCCTTAAAATTAATAAAGTGTCAAATCTTTGTGCTTTACATAGACATCTCTGTGAAATTTCTAAATTGGTTACAGATAGCTCTAAAAAGAATTGTTTTTTAGTCATTAGCAACATATCTATATCCACTCTTATCCAGGGGCATTTGCACGACAAACAATAGGATTTGACATTACTCTGGCACATAAACAGAGTACGTTTTATATTTCTAGGAGGAAAGGATTTGCATTTTAAAAAGCACAAATCATACATATTATTCATCACATTTAAAAGTATATTGCCTCTCATATTCACCAGATCAGCCCAGAGTCAAATTAATTGTGAGAAATGTAACTGTGGTGATTTTTTTCTCCCCATTAAAATATTTTAAATACAATTTTAGGTGAAAAAAAATTATGAAGCTCTCAAACAGAGACAAGATGAGGAAAGGATGGTACAGAGCTCTCCTCCAATATCTGGTGAAGACAACAAATGGGAGCGAGAAAGTCAAGAAACAACTAGAGAACTTCTGAAAGTTAAAGACAGATTAATTGAAGTAGAAAGAAATGTAAGTATTTTTTAATTTTAGTAGGAATCTTTTTTTTAAAATAGAGGATCATTGGATGTATTTATCTTAGATATATTGTCTAATATTTAAACAATTGATGGCACTTAATAAGACAATTCTGGTCATATAGTCCTTTTTCTATTTGTTCCTACCTCAGGGGCCTTTCTTTTTGCTTCTCCTGTCTGGAACATATGACTGGCTTCCCTCAGCATTTGGGTGCCATATCATATGTCCTGCAGAAGGTCTTCCCTGACTCCTTCCCCCAGTAAAGTTGTTATCCCCAACTTGAACTATTCACTATTGTTCCATTGCTTTAGTTTTTTCATAGCACTTTTCACAGTGAAATTAAATTTCGTATTCATTTATGAAAGCAGGTAATTTGTCTTTCTTTTCTTTACCACCATGCCTTTAATATCTAGAATAGTGCCTGGTATGTAGTAGACACTTAACAAATATTTGCTGAATTAGTTCAGTATATACTTGACAGTAAACAACAAGCAAACAAGCTGAACAACAAGTAGTTACCCTTCAAAAGATGAATAAACTTAAGGAACTTACACAATAGCAAGTAAAATAGTTGTGGTGGTGGTTTTTTTAATTTAACACAAAAATAGTACCTTTAATTAAAAACTAAGCAATAAAACCAAAGCATAATCCCCACACCATTGATTTCTGCTTTCTCATTCAAAAAGAATCACTATGAACAGTTTATCTTCCTAGAAAATTTTTTTGTCATTTATCTGTATATAGAAGTATATTTCTTTTACAAATTTATACCTGTGGGATCATGCTATACAAAATTCCTATTTGCTTTTTCTGTAAATATTATCTTGGAGATCTCTCAATTTTAGCAGATGTATGTGTATTTCATTTTGTTTAATGACTACCTATTATTCCATAGTGTGAATGTTACCATAATTTACTTAAATAAATCTCACATTCTCTACAGTTAGGTTTTTTGTTTTGTTTTGTTTTTGAAACGGAGTCTCACTTCGTTGCCCAGGCTAGAGCTCACTGCCAGCTCCGCCTTCGAGTTCACACCATTCTCCTGCCTCAGTCTGCCACCATGCCCGCCCGGCTAATTTTTGTATTTTTAGTAGAGATGGGGTTTCACTGTGTTAGCCAGGATGGTCTTGATCTCCTGACCTCGTGATCCACCTGCCTCGGCCTCCCAAAGTGCTGGGATTACAGGTGTGAGCCACTGCGCCTGGCCCATTTAGGTTATTTTTAAACATGTTCATAGAATGCTAAATTCCTGACAGTGAAATTGCAAGGCCAAAGGATATATTGTGTGTGTGTGTGTGTGTGTGTGTGTGTGTGTGTTTAATTGCTATTTTTTATTAGTCTTTAAAAATCCCATCAATTTTCTTTCTTTTTTTTTTTTTTCTTCTGAGACAGGGTCTCACTCATCTCCCAGGCAGGAATGCAGTGGCGAGATCATAGCTCACTGAAGCTTCATCCTCCAAGGCTCAAGTGATCCTCTTGCCTCAGCCTCCCAAGTAGCTGGGAGCACAGGTGCACACCACCATACCCAGCGAATTTTTGTATTTATTGTAGAGGTGGCATCTTACTATGCTGCCCAGACTGGTCTCGAACTCCTGGCCTCAAGTGATCCGCTCTCCTCAGCCTCCCGGAGTGCTGGGATTGCAGGTGTGAATCAGCACACCCAGCCTAAAAATCACATCAACTTTCAATCCCACTAAGAGAGTATACCTATCTTTCCATATTAACACTGGATAGTACCTAGTGCTTAAATTTTCGTTAAAGCAATACGAGAGAATATTTAATGTGCACATTTAAAATTATGAGTTAGACGTTACACATTTTTCCTGTATTTATTGGCCATTTATAAATACCTATTTTTAATCAGTGATATATATACCTATATTGCTTGGATTCATAATTACATTTTAGAAAATTGAGCTGGCATATGAAGTTCTGTAAGGTGAATCTTTTTTTTCTTGTAGACTTCCTTTATAAATTTCCATTGTAAAAAAATTACTTCGTTTCATATTTTAGATAATGGGGTTATAAAGACGGTCAGCCATATAATAGGCTGGTAATTTTTGTGTTTGCCAGTATTATATTATGCTAACTTCTTTGTTTTCCATTGTAAATTTTTTCCTGCTCTAAGATACCCTGTCAGCTATCTCTTCTCTTCATTAGAGACTATAGGAATTTTTTAATTCCCAGAGACACCTGGAATAATCGGTAGAGCTTGTACAATTTAGTTTCTAAAGTGCTAAACCACAATAGTATTTCACATATATATGTGAAAAGTGGTTCACCTCTTTGTGCTGAGATGGTATATAAATACATCAGTACTGTCAGTATTCCATTTTATTTTTTCTAGTATACATTTTTTCATCCTTTTTATTTGAACAAATGAACAAAAGAGAAATACCAAATCATAACCCATCTTAAAGCATTTTGTTTCCTCAGCTTCAATTTTATAGTATAATATGTGGGTCAAATCCTGACCTGCCTTTTACACAGTGACATGCAGTGTATATAACATAAAGCCAATAAAGTGAATGTTGTATTTACATATAGATATGTTAAGAGTGATCTGTTGTGATTCAGTTGTTAACTTTTTATGCATACTGCAGCGTAGACCAATTATGACCTTTTGTACATTAAAGTTTTATTTCTGTTTTCTGGAAGGTTCTTTGTACTTTGCTGTTGCTGATTTTTTATGAAATTTAATTTAGAAATAATCCTGAAAAGATTAATGACAAGTATTAAAAATAATAATCATTGATTCGCATAGTAGTTCATTTGTTATAAAATTGAAATATGGCCTTATGTACTGGAAAAACTGAAAATTTTATGTTTTGTTTGGAAATGCTCCAGGAGTCTTAGAGTTGAAGTAGAGTTTTAATTAGCATTTTATATTGTGAGAAAAATAAGAAAATATCTGCGTTAGGTCTGTTGTGGACTGCAAATTTTAAACAGATGGTTAAGATTGTTCCTGTAAACCTGCTTCCCTTTGAAATATTTGTGTCTGGAAATTACTTAGTTTTGCACTATCTCTGGGACCACCACTCACTTAGGTATATATTTGCCTTTGGATAAATTAGAAAAGATAGACCTCCATGGTTGGACACAGCCCCATTTATTCTGGTCATTCTGGGAACCTTCAAGCAGTATTAAAACCATACAACTGACAATTCCTTTCTAGTTTTTGTGTTAATAAATATATTTAGAATAGGATATTTTATTCTTAGGATATTATAGTGCAGACAAGACACAGGCGCAATATTAAGGTTTTAGTATTATTGCCTTCTTTCTGATGAATGTCTGTTTACAATTTGGGATGGGGAAAATGTTTTTTTTTTTCTCTTTTAAGATTGTTGGGGTTTTATGGATTGTAATGCTAATAATAATACTCATAGTATAAAATTCAGTACATTATAGAAATATGTTTAGTATTGCTATTATTGTTAATATGTTTGGTTTCGGTTTTTGTTTTTTAAGAATGCTACACTGCAAGCAGAGAAGCAAGCGTTGAAAACTCAACTGAAGCAACTTGAGACACAAAACAGTAATTTGCAGGCTCAGATTCTTGCACTTCAGAGGCAGATAGTGTCATTGCAGGAACAGAATACCACTCTTCAAACGCAGAATGCCAAGCTTCAGGTTGTAATATAATATTTTGGGAATATGCAACCAAACTCTTGAATTATGCTATTAAAATAAGGGAGGGTAAACATGGAAACATTGTTTCTTAGCGAATGAACTTAAAGATAAATGAAAATGTTTTTATTTAGTGCCATGCCAAACTTTCACACATCAATTTTTAAAATGTCAAAGGCTTTAAATATTAATAAATTCAGTCAATACATCTAAATAAAGATAAATTATATTTGTGGTCTTTCTACCATTTCATTAAGTTGATTGTAATAAATTAGGTAGAAACCCTTGTTTGAGAGTATGGTTGCAGCATACTATTCCTTATTTCATTTGTATAGCTTTTTTTATCAGTTTAGTTACTGGAAAGCAGGACAACATGAGAATTTTGTCTTTAGACCTGTCCTAAGTTCAAAGGATCTATCTTTCACTTAATACCGCCAGTGTCTTTCCAAACAGAATATTCAGGTGGGGAAAAGTTCAACTCTGAAACCTCTTAAAGAATAGAAACAAGTTCCCTCCCTGAATCTAAGAATTCTTCTTTCTGTGACTTTTTTTTTTGATCAGCATCAACACTGTGTTTGATAAAGAAAATATTTATTTAATTTGGACTCTTGAAAAATTTCCACAAGTAATTTTTCACTTCTATCAACTTCTATCACCAAATTGGAGAAATGATAAACTAGCACTTCAAATTCTATACATTTTCATTTGTAATATAATAAAATGGTTGCTAATCACCTTCATTTAAAATAAATTCAACCCAAAACATAAAATACATATATATGTCTAATATACACACGCACACATATACATATGTATGTGTGTATTATAATATTTCCAAAAATCAAAATTAAATGGTAGCCTTATTCTTTGGGAAGCTAAAATCAAAATCTTCCCAGTATAATGTAAATTTATCTGCTGTGATTCATTTAGAGCTTTCTTTAACATTGTAATCTTGTATTTTGAAAAAAGAACGTGAACTATTTTTCTTATGTCTGATAACAATACGTATTCTTATAGGTTGAAAATTCCACCCTTAATTCCCAAAGTACCTCACTTATGAACCAGAATGCACAACTCCTAATCCAGCAGTCTTCCTTAGAAAATGAAAATGAATCTGTAATCAAAGAGCGAGAAGACCTAAAATCTCTCTATGATTCTCTGATCAAAGATCATGAAAAGCTGGAACTTCTTCATGAACGTCAGGCTTCAGAGTATGAATCTCTTATCTCTAAACATGGAACTCTGAAGTCTGCCCACAAAAATCTTGAGGTGGAACATAGAGACCTTGAAGACCGGTAATTTGTTTGATATTTTGTTGTACTGTGAATTTAAAATGAATTTTCTTCAAGTAGTATAATAAATTTTATATGTTAAACACATCTAATGTTAGTTTACTTAGGAAATTTATATAAATTTACATGTGTTTTAAATGATATTAATTACTCATTTCCTTCATTTCTAAAATTTCTTTTTTGTAATTATTATAAACCAAATGCCTTTTTTCCCCCAGTTACAATCAGTTATTAAAACAGAAAGGACAATTGGAAGATTTGGAAAAAATGCTCAAAGTAGAACAGGAAAAAATGCTGCTTGAAAATAAAAACCATGAAACGGTAGCTGCAGAATACAAGAAACTTTGTGGTGAAAATGATAGGTAATAAATACATATTATATATAACAAACATTTTATGTAGAAAGTATATACATATATATGTGTGTATATATATTTTTTATTATGTATTATTTCTTACATCCAAAATACATACTGCCCCTTTGTAGTACCAAGCATAGTTTGAATTTAGAATTTTACAAAATAAAATAGGCAGGGTGCGTGGCTCACACCTGTAATCCCAGCACTTTGGGAGGCCGAGGCAGGTAGATCACCTGAGGTCAGGAGTTCGAGACCAGCCTGACCAACATGGTGAAACCCCGTCTCTACTAAAAATGCAAAAATTAGCCAGGTGTGGTGGCGTGCACCTGTAGTCCGAGCTACTTGGGTGGGTGAAACAGGAGAATTGCTTGAACCTGAGAGGTGGAGGTTGCAGTGAGTCGAGATCGTGTCACTGCACTCCAGCCTGGATGACAGAGTAAGACTCCCATCTCCTAAAGAAAAAAAAAAAGAGAGAGAGAGAGAGATAGGATCTTGCTCTGTTGCCCAAGCGGAAGTTCAGTAGCTCGATCATAGCTTACTGCAACCTCAAACTCCTATGCTTAAGCAATCCTCCCACCTCAGCCCCTCAGGTAGCTGGGACTGCTAGCACACACCAACATGCCTGGCTAATTTTTTAAATTTTGTTTTAATTTTTAGTTTTTGTAGAAATAGGGTCTCCTGTGATCCCCAAGGCTGCTCTCAAACTCCTGGCCTCAGGTGATCCTTCTGCTAGACCTCCCAAAATGCTGGGATTACAGATATGGACCATCCATAACCAGCCAGTACTTTCTTACTAATACTTGAAATTTTCAGTACCTACACTTCAACATATTTAAAGACTAAAACATTCTTTTCCCAGTGTGGAGATGGGCGGATGGGAAAGGGAAATTAAAAATTATTTTCAAGGGAAAGGTACTCAGAATTTTTAAAAATCTAGTTTTTACAGAATAGAAACTGATTTTTGATAAGTTTAGTAACTTGTAAAACAGTCTTTTATTCTAAGTATGTCTTAATGTTATTTATATCATTTCATATTGTATAAATTATACCAAAAGCTATTAAGATAATCTAATTATATTTCTGTGATTTCTAATTATAGGTTGAATCGTACCTATAGTCAACTTTTAAAAGAGACTGAAGTTTTACAAACTGATCATAAAAATTTGAAAAGTCTTCTGAATAATTCCAAACTGGAACAAACAAGATTAGAAGCTGAATTTTCAAAGCTAAAGGAACAATACCAACAACTGGATATTACATCAACCAAACTGAATAACCAGTGTGAGGTGAGCTTTAATAAGTTTAATCGCTGTTTCCTTCATTTAGGCACCAAGACATGCCTAAGAAATAAATGACTATATTACAATGACAATACTAGTATATATTTAGTGGTGTATATCTAAAAGAATTTGGTCAAGGATCATTGAAACCTACACGTGATTCAGAACAACTTCCCATATCATTAATTACAATCTTTTAAAAAGTATTAGCTTAAACTTATGTCCAGAGTCTTTGAAAATTGTAAAATTATTCATTTAATGAAAAAATGTTCACACCTGGCGTGAAATTATAAACCAATAGAAAAATTAGTTAGAAACAACATACAACTAATTATTACCCAACAAAGCTCAGAAAGTAGTTCATTTTACCTATGATTTATGAAAGTCTAAATAAATTGTAGTTAGGATGGTATACCTCTAGAATGGTAGAGTGAGGAATGCAGCAAATCAACTCCTTAAGAAACAATACAATTGGACATAACTATTAAAAACAACAATGTTGGGACTGTAGAACACAACAAGGGCATATAACAAATTGAGAAGCATTTATTAAAGCAAAACTATTCAGCCCTGGGAAGGAACTGTGATTGCCTGAGGCATTTTATCTTGGGGCTTCTCCCATTCCTCTTCTCCTTTCCTGGTTCCTATACCTGGTAGTTTTGACAGAGCATAGACAGGCTATGAAAACCAGCAGTCTTTCTACTGGAGGAAACTGACTTGATTTGGAACAGAGCATAGCAAAGCCCCATGCCTGGGAGAGTTGTCAAAGGTCAACTCTTAGATAGCTTGAGGTTGAAATATTGGTTGGGGCAAGTAACAGACCAGTGAACTAGTCAAAAATTAAAGGATTTTCAAGAAATGAGTCAGCCTCAGTGGGTCTTCATAAGATCCCACATGTCACTGGTGGTCCAGAAAACTGTTCGAGAGAGACCAGAGAGGGCCCTAGCTATCTATGCATCCCTGGCTAATTCTCACAACTTGGGTCAAATGTTAATTATTGGCTGAGGGCTAAGTCATATAATGACATGATTTAGTGGAGGTGGAAAAAACTAATCTATAGTATAAAAGGTTGAGGTAGTAGTTAACCTTGGTGGGAAGGGATAGTGGTTGGAAGATAGCACAGGTGTTTCTGGAATACAATTAATGTTCTGTTTCTTGGTCCAGGTGCTGGTTTAATGTAGTGTTCACTTTGTGATAATTCATTGAGCTCTATATACACTTAAAATTTGTTCTTGGGCCAGCCACAGTGGCTCACGCCTGTAATCCCAGCACTTTGGCAGGCCGAGGCGGGTGGATCACCTGAGGTCAGGAGTTCGAGACCAACCTGGCCAACATGGTGAAAACCCATCTCTACTAAAAATACAAAACGTAGCCGGGTGTGGTGGCACATGCCTGTAATCCCAGCTACTAGGGAGGCTGAGGCAGGAGAATCGCTTGAACTTGGGGGACAGAGGTTGCAGTGAGCTGAGATCGCGCCACTTCCCTCTAGCCTGGCCAAAAGAGCGAAATTCCATCTAACAACAACAAAATAATTGTTCTATTTTCTTTATATATGCTTTATCTGTTGTCTATTGACACCGATAATGCTCTTTAACAATGGAGAAGACCATCACATGAAAACAAAAGAAAAATCAAAGGTCAGAAGTTGCCTCCCGCTACCTTTACCCGCCACATTTGGGTGAACGAAGCTCTTATGGAAACAGGGCGCAAACGAGTGGAGAAAAGAAAGGAAAAAGAATAAAAAGTACAAGGAAAGGCCAAATGGAAGACCCAAAAAAAAGTGAATCGAAAACGAGATTAGATCAGAAAAACAGAAGTACTCCACATACTCAGATCACGGAGCCTAACGATGAAATAAATAAAACGGCAAAAGCAAGACAAAGAACCAGAAAAGAATAAGCATAAATCTTGGAGAACAAGTGCATAACATACAAGAATAGAAAAAGCTATAGAAGAAAAAAAAAAAAAAAGGTATCTCGACTAGGAAACTCGAAAATCATCTATAAGACGCAGGGTCGCAAGGCAAAGAAATAAATCACAAAAATGAGAAAGAAAAAACAAAAAAAAACAAAGTAAGGAACACCGGGTTGATAATCAAACAAGGGGAGACGTGCAACTGAGAGGCCATGCTCTTTATCTGGAAAAAACTATAAATAATTTTCTTTTAGGATCCTTAGTAGTAATGGACAGTAAACACTTCTTTTTGCCTAATGAGTCTGAGTTTGCTGAGCATCTATACTAATCTACTCACTGCCAGGGGTTTGCTCCTGCATCTGTAATTAGCTGGCATGTATGCTGAGGGCTGGCTGGTCTATGGTGGCCTCATCGGGATAACCCTTCTCTGTTCCATGGTCTCTCCATCCTCCAGCGGGGCTCTGAGAGTCTGAGTGGAAGTCCACAGGCAACTTGAGGCCTAGGCTTGGAACTGTTACACCATCACTTCCACCACTTTCTCTTGGCAAAAGCATTCCAAATTCAAGAAGAAGGGAAATAGATTCCACTTCTTTATGGGAAAAGTGAGAAGTCACATTGCAAGAGGGCATAGGTACAGGGAAGAAAATAAATTCATTCAAATAAATCTACCATGTATGTTATGTTTCAATTTAACAACATACAGATAAATATAGTATGATATTCACAGTTACAGATCTAGATGGTTGTTTATGATTATAGTATCATTCTCTCTGATTTTCTCTCTACCTTTTGAAATTTTTCAAAATTTTTTTTTCGGGGGGGAGGTGGGGTGGGTGGTGTAGGCAGGGCAGGTATGTGTTATTTGCTTTTGCTTTTTTAATACAGATCTCTGGGCTCTGGTCGAGACCTGCCAAATTTGAATGCTCGGGCCCAGAAATCTACTCTACAAGGGATGCCAAACTTTTAGAATCACTACTTTGGGCCTTCTGAACTTCTGTTTGAACCTCTGGCCTAGCTAAGGCATATTTCCAGTTTCTACTAATTGCGTACAAAAGGCCCAATGCTGCTGGCAGCCCAACTACTAGTAATGCCAGCTGTTAATACCAACTGTTGACTAAATTACCTGATTTCCCTTGATCAAGCCACAAAAACTACACACAGACTTTTAAGGTTTCTTGAAAACAGTGGATGGATGCCGGGCACGGTGGCTCACGCCTGTAATCCCAGCACTTTGGGAGGCTGAGGTGGGTGGATCACCTGAGGTTGGGAGTTTGAGACCAGCCTGACCAACATGGAGAAACCCCATCTTTACTAAAAATACAAAACTAGCTGGGCATTGTGGTACATACCTGTAATCCCAGGTACTTGGGAAGGTGAGACAGAATAGCTTGAAACCGGGAGGCGGAGGTTGCAGTGAGCCAAGATAGGGCTATTGCACTCCAGCCCGGGCAACAAGAGTGAAACTCTGTCTCACAAGAAAGAAAACAGTAGATGAGGAAATTATGAGACATACTAAGTACTTAGTGTGTGCTATACACATGCTACTAGATACTTTACATATATTAATTAATCCTTGCAACAGTCTTGTTGCGTGGGAGCTATCCTCATTTCATAGATCTGAGAACTAACTTGTCTAACATTTCATAGAAATAAAATATTAGATATTTAAATCTAGCTTTTGGACTGTAAGTTAAACCATTTTAAAGACAGAAAGCAGTGTTTGGGGAGTTAGATAATTTATTATATATTAGACCCAGTGTTTGTGAGAATTAAGAATATATATTATGTGTGTGTGTGTATATATACACATATGTACGTATGTATGTGTATATATATACATAAACACACACATATATATCATGTAACCCAGTGCTGTAGGTGTCATTGTCACTAAAATAATCATGCTCTGATAAAAGTACAATCATCTAATTGTTCAAACAGTGGAACACTTAAATCTTTGTGTAGTACTTCATATTTTTCAGTTGATTTATGTTAAATGTAAATGTTTTTTTAAAAAAATGTTTGTGTTTAAACAGTTGCTAAGCCAACTTAAAGGAAATTTAGAAGAAGAAAATCGACATCTACTAGATCAAATTCAGACATTAATGCTACAGAACAGAACACTTTTGGAGCAGAATATGGAAAGCAAGGATCTTTTTCATGTTGAACAAAGACAGTACATGTAGGTACCAAATAATTTTGCACTCTGAAATATGTTATTCATGATTTTATCATTGCCATACCCAGTGGCAGAGAAAATTCATGCTAATTTTTATTGATTTTCAACATTATTATTTCAACAAATATTTTTGAGTGCTTATATTCCAGGCACTCTCCTAATAATCAGAAATACTAACATGAAAACACATGAATCTTGCTCTTAAGAAATTAGTAATATAAAGTGAGAAATACAAATAAACATTTAAATACAGTAATTCTATAATGGAAGTATATGTAGGAGGCCATAGAAACATAGCACATATAGGGGCAGGAGTATCTTAGTCTGGGAGAGGCAAGGTGAACTTTCCAAAGATGAGACTTGAGCAGAGACTTATGGGTTCAATAGGAATTTGCTTGAGGAGGCATACCAGCCCAGGAGAGCTGCAATACAAAGTCATGGAGGTGTGATGTCAGTATGTTGTGGTGTGGTATAGGACCTAAAAATTAATTGTTCTTTCTGGAGCAAAATTGAGGAAAGGAGTAGTGCAATAGAGAAGTGGCTAAACAGTCAGGACCCAGTTTACAAAGGTTGTTCTATGCCATACAAAGGAGTTGAGATCAAGCTGCAAGACGTGTGAAAGAGAATTGGCAAGGCTTAATTATTGGTAAATTGTGTCTCCAGAGAGTTAAACAATCTGTTAACTTCAGATTTGGGCCTGTGCGGCCCAGTGGGTAGTCTTTGTATTACTACAGGATGATTCATCTTTACTCAATAGATCTCTTTGCCCCACAAATGAGAAGCACCACAGTATAATAGAAATAGCACAGATGTTGAAATCAGACAGCTTCTAATTCATGTCCCAATTCATCCACTCACTAGCTATGTGACCATAGACAAGTTACTTCATTTCTCTGATCATTAGTTTCTTCTTCTCTAAAATAGAGATGACACTTACTTTCCAGATTATTCAAGGAGTGCATGAAGTAGTATGTCTGTGCCTTTCAGACTTGATGTACATAAATAGCCAGGGTACATGTGAAACCAGGATACATCATACATTTTTCTGAAGCACCAGTCTTACTAAAAAATTTCAGTCAGGGAACATTATTTCTTTATTAATACACAGGTGTATCATGGAACAAAGGCAGAAATTGTGTAAACTTTCAAAGTAAATGTAAAACCTCAAAGAAATTTCACATTTGTGGCTGGACACCTTGGGCTCCACCTTTAGTCCTTTCAGTCCTTTCTAGGGTATATATTCCTTTACTTGCTTTCAAAAGAAGCCTTGGTTTAGGTTAAGAAGCTTTGAGTATATATAAAACTTTTGACATTTTGAGTCTCCTGTCCCTTAAGCAGAGCCATTATCCAAAGCTTTGTTGTCTTAACTATTCTGACCATTGGTGACTAATACATTTCCAGGTGAAAGTGCTTGTGTCCAAATAGTTGACTTCCAAAAATTATTATCTATTATGACTTACTGAATTTAAATTACAAATATCCATCTTACATGTCAGACATTTCTAGCTAAATGCCTCTGTCATATGGCCCTAGCAGGATGGCAGTGGACAGGTAGTACTGAGATTTTGGAGGTTCTTAATGATATTTCAACAAGTAAAAGGAAAAACCAACTGGGAACTACGGCCTCGTTTACAACTTTTCAAACGTCAACTCTTCTGCGGGCCTCAGATCCAAGCAGTTTGTGAATGATAAATGTAGGCTGTGTGCTGTTTGTGCCGTGGTATAACTGTTGGCAACATCTGTTCACAGGGCATCTTCTACAGAATCTCGAGTCAGTTCTCCTAGTCTCCCACACTGTAATTCAGCCTTCCCTCTCAAATAGACTACCCCATTTCTCCTGAATGTTTTTACTCCAACTTTTTTTTTTTTTTTTTTTCCAGTCTTGCTTTGTCAGCCAGGTGGAGGGCAGTAGCACAATCTCAGCTCACTGCAAACTCCCCCTCCTGAGTTCAGGCGATTCTCCTGCCTCAGCCTCTCGAGTAGCTGAGACTATAGGCAAATGCTGCCACACACTGCTAATTTTTGTATTTTTTGTAAAAACAGGGTTTTGCCACATTGGCCAGGCTGGTCTCAAATTCCTGAGCTCAAGTGATCCACCTGCCTCCACCTCCCAAAGCACTGGAATTATAGGCCTGAGCCACTGCGCCCTGCCTTATCTCCAATCTGTCTGATATATCCTATTCCATCATTGGGTTAAAGTACTTTAAACAAAGATTTCTTACCACTTTGTAATGAAACTTGCAATACTTCTGATTTCCTACTGAGCAGAATCTAAAACCAAAACTCCCTACTACTTCTCTCAGCCTATAACGTTCAAGCTAAACATAACTTAGCATTTTTTTAACTTCCTACACTGCACCAACATATAATTTAGCATTCTTATCTTTCCTTTTCAGCCTATCTAATAATGGCCTTTTTCTTCATGGGGATTTATTTCGTGATCTAAGATGGATATATTTACCTTCCTGTTGTACTTGCACAGTGTTTTATTTTGGTACTGCTACTTCCTTGGATTATATAGTCATTTTATATATATATATATATGTGTGTGTGTGTGGTGTGTGTGTGTGTATGTATGCATACACACGATATTATATGTTATATTTATGGTTATATCTTCTTTCTCCTATATTATAAACAAAGCTATTTATTATTCATCTTCATATATACCTCATGCCTTCCTCACTGTAAATGATCACAAATGTTTCTTAAGTAAATAGTATTCTTTGGCATTGTGGGGTTTTCTTAGAGACATTACTTTGGTGATCTTTGATGTTTATGCAGTAAATACATCTACGAGAATATAAAAATGAGACTTAGGATGTGATGACTCATGCATTGCTGGAGTCAGGAAATGATTCTCTACAAGTACATCAAGCCTAAGTAATTCTGCCAAAAAGAAAAAAATCTATTTGCATGAACATGTGTTTGCAGGATTAGTCGTTATATCTATAATTATAAGCAAACTATCCAAATATTTTTATTTTTTGCTAATATAAATTGTAATAGATCACCTTTCTTCCAAAAAGGAAAAAAAAAGTTGTAAATTTTTAAAAAAGGAGAAACATGGAAAAATTCCCATTGTTAACTACCTGATAAAATCTTAGTTGCCGACCATGGTATCTGTATTTTTTAGTTTTGGGGAGAAGTTAGATCACAGTCACAAAATAATTTAATATTCGTAGCTTTACAAAATATGATGCCTGTCCTAAAAGGTAATTTTTATTTTTATAGTGATAAGTTAAATGAATTAAGACGTCAGAAGGAGAAATTAGAAGAGAAAATTATGGATCAATACAAATTTTATGACCCATCTCCTCCTAGAAGGTACTATTAACCAAATTTTATGAATTCTTGTTTTGAAAAAAAACCGTACGTTATTTCTAATATTGTGATGACTTCTAATTTTGTGAAGGATTTGTATGTTGAATTTTAAACTGATAACAATTTTTAAAATTCTGTTAGGAGAGGCATCTGGATTACTCTAAAAATGAGAAAATTGATAAAGTCTAAGAAAGATATTAATCGGGAACGCCAGAAATCTCTAACATTAACACCTACCCGCTCAGACTCCAGTGAAGGATTTCTTCAGCTCCCTCATCAAGACAGTCAAGATAGTTCTTCAGTAGGTTCAAACTCTTTAGAAGATGGCCAGACCTTGGGGACCAAGAAAAGCAGCAGTGAGTGCTTAAACTCTTTAAACATAGTATTGACTTTTAGAATCCTTTCTAAAGACTTTTTAAAACTTCAGCAGTCCTTTGGGGGAATAGTCTGATGAGTGGCATTTATTTTTAATTTCATATCATAAAATTAATTGTGTACTGCATTATTGTACAGCCACACAATTTTCTGAGGTAAATCATACACAGATATACTATCATTTGGCCAGAGGGGTAAAATATTGCAGAAAGAAAGTTGAAATAAGAGCTGGAATACCTCTGCCACTTGCTATTTCTGTTAATATGGGCAAGCCTTTTACCTTTGCTTCATACTTCACAGAACAGTTGCAAGGAGCAAGTGAGAAATATGAGATGTCATTTTCATAATTATGTATAACTTAATCAGAATAATAAGGCATTTTATAATGAAGTTTCTGCTCATATACTTTGATGGTGTCACATTGGAGCACAGTTACATTTGGGGAAGCAAAGAAAAATAGGTATGAATTTGAAGGGGTGTTATTCAATGATTTAGAAATTACAGAAGGTTAAGAAAATTATTGAAGGATTTCTTGGTAAGGGATCTACTAAAATAGAGAGGTGCTGGCGGGCACGGTGGCTCACACCTGTAATCCCAGCACTTTGGGGGGCTAAGATGAGTGGATCACCTGAGGTCGGGAGTTCGAGACCAGCCTGACCAACATGGAGAAACCCCGTCTCTACTAAAAATACAAAATTAGCCAGGCGTGGTGGCTTATGCCTGTAATCCCAGCTACTTGGGAGGCTGAGGCCGAGATTGCACCACTCCAGCCTGGGCAACAAGAGCGAAACTCCGTCTCAAAAACAAAAAAAAAAAAAAAAAGGAAAGAAAATACAAAATTAGCCTGGTGTGGTGTTCTGTGCCTATAATCCCAGCTACTCAGGAAGTTGAAGCAGGAGAATCACTTGAACCTGGGAGGCGAAGGTTGCAGTGGGTCAAGATTGCACACTCCACTCCAGCCTGGGTGACAGAGCAGGACTCCGTCTCAAAATAAAATAAAAATAAAATAGAGACGTGGGGGCCAGTCACAGTGGCTCACACACGTAATCCCAGCACTTTGGGAGGCCAAAGCAGGAGGATCACATGAGGCTAGGAGTTCAAGACCAACCTGGGCAACATAGTGAGACACTGTCTCTATTATTTAAAAAAATTAGGCCGGGCACGGTGGCTCATACCTGTAATCCCAGCACTTTGGGTGGCCGAGGTGGGTGGATCACCGGAGGTCAGAGTTGGAGACCAGCCTGACCAACATGGAGAAACCTGTCTCTACTAAAAATGCAAAATTAGCCGGGCTTGGTGGCGCATGCCTGTAATCCCAGCTACTCGGGAGGCTGAGTTAGGAGAATCGTTTGAACCCAGGAGGCGGAGACTGAGGCTGAGATTGTGCCATTGCATTCCAGCCTGGGCAACAAGAGTGAAACTCTGTCTCAAAAAAAAAAAAAAATAGTTGAAGAGATAAACATTTGTATATAAACTTGTGATGTAATTTTCTATTACAAATGTAGAAGTACCACATTATAATATGCTCTATACAATTATAACCTTTTGCCCTTTCTAATTCCGCTGCGGCCATGGCTCCAGTGAAAAAACTTGTGGCGAAGGGGGGCAAAAAAAAGAAGCAGGTTCTGAAGTTCACTCTTGATTGCACCCACCCTGTAGAAGATGGAATCATGGATGCTGCCAATTTTGAGCAGTTTTTGCAAGAAAGGATCAAAGTGAACGGAAAAGCTGGGAACCTTGGTGGAGGGGTGGTGACCATCGAAAGGAGCAAGAGCAAGATCACCGTGACATCTGAGGTGCCTTTCTCCAAAAGGGAAAAGTGGACAGTTGAATTGACATCTTCACACTTGGTGGTGATTGCTTTGTTGGTGTGGAGATTGCTTTGTTGGTGTGGAGCACTGTCACAGTGCTCCTTTTTTGGAGATGGTATTTGAAATATCTCACCAAAAAATATTTGAAGAAGAATAATCTACGTGACTGGTTGCGCGTAGTTGCTAACAGCAAAGAGAGTTACGAATTACGTTACTTCCAGATTAACCAGGACGAAGAAGAGGAGGAAGATGAGGATTAAATTTCATTTATCCGGAATATTTTGTATGAGTTCTTGAATAAAACTTGGGAACCAAAAAAAAAAAAAAAAAAAAAAAAAACAATTATAACCTTTTTTTTTTTTTTTTTTTTTTTTTTATTATACTTTAAGTTCTAGGGTACATGTGCATAACGTGCAGGTTTGTTACATATGTATACTTATGCCATGTTGGTGTGCTGCACCCATCAACTCGTCAGCACCCATCAATTCATCATTTATATCATGTATAATTCCCCAATGCAATCCCTCCCTCCTCCCCCCTCCCCCCTCCCCATGATAGACCCCAGTGTGTGATGTTCCCCTTCCCGAGTCCAAGTGATCTCATTGTTCAGTTCCCACCTATGAGTGAGAACATGCGGTGTTTGGTTTTCTCTTCTTGTGATAGTTTGCTAAGAATGATGGTTTCCAGCTGCATCCATGTCCCTACAAAGGACGCAAACTCATCCTTTTTTATGGCTGCATAGTATTCCATGGTGTATATGTGCCACATTTTCTTAATCCAGTCTGTCACAGATGGACATTTGGGTTGATTCCAAGTCTTTGCTATTGTGAATAGTGCCGCAATAAACATACGTGTACATGTGTCTTTGTAGTAGACTAATTTATAATCCTTTGGGTATATACCCAGTAGTGGGATGGCTGGGTCATATGGTACATCTAGTTCTAGATCCTTGAGGAATTGCCATACTGTTTTCCATAATGGTTGAACTAGTTTACAATCCCACCAACAGTGTAAAAGTGTTCCTATTTCTCCACATCCTCTCCAACACCTGTTGTTTCCTGACTTCTTAATGATTGCCATTCTAACTGGTGTGAGATGGTATCTCATTGTGGTTTTGATTTGCATTTCTCTGATGGCCAGTGATGATGAGCATTTTTTCATGTGTCTGTTGGCTGTATGAATATCTTCTTTTGAGAAATGTCTGTTCATATCCTTTCCCCACTTTTTGATGGGGTTGTTTGTTTTTTTCTCGTATATTTGTTTGAGTTCTTTGTAGATTCTGGATATTAGCCCTTTGTCAGATGAGTAGGTAGCAAAAATTTTCTCCCATTCTGTAGGTTGCCTGTTCACTCTGATGGTAGTTTCTTTTGCTGTGCAAAAGCTCTTTAGTTTAATTAGATCCCATTTGTCAATTTTGGCTTTTGCTGCCGTTGCTTTTGGTGTTTTAGACATGAAGTCCTTGCCCATGCCTATGTCCTGAATGGTACTACCTAGATTTTCTTCTAGGGTTTTTATGGTATTAGGTCTAACATTTAAGTCTCTAATCCATCTTGAATTAATCTTCGTATAAGGGGTAAGGAAAGGATCCAGTTTCAGCTTTCTACTTATGGCTAGCCAATTTTCCCAGCACCATTTATTAAATAGGGAATCCTTTCCCCATTTCTTGTTTCTCTCAGGTTTGTCAAAGATCAGATGGCTGTAGATGTGCGGTATTATTTCTGAGGACTCTGTTCTGTTCCATTGGTCTATATCTCTGTTTTGGTACCAGTACCATGCTGTTTTGGTTACTGTAGCCTTGTAGTATAGTTTGAAGTCAGGTAGCGTGACGCCTCCAGCTTTGTCCTTTTGACTTAGGATTGTCTTGGCAATGCGGGCTCTTTTTTGGTTCCATATGAACTTTAAAGCAGTTTTTTCCAATTCTGTGAAGAAAGTCATTGGTAGCTTGATGGGGATGGCATTGAATCTATAAATAACCTTGGGGAGTATGGCCATTTTCACGATATTGATTCTTCCTATCCATGAGCATGGTATGTTCTTCCATTTGTTTGTGTCCTCTTTGATTTCACTGAGCAGTGGTTTGTAGTTCTCCTTGAAGAGGTCCTTTACATCCCTTGTAAGCTGGATTCCTAGGTATTTTATTCTCTTTGAAGCAATTGTGAATGGAAGTTCATTCCTGATTTGGCTCTCTGCTTGTCTGTTACTGGTGTATAAGAATGCTTGTGATTTTTGCACATTGATTTTGTATCCTGAGACTTTGCTGAAGTTGCTTATCAGCTTAAGGAGATTTTGGGCTGAGACGATGGGGTTTTCTAAATATACAATCATGTCATCTGCAAACAGGGACAATTTGACTTCTTCTTTTCCTAACTGGATACCCTTGATTTCTTTCTCTTGCCTGACTGCTCTAGCCAGAACTTCCAACACTATGTTGAATAGGAGTGGTGAGAGAGGGCATCCCTGTCTTGTGCCAGTTTTCAAAGGGAATTTTTCCAGTTTTTGCCCATTCAGTATGATATTAGCTGTGGGTTTGTCATAAATAGCTCTTATTATTTTGAGGTATGTTCCATCAATACCGAATTTATTGAGCGTTTTTAGCATGAAGGGCTGTTGAATTTTGTCAAAAGCCTTTTCTGCATCTATTGAGACAATCATGTGGTTCTTGTCTTTGGTTCTGTTTATATGCTGGATTACGTTTATTGATTTGCGAATGTTGAACCAGCCTTGCATCCCAGGGATGAAGCCCACTTGATCATGGTGGATAAGCTTTTTGATGTGCTGCTGAATCCGGTTTGCCAGTATTTTATTGAGGATTTTTGCATCAATGTTCATCAGGGATATTGGTCTAAAATTCTCTTTTTTTGTTGTGTCTCTGCCAGGCTTTGGTATCAGGATGATGTTGGCCTCATAAAATGAGTTAGGGAGGATTCCCTCTTTTTCTATTGATTGGAATAGTTTCAGAAGGAATGGTACCAGCTCCTCCTTGTACCTCTGGTAGAATTCAGCTGTGAATCCATCTGGTCCTGGACTTTTTTTGGTGGGTAGGCTATTAATTGTTGCCTCAATTTCAGAGCCTGCTATTGGTCTATTCAGGGATTCAACTTCTTCCTGGTTTAGCCTTGGGAGAGTGTAAGTGTCCAGGAAATTATCCATTTCTTCTAGATTTTCTAGTTGATTTGCGTAGAGGCGTTTATAGTATTCTCTGATGGTAGTTTGTATTTCTGTGGGGTCAGTGGTGATATCCCCTTTATCATTTTTTATTGCATCTATTTGATTCCTCTCTCTTTTTTTCTTTATTAGCCTTGCTAGCGGTCTGTCAATTTTGTTGATCTTTTCAAAAAACCAACTCCTGGATTCATTGATTTTTTGGAGGGTTTTTTGTGTCTCTATCTCCTTCAGTTCTGCTCTGATCTTAGTTATTTCTTGCCTTCTGCTAGCTTTTGAATTTGATTGCTCTTGCCTCTCTAGTTCTTTTAATTGTGATGTTAGAGTGTCAATTTTAGATCTTTCCTGCTTTCTCTTGTGGGCATTTAGTGCTATAAATTTCCCTCTACACACTGCTTTAAATGTGTCCCAGAGATTCTGGTATGTTGTATCTTTGTTCTCATTGGT
Organism: Rhinopithecus roxellana; assembly: GCF_007565055.1. NCBI lineage: Eukaryota > Metazoa > Chordata > Mammalia > Primates > Cercopithecidae > Rhinopithecus > Rhinopithecus roxellana. The sequence goes on from NC_044565.1 coordinate 87,149,967, forward strand.
TTCAAAGAACATCTTTATTTCCGCTTTCATTTCGTTATGTACCCAGTAGTCATTCAGGAGCAGGTTGTTCAGTTTCCATGTAGTTGAGCGGTTTTGATTGAGTTTCTTAGTCCTGAGTTCTAGTTTGATTGCACTGTGGTCTGAGAGACAGTTTGTTATAATTTCCGTTCTTTTACATTTGCTGAGGAGTACTTTACTTCCAATTATGTGGTCAATTTTGGAATAAGTGCGATGTGGTGCTGAGAAGAATGTATATTCTGTTGATTTGGGGTGGAGAGTTCTATAGATGTCTATTAGGTCCGCTTGGTGCAGAGATGAGTTCAATTCCTGGATATCCTTGTTAACTTTCTGTCTCGTTGATCTGTCTAATGTTGACAGCGGAGTGTTGAAGTCTCCCATTATTATTGTATGGGAGTCTAAGTCTCTTTGTAAGTCTCTAAGGACTTGCTTTATGAATCTGGGTGCTCCTGTATTGGGTGCATATATATTTAGGAGAGTTAGCTCTTCCTGTTGAATTGATCCCTTTACCATTATGTAATGGCCTTCTTTGTCTCTTTTGATCTTTGATGGTTTAAAGTCTGTTTTATCAGAGACTAGGATTGCAACCCCTGCTTTTTTTTGTTCTCCATTTGCTTGGTAGATCTTCCTCCATCCCTTTATTTTGAGCCTATGTATGTCTCTGCATGTGAGATGGGTCTCCTGAATACAGCAGACTGATGGGTCTTGACTCTTTATCCAGTTTGCCAGTCTGTGTCTTTTAATTGGAGCATTTAGTCCATTAACATTTAAGGTTAATATTGTTATGTGTGAACTTGATCCTGCCATTATGATATTAACTGGTTATTTTGCTCGTTAGTTGATGCAGTTTCTTCCTAGCCTCGATGGTCTTTACATTTTGCCAAGTTTTTGCGATGGCTGGTACCGGTTGTTCCTTTAGGGCTTCCTTCAGGGTCTCTTGTAAGGCAGGCCTGGTGGTGACAAAATCTCTAAGCATTTGCTTATCTGTAAAGGATTTTATTTCTCCTTCACTTATGAAACTTAGTTTGGCTGGATATGAAATTCTGGGTTGAAAATTCTTTTCTTTAAGAACGTTGAATATTGGCCCCCACTCTCTTCTGGCTTGGAGAGTTTCTGCCGAGAGATCTGCTGTTAGTCTGATGGGCTTCCCTTTGTGGGTGACCCGACCTTTCTCTCTGGCTGCCCTTAAGATTTTTTCCTTCATTTCAACTTTGGTGAATCTGGCAATTATGTGTCTTGGAGTTGCTCTTCTGGAGGAGTATCTTTGGGGCGTTCTCTGTATTTCCTGAATTTGAATGTTGGCCTGCCCTACTAGGTTGGGGAAGTTCTCCTGGATGATATCCTGAAGAGTGTTTTCCAACTTGGTTCCATTTTCCCCCTCACTTTCAGGCACCCCAATCAGACGTAGATTTGGTCTTTTTACGTAATCCCATACTTCTTGCAGGCTTTGCTCATTTCTTTTTCTTCTTTTTTCTTTTGGTTTCTCTTCTCGCTTCATTTCATTCATTTGATCTTCAATCGCTGATACTCTTTCTTCCAGTTGATCGAGTCGGTTACTGAAGCTTGTGCATTTGTCACGTATTTCTCGTGTCATGGTTTTCATCTCTGTCATTTCGTTTATGATCTTCTCTGCATTAATGAGTCTAGCTGTCAATTCTTCCACTCTTTTTTCAAGATTTTTAGTTTCTTTGCGCTGGGTACGTAATTCCTCCTTTAGCTCTGATAAGTTTGATGGACTGAAGCCTTCTTCTCTCCTCTCGTCCAAGTCATTCTCTGACCAGCTTTGATCCGTTGCTGGTGATGGGCTGCGCTCCTTTGCAGGGGGAGATGCGCTCTTATTTTTTGAATTTCCAGCTTTTCTGCCCTGCTTCTTCCCCATCTTTGTGGTTTTATCTGTCTCTGGTCTTTGATGGTGGTGACGAACTGATGGGGTTTTGGTATAGGTGTCCTTCCTGTTTGATAGTTTTCCTTCTGACAGTCAGAAGGACTCTCTGTTGGTCTGTTGGAGATTGCTTGAGGTCCACTCCAGACCCTGTTTGCCTGGGTATCAGCAGCAGAGGTTGCCGAAGATAGAATATTGCTGAACAGCGAGTGTACCTGTCTGATTCTTCCTTTGGAAGTGTCCTCTCAGGGGTGTACTCCACCCTGTGAGGTGTGGGGTGTCAGACTGCCCCTAGTGGGGGATTTCTCCCAGCTAGGCTACTCAGGGGTCAGGGACACACCTGAGCAGGCAGTCTGTCCGTTCTCAGATCTCAACCTCCGCGTTGGGAGATCCGCGGCTCTCCCCAAAGCTGTCAGACAGAGTCGTTCGCGTCTGCACCGGCTCCCGCTACTTCCCCTGTTGGTCTTCAGCTGTGCGCTGTCCCCAGAGGTGGAGACTACAGAGACAGGCAGGCTTCCTTGAGCTGCTGTGAGCTCCACCCAGTTCGAGCTTCCCAGCGGCTTTGTTTACCTACTTAAGCCTCAGCAATGGCGGGCGCCCCTCCCCCAGCCTCGCTGCTGCCTTGCGGATAGATCGCGGCAGACTGCTGTGTTAGCAGTGAGGGAGGCTTCGTGGGCGTGGGACCCTCCCGGCCAGGTGTGGGATATATTCTCCTGGAATGCCTGTATGCTTACAGCGCAGTATTGGGGTGGGAGTTACCCGATTTTCCAGGTGTTGTGTGTCTCAGTTCCCCTGGCTAGGAAAACGGATCCCCTTCCCCCTTGCGCTTCCAGGTGAGGCGATGCCTCGCCCTGCTTCAGCTCTCGCTGGTCAGGCTGCAGCAGCTGACCAGCACCGATTGTCCGGCACTCCCTAGTGAGATGACCCCAGTACCTCAGTTGAAAATGCAGAAATCACCGGTCTTCTGTGTCGCTCGCGCTGGGAGTTGGAGACTGGAGTTGTTCCTATTCGGCCATCTTGCTCCGCCCCCTCAATTATAACCTTTTAATTTCACTACTAGTATGCTTAAACAGTAAAAGCAAAGTAAAAGCTTTGGAAGTATATTCCAAGAAAATGAGAAAATTTTTTTAAAGATGTCTTAAGAAGTTGACTACTATCAAAGTTCTTACAAAATATGTGAACAGGATACTTTATATCCTCTCACACTATCGCCAGTGTCACTAATTGAACACACACACACACACATTCCATTCTTTTGAAATAGCAGGTAAATGCAGCTGCTGCTTCTCCCAGAGGTAGACTCTCCAAATGGGCAGTTCTCAAGACACTCAAAAAACTATTCACAGTGTTTTGGCCTCAGGTGAATTATCTCTGAAAACATAGTATTTTAGGGTATAGGATATTAGGCATTAATTATGGGCTATAGGACGGGCGCAATGACTCACGCCTGTAATCCCAGCACTTTGGGAGGCGGAGGCGGGTAGATCACTTGAGGTCAGGAGTTGAGGACCAGTCTGGCCAACATGGTGACAACCTCATCTCTTCTAAAAATCCAAAATTAGTCTGGCATGGTGGCGTGCACCAGCTACTCAGGAGGCTGAGGCAGGAGAATCGCTTGAACCTGGGAGGTGAAGATTGCAGTAAGCCAATATTGCACCACCGCACTTCAGCCTGGGTGACAGAGCGAGACTTCGTCTCAAAAAAATAAAATAAAATTATGGGATATATTTCAGAATGCAATATAGCAATCTAAAAAGTAGAATCCATAGGTAAGCAACAGAAAAAGTCATACACATGTACATTTGTGTGTATGTGTATATATATAAACACACGTATATATATGTACATATATGTGTATGTATATATACATATGTGTATGTGTGTGTGTGTGTATATATACACATATATGTCTCAAGAAAGCAGTTTTATAATTCTGTATCCCCACATAAAATTATGGTTACCCTGGGTCTTTTGCTGTCTGGTTTTGTCCACCAAGTAAATCTACATAAATCCTCCGAGTAGTTACTGTTTTAGAGAGATCATCAAGTTTTCTTTAAAAGGTGGCAGATAAGTTAATTTTATCTGTTATTTTTGGATATAAAATAACTGACATCTTAGTAAATAAGAAATGGGGCTGGGCGTGGTGGCTCATGCCTGTAATTCCAGCACTTTGGGAGGTTGAGGCGGGCAGATTACGAGGTCAAGAGATCGAGACCATCCTGGCCAACATGGTAAAACCCCACCTCTACTAAAAATACAAAAATTAGCTGGGCATTGTGGTGTGCTCCTGTAGTCCCAGCTACTCAGGAGGCTGAGGCAAAAGAATCGCTTGAACCCAGGAGGTGGAGGTTGCAGTGAGCCAAGATTGCGCCACTGCACCCCCAACCCTGTGCCACTGCACTCCAGCCTGCACGACAGGAGCGAGACTCCATCTCAAAAAAAAAAAAGAAATGGTAATAGGTATACTTAATTTTTTTTTTTAAGGAAGATTTTTTTTTAAGAGATGGGTTCTTACTCTGTTGCGCAAGGTGGAGTGCAGTGGTGTAATGATAGCTCACCGCAGTCTTGAACTTCTGGACTCAAGGGATCCTCCTGTTTCAGCGTCATCCTCCCAAATAGCTGGGACTACAGGAAAACAGCACTGCACTGGCAATTGTTATTTTATTTAATTGTTTTTTAGAGACAGGGTCTCACTTATTATGCCCAGACTGGTCTCAAACTCCTGGCCTCAAGCGAACCTCCATCCTTGGTCTCCCAAAGTGCTGGGATTACAGGCATGAACCACTGTGCCTGGCTTTAAAGGAAAGAAATGTCAATTCAGATATAAGCATACACAAGAAAGGCACAAAAGTCTTTTTTGAAGTCATCTTGTCTGTTTTAAGTATAAATCTGTCATCATTTCATATTCTCTGCTGAAACATCCAGAATAAGAATCAGAAGGAAGTGATATTCTCCTTTCCTACAATTGTTCAGTTTTAGAATTTTTAAAATAAACCCCAAACCCAACAAATACTAATGTTCCCTTAATTTCAGTATGCTTTGGGAAATGAACATTGTATATGTACAAACTCATTGCTATAAGAAGAATCATTTCTTTCTGACAAATATAAAACTCCTTTTATCCTGTTCATTTTGGAAGAGTATCTGTCAGTAAAGCAGTCCTTGGAAAAAAAATTAAAAACAGAAAAAGAAATAAAAGTAAACAAGACAACATATGCATGCTGCAACCACTCAGCTTTGTTTTATCTAAGTGTCCATTTTTATATTGCTTTCAGTTCATTTCTTTTTAATCATTGAAAACAGCTGTGTTTACTAAGCTTGAAAAGAAATAGGTCAAACTAAAAGCTTAAGTGAATCATGACTGCTCCTAAGAGCAATCAAACAGGTTAAAGAGCTATATGTCCATTGCACTCTCTTTAATGAATGATACTTGTCAGTTTGTCAAAAGAACTTTGATTATTTACACGATGACAGCAAACACTAGAAAGAATGTAGTTATTAAATAGACAGTGTATAATATGTTTTTAGATCTTTATGCAAATTGTTTTTCCTAATTCCTAAATTACATTTCTAAAAAGATACAGTAATTTTTATGGTTAAATCTTACTAAAATGTGGCTTAAGAATGGTTAGTGACTCTAGTGAATGTTATGTGCACAACATGCAGGTTTGTTACATAGGTATACACATGCCACAGTGGTTTGCTGGCACCCATCAACCCGTCACCTACATTAGGTATTTCTCCCAATGTTATCCCCCCCATCCACCAACCCCCCACAGACCCTGGTCTGTGATGTTCCCCTCCCTATGTCCATGTGTTCTTATTGTTCAACTCCCACCTATGAGTGACAACATGCAGTGTTTGGTTTTCTGTTCTTGTGATAGTTTGCTGAGAATAATGGTTTTTAGCTTCATCCATGTCCCTGCAAAGGACAAGAACTCATCCTTTTTTGTGAATGTTTTTATTTTTGTTCTAATGACTCCTATATTTTAGTGATAATCCTTTTATTCACAAAATCAAATTCCTTCAAAAGCTCTTCAAAATATCTAAAAAATGTTATACTTTTCTCTCGTTTTTTCTTGCTTTGGGGTACCTCCTTATTTTTTAGATTTATTGGAGCTTATTGCTAATGCTTATTTCTACTATCTAAATACTCTTTTTTTTCCCCTCTTTCCCCCAACCAATGTTTTGTAAAATGAACTTAATGTGATTGTTTATTTAATCTTTAGAAATACTTTGGTCAAAAGAATGTTTATTTCAGTGGTGCTGCTAAATAATGCATCAGAATCCAGCTTAAACCAAGAAGGAATTTATTTTCTTTATTAAAGTGTGATAAACTAATGAAAGGTTTTTTCGAGTGTTTTTTGGTTTGTTTTGTTTTGAGAGAGGGTCTCCTTCTGTCACCCAGGCTGGAGTGCAGTGGTGTGATCATAGCTCACTACAACCTTGAACTCCTGGGCTCAAGCGATCCTCCTGCCTCACCCTCCAGAATAGCTGGTGCTCACCACCACATGGCTAATTTTTTGTAGAGATGGGTTCTCGCTCTGTTGCCCAGGCTGGTCTTGAACTCCTAGGCTCAAGCGATCCTCCTGCCTTGGCCTCCCAAAATGCTGGGATTACAGGCAGAAGTCACCATGCCTCGAAATCTTAAAGTTTTTTAAGATTGTTTTAAACATCTCCTGGGCACCCTAATTTTTGTTGCTTTATATTAATAAAATACTGTGGTAGAAGGTGCATTTTCCTAAGTTATTTTTGTTTTCCAAAATAAATATTTTAACTAATGTTTAAAAAGTTAAAGTAGCTAAAATAGAGGCTTCAAAAGCCTTGTACATTTTCATCATGTAGACTCTGTGAAGCACCAATAGCCTTCATTTTAAAGGTTTACCTTTACAACTTAACTAGGAAAATGGATCCCTGCATAAATAATTCTAGTCAGTTCCTGTTTTTATAGGGCTGTAACCAATCCAAACTTTAAAAGTATATGTTCCTCAGGCTGGGCGTGGTGGCTCACGCCTGTAATCCCAGCACTTTGGGAGGCAGAGGTGGGTGGATCACCTGAGGTCGGGAGTTCGAGACCAGCCTAACCAACATGGAGAAACCCCATAACTACTAAAAATACAAAATTAGCCGGGCATGGTGGCACATGCCTGTAATTCCAGCTACTAGGGAGACTGAGGCAGGAGAATCGCAGGCGGAGGTTGCGGTGAGCCAAGATCGCGCCATTGCACTCCAGCCTGGGCAACAAGAGTGAAACTCCGTCTCAAAAAAAAAAAAAAAAAAAAAGTATATGTTCCTCATCATTGTCTTCAGTGCTTTTCCAAGTATTTTAAAATATCAGAGTACATATTTCATATTTCATTATCACTCAGCAGCATGAGAATAATAGCCTTCATATAGCATACATAGCTAAAACTCAAACATTCATTTCTGTCCTTAATTTCAACATTTAACTCCCATCTGTTCTTCTCCCTTTTTTCTTTCATTTCCCTGTTTCTGTTTTTCCTCATGCTCTGACATTAAAGTGGTTGCGCTGAAAAGACTGCCCTTTTTGAGGAACAGACCGAAGGATAAAGACAAAATGAAGGCCTGCTACCGTCGTTCCATGTGTAAGACTTTATGACAGTTCAGCTTCTTTCAACTGACTACACTGGCTTGCATTACTAATTTTTCACTAACCTTTCTCTGGACTGTGCCAATTTCCTTATTTTGCAGAGGTCAGTCTTCCTCTAATATAAGGAGCTGGAAGAATTTTTTTTTTCAAGTGGCACTGAATTTGCATTATGTATATGTCCACTTATACATATACATGCATATTTCTAGTCATACATGTAACTTACTCATAAATTTCCAGTGCTTTCTAAAAATTGGCAGAAAAAAACCCTTTATATGCCATAGAGATTTTTTTCCCAAAGAAGTTTACTTAAGGAGAATATAACAAAACTTTTAGTATTAGAAATTAATTTCCTTTAATGAACCAGATTAATTAAATAAATAAAATGGCCAAAAACCCTTGAAAATGCTTGTCATTCTTTAAATAATAATTCTGGATTTTCTTTTTTATGTGGCATGGGTAATTACATAATCACATTAAGTGTCTGTCACTTTGGATATCATCTCTTTCAGGTTTTTATTGAATGGTATACTTATTGAGTCATAAAATGAGTAATTTCTTCAGTAACCTGCTCTGACCAAGGACTTTCATTTTCAATAGATGCTATATAAGAACTGCTCTTCATCTTACCTTTATCTATTCCATTTTTGTCACCACAAAACCACATTGTGAAGGCTGCTAATTAAAGTTTTAGCACATCGCTGCGCAATAGCATGGCAGTCGTACTTAGTAAAATTCCTTTCTCTGTCTTTTAAAGGGGGTGGAGGTGGGATAAAAGTATTTATTGAAATTTGTCAGCCTTTGGCCTACTCATTCATTCAGCTGAATGCATGTCATAATTTAAATGAACATTTGGTTATATTTTTTATGTCCATTTGCATTAATTCATAGACAAAAACCACAGTATTTATACTGCAAAATAGAAATACAAACAAATACATTAACCATGCTGATTCATTTGCTTTCATTTGCATCCCAGCCATGAATGACCTGGTGCAGACCATGGTCCTAGCAGGACAGTGGACAGGTAGTACTGAGAATTTGGAGGTTCCTGATGATATTTCAATGGGTAAAAGGAGAAAAGAATTGGGACCTATGGCCTTCTCTACTACAGCCATCAACTTTTCAACTGTCAACTCTTCTGCAGGCTTCAGATCCAAGCAGTTGGTTAATAATAAAGGTATAGGCCATCTGCTATTTGCACTGTGGTATCACTGTTGGCAACAAGAATTTTAATTTGACTTTTCCCTGTGTACTTTTTAAAAAGCAACAACCTGAAATAATTATCAAAACATGATTTGTATTGGATTTAGAGGAACTTTCAAATCATTTAAAAAATTTAAAACATTATACAAATAACTAAAATCTTTTCCAGGCCTCCTTTCATAATAAACAGCTAATGAATTCACAAGAAAAGGAGAAGTAAACCAGGTAAAGAGTGATAAAAGAAGGCAATGCTAGTTTTCTAAAAACTAAAAGCACTACAACTTCCAACAGAACTACCTAGAACCACCCAGGCTCTTGTTTTGCTTTGCAGGGTCAGAGGGGAGATCGTTTCATTGCTTTTGGTGTTTTCCCTAAGCAAGTCAACTCTCATTAGAGTTGCCATTTTTCTTATTCCTAGTTCCAGTTTCTGGTTGAGTCTGTGAAATACGTTAAGTCAAGCTGTATTATACATGATTGAAAAACAATTTCCATATTCTGTGTAAATAAAATTTTATAATGGTTTTTTATTGCAAAAATATCTTTATATCCATTTTGCTATTTTATGTAGATACTACGTCCTTTGAAGACATAAGTCCACAAGGTGTTAGTGATGATTCCAGTACGGGATCAAGAGTTCATGGTAAGATAATGAACTTTATTTAGAGAGTACACATTAAATACAGAATGGGAATGCTAGGACTCTTGCACTTAATAGGTGAATGTGGCATTGCCAGCAAGCATGTTTTCTCTATCCTGCATCTCTTAGTTACCTCTATCATTTCTTCAAACCTAATACTCCCTTCTGCCTCTTTTAAGATAATTGCTTCATCTAAATATTCTCTATTTTAGCCAAGGTCATTTATAAAGTATGCCTGCACAGTCTTCAAAGGTAATTTTGTTACCATTTTTGTATAAGGTTAAAGTTATAAGAGTTGTATTTTGCCGTTGGTTTAAAATGCCAATTTAAAATACTAGTTTAAAATATTAAAAAATATTTGTTTTAAAGGATAAACTTTAAGAAACCAATTTTTGGGCCAGGGACAGTGGCTCATGCCTGTAATCCCAGCACTTTGGGAGGCGGAGGCATGCAGATCACCTGAGGTCAGGAGTTCGAGACCAGCCTGGCCCAACATGGAGAAACCCCATCTGTACTACAAATACAAAAATTAGTTGGGTGTGGTGGCAGGCACCTGTAATCCCAGCTACTTGGGAGGCTGAGGCAGGAGAATCGCTTGAACCCAGGAGGCAGAGGTTGCAGTGAGCCAAGATTGTGCCATTACACTCCAGCCTGGGTGACAGAGCAAGACTCTGACTCAAAAAGAAGCCAATTTTTGGGCAATGTTGAGTATTTCAGATTTTTCCATTTCTGTCTGGAAAATCCCAGCCTCCCAAGTAGCTGGGATTACAAACTATTAGCAATAAGTGGATAACATGTTAAAGGAATTTTAACGTAAGCAGGGTTTTAAGAGTTAGCATAGGGCAGTGTTAACTATACAGTTCTTTCCCTTGTTACAGATAGGAATACAGGACATTAACTGTATAGATGCTTGTATTCCCTCTCTCTTGATACTCTGCAATGTGCAGAGTTCCTTGTCTGATCTGTTGTAAGTGACCCAACAGTAGCATTTGGGGGGATCTGGGGGGATATGTCATTCTATTCAACTAAAACACTCCTGGCATATCCATTTAGAATCATTTCAAATCTGAGTATGCACTTTATCCTCCTCTTTGAGTCTCAACTATTGTTTCAGAAGTGTCCTGTTCTAACATGTCTCAATGAACTATCTGGAAATTTGCTTTCTAATCTGTGGGCATGCTCATCTTGTGAAAGTATGCATGATGCTCCTCCAAAGCATTCTGTAATCAGAATGTAAAGCTCATCAGCATCATCAGCTAGAAGTTTTAATCACCTGTTCTCCTGGTTTTTTCATTTAGCTTCAAGACCAGCCAGCCTTGATAGTGGCAGAACATCCACTAGCAATAGCAATAATAATGCTTCACTACATGAAGTCAAAGGTATGCTGTAGGTAAATTTATTAATGCACTCCATCCATTTCCAGTATTTAAAGGTGGGAGATGGGATGAAGTTTCTGGGGTAAAGCATGAAATCCAAATCATCTATGTTTGGAACATAGTTGTTTGGAACATTTTATACTTTTCACATTGTAATACAAATGTATTTCAATGTATACAAATGTAAAAACAGGAGCAGTTATTTAGTTTCAGTTTTTCATCTTCACAGACAAAAGTCTTATGGTAATATTATACTTCAAAATTATCTGTAGGTCCTTATTTTACTGACTTTTTTTCTTTGACGTGAAAATGATTGTCCTTCATTTTCTTATGATGCATGGACATTGAACTCACATTACTCATATTTTAGAAATATGTTTGACTTAATTTATCCACAAAATAAGGGGACGGATTTTGTGTTTAATTTGAGAAACAACTATTTGTGTGTGTGTGTGTGTGTGTGTGTGTGTGTGTGTGTGTGTGTATAAAACAAGAACTACATGAATGCATTTGGCTCATGTAAGGAATTATTTCAAGATTTGTTTTCTTAATGTTTAAATATGCATTCCAAGGTGAGGTATTTAAGTAATTGTCTGGAAACCTTGACTGATAACTTTTTCCTCCAAGATATTCTGTCTACTCAGATTCTGGAAGTTGTTTGTTTTGAGATGGAGTCTTACTGTGTCGCCTAGGCTGGAGTGCAGTGCTGTGATCTCAGCTCACTGTAACCTCCACCTCCCAGGTTCAAGTCATTCTCCTGTCGCAGCCTCCCAAGTAGCTGGAACTACAGGTGCCAACCACCACCACACCCAGCTAATTTTTTGTACTTTTAGTGGAGACAGGGTTTCACCATGCTGACAAGGCTGGTCTTGAACTCCTGACCTCAGGTGATCCACCTGCCTCAGCCTCCCAAAGCTGCTGGGATTACAGGTGTGAGCCACCACGCCTGGCCTGGAAGGTTTTCTTTTTTCTTTTTTTTTTTTTTTTTTTTTTTGAGATGGGTTCTCGCTGTGTCACCCAGGCTTAGAGTGCAGTGGTACTATCTCAAATCACTGCAACTTCCACCTCCCAGACTCAAGCGATCCTACCACCTCAGCCTCCCGAGTCACTGGGACTACAGAGACCCATGCCACCATGCCCAGCTAGTTTTTTTGTATTTTTGTTAGAGACAGGGTTTCTAACATGTTGCCCAGGCTTGTCTCGAACTCCTGAGCTCAAGTGAGTCACCTCATCCAGCCTCTGAATTATTTAACCAACATATCATAGTTATTCTCTGTACTCCAGAATTGTCAGGTTACAAAGAATGCATTTGTTTTGTTCCTTTTTGTATTATAAAATTATTTTGTCTCAGTTGTAATTTTATTTTATCAATTAATGCTATGACATTAGTACAGTGATCTGAAATACCTAATTTTGAGGTGGGATTTTTAAAAAATTTTTATCATGTTTTTCAGATTTCTTTGTTCCTTCCCCACTCCCACTACTTCATTTGACTAGCCTTAAAAGAAATAAATTATTTAATTAAAAATGTTTTTACATCCAGTAGAAAAATGTAGTCTGAAAATATGATTTTTTTTCTGATTTGAAAATTTAAGAAACTCTTACTTTTGTAAAATGTTACATAAGTTGAGCCAAATTCTTTCGTGGCCCACTTTACTCTCTGTGACTGGGAAACCATGGAAAGTTGCATTTTCTGTTTTGATGTACAGTTTGTTAGTGATCAAAACAAATCAGTACTCTTAAGGAACACCAAGATTTGAGGGAGTTGTATTCTAGAACTAGCTAATTTGCATTTTCTATAGTTGCTAATGTCAACTGAGTCTTTTAAGGTTATATAGGCACCATATCAACAGTGGACAGCAAGATGATCAAGACTTTTAAAAAAGAATAAAGCACTACATATTTGATTTTATACTTTTACTGAAATGTTGTAAGTAATTGCTTCATGTCTTTATTTAACTTTTCTTATATGTATGCTATTTAAATTTTTTTAAATGTTTAAAGTTACTCATGTAGGATGAACAGAGAAGCCTTCAAGTAGTAATGAGGACTTCTTAGATAAGCAAAGAATTAAAATAGAATTTTCTGCATTTAGAACAGTTTTTGGTCTTAACATACTGAAATAATATAAAATTCACCTAATGAGCCAGGTATGGTGGCTCACGCCTGTATTCCCAGCACTTTGGGAGGCCGAGGTGGGAAGATCACTTGAGGTCAGGAGTTAGAGACCAACCTGGCCAACATGATGCAACCCCGTCTCTACTAAAATACAAAAATTAGCCTGGCATGGTGGCGCATGCCTGTAATCCCAGCCACTTGGGAGGCAAAGGCAAGAAAATCACTTGAACCCAGGAGGCCGAGGTTGTAGTGAGCTGTGATCGTGCCACTGCATTCCAGCATGGGCAACAGAGCGAGATCCCATCTCAAAAAAAAAAAAAAATGTGTGTGTGTGTGTGCGCGCACGTGTGTGTGTGTGTGTGTGTGTATATATATATATATATATATTTCATCTAATCATGTTCTTATCCTAAATTGTGAGGCATTTTATTTTATTTACTTTATTTATTTATTTTTGAGACAGTCTCAGGCCAGAGTGCACTGGTGCGATCTCTGTTCACTGCAACCTCCGCCTTCCAGGATCAAGCGATTCTCCTGCCTCAGCCTCCTGGGTAGCTGGGACTACAGGCGTGTACCACCACGCCTGGCTAACTTTTTGTGTTTTTAGTAGAGGCGGGGTTTCACCATATTGGCCAGGCTGGTCTCTAACTCCTGACCTCGTGATTCGCCTGCTTCAGCCTCCCAAAGTGCTGGGATTACAGGCATGAGCTACTGCGCCTGGCCTGTGAGGCATTTTATAACTATTTGAACCTAACTTTTAAAAAAAATGTATTATTCATTTATTTATTTATTCATTCATTTACTCATCAAATGTATTGAATGCTTTGTATGAGGCTCTGTTTAGGCTCTGAGTGTGGTAGTAAAAGCAAATCTTTGCCCTTGTGGAGTTTACAATAGTTGTCAGTTTGACAAAGTAAGGAAGCAGGCTATGGCAGACAATTGTTACACTGATAAAAGATGGACATTGTTTACTAAGCATTTCTAAATAAAGCTTGAAAGTAAATTTGGCTGTTCATATAATTAGGACACAGTCAACAAATGTTATTACTCATAAAGTATTAATCCCATTTCTATTATTGAAATCTCAACACCCCATTTACTCCAAAAGCAGGTGCAGTTAATAACCAAAGCAGGCCACAAAGCCACAGCAGTGGAGAATTTAGCCTGCTTCATGACCATGAGGCTTGGTCCAGCAGTGGTAGCAGTCCAATCCAGTACTTGAAAAGACAGACCAGATCAAGTCCAGTGCTCCAACACAAAATATCTGAAACACTGGAGAGTCGACATCACAAAATCAAAACTGGTTCCCCTGGAAGTGAAGTTGTTACTCTACAACAGTTTTTGGAAGAAAGCAATAAGCTTACCTCAATACAGGTTAGTTTTATCTATGATGACCTTAATTTAGATGAACACCACAAGTTAAATTTCTATAATTGAACGTCAGAGCTTTTTTTTTTTTTAAGTTAAGGAGTATTCAGAGATACCCACAATTTTATATTGCACAGTCTGCTAAATCAGGAAAGTAAAAACATGGTACTATATTCACTAATCTGCTTTGATTTTTTTTTAAACAGATAAAGTCCTCAAGTCAAGAAAATCTTTTAGATGAAGTAATGAAAAGTCTGTCTGTTTCTTCTGACTTTTTGGGAAAAGACAAACCAGTTAGCTGTGGTCTGGCCAGGTCAGTAAGTGGAAAAACCCCAGGGGACTTCTATGATAGATGGACAACTAAGCCTGAGTTTTTGAGACCTGGTCCTCGAAAAACTGAAGATACCTACTTCATTAGTTCTGCAGGAAAACCTACACCAGGCACTCAAGGAAAGATAAAATTAGTAAAAGAATCTTCTCTGTCACGACAATCAAAAGATAGTAACCCTTATGCCACTTTACCTCGTGCAAGCAGCGTGAGCTCAACTGCTGAAGGAACTACAAGAAGGACAAGCATCCATGATTTTTTGACCAAGGACAGTAGACTGCCTATATCAGTTGATTCATCACCAGCTGCTGCTGACAGCAACACCACTGCAGCATCTAGTGAGTACCATTTACACCAGTGGTCCTCTCATATACTTGACAGCCCAACACATACTATAGGCTCTTGTGCCCAAAATGATTTAGCTATAGACATGCCTGAGTCTCTATATGTGCAGGCTAGAAATTCAAGAACAGACAGCTCGCATTTTCTAAACCAAACTTTTGCCACTATTAAGATGCCTAGTGATGCATTAGGAATGTTGGCAAAAGATAGCATAGGGCCATTTACTGTGGCCCATTCATCTCAGCCATTCTTATCCCTGAATACAGAATTAGTTAGTAACATAAGTGGGTTACCTCCTAGGCCAGTCACCAGAATAACTGACCAGGCTTCTGCCTCTTTGGATAAACCTGCACAGAAAGAACATGAACAGTTTTCTGATCATCAGAACCCTAGTAACAGTAACCTACAGTTTTCTGTAAATAGCAACAATCTTGTCACTCCTGCATGCCTCTGTCCTGATGACACAGAAGCTGCATTGTTGGTTTCTGAGGATAATCAAACTGTTTGGTATGAATATGGTTGTATATGATCAAAACTGCACAATATAATATATTGATGTTATTTGATATGCACTGCTT
Organism: Rhinopithecus roxellana; assembly: GCF_007565055.1. Lineage (NCBI taxonomy): Eukaryota > Metazoa > Chordata > Mammalia > Primates > Cercopithecidae > Rhinopithecus > Rhinopithecus roxellana. The sequence goes on from NC_044565.1 coordinate 87,165,431, forward strand.
CTCTAATATTATTTGAAAAGTTGCTGTTAACAAATTTGGCAAGTTTATATTTTTTATTTAAAATTGTTGCACAGTGTTCAGCTGTACATGATGGCATGTGTATTAATGTGAATGTGTAACCACACCAAAGTCTGCATGAAATATTAATTGCTTTGTCTGTTTGCTGCATGCCTTTAAAAACCTTAACCATACATGCTCCTCCTTCACATTTTTTGTTGCCTGATACGATTGTTACTTTGATATCCAGAAAGCATGTTAAAACAGTTGCATGGTGTCTTACCAAGAAGACATTTCCAAGTCATATTTGCTTTGTTGCTTCTGGAAAAAAAAAGTTCATTTTCTCCCTCCCTTCCTCCTCTTCCCACCCATCACTTGCTCTCCTCTCACTCCCTTTTTTCTTCCAGAATGTGTACTTTATATTGTACATGTACAATATTGGGAGGGAAAATGTAAAAAGATGTTTTCTTTTGTCATTTAATTAGGCCATCTGTCCTGTTTTAAAGAAAGAGTTAATAATTCAATACTTTATTTAACAAATAGTAACTAATACCCATATTTATAAAACACTTTTCAGATTTAAAAGATTGTTAATACTTATAAACTTAGTGTTATTCTTAGAAAACCCCATCAAATTTAAATGTGATTTACACAGTGACTAGGAACATTTGTATTTATCGTTTCTTCTCTGCACTTTTCATCATCTGATAAATACAAGAGCTCAAGTAACTGTCTTTTTTTCAAGATGGCTTCTATACTTGAAATCAGTTAATACAATCGTTTTTCTAGTTCTTTTTTTCATATAGAGTCAAAGAGAAATAAACCAAATCATACTCATTGTGTTGGAAATCTGTATTTTTACTTCTAATCAAAAAGGGTAGCAAGTTTACAAAGCGGTAAAAATTGTTACTGCTATAATTAATCTATTATTAAATAGATTATTATTTAATACTTTATTAAATAATATTATTAAATTACACATGTATGTCCTTAAAACAATTTTTAAAAATGAATAATCACACTAAAATGTAAAATTAGAACTTGTAACCACTTAAACAAGTATGTTTCTAGTAGAACAAATTTTAGAACTAAGAATGAATACAAACTCTTTAGCTTAAAAAAAAAAGAGAAAATATTTGTTAACTTTGACTCCAGTGCAAAGAAGTTTTATTTTTGTGTTCACAGCACTTTTAAAGCAAATTAGCTAAATTTGAATCTCTAACTCCCAGAGTGGCTAAAAACAAAAAAAAACCCATAACCCTGATCCGTTTACCTCCAGAGGAATACATGTTAGCATTCTCTCTGGAATGTTTTTTGCCATTTGGATTTAGCCTGTATATTACTGATAATGACTCAGCCTGGCACCTGGAAGGAACGCCTTGAAATGTGAGCATGTGGGGATGAAATTATATTATACTTGTTGTTATTGTATTAAGTTGTTATTAACTGGACCAAGGAAAAAATATGTAGAGAATATTTGCCTAATGAAATTTGTCTCCTTTATAATCATACTTTTTTTCTGATAGCTATTACAAAAAAAATAAAAAAATGGTTCTGGTGCAGGTAATCAAATGAACACAATCAAAGAATTCTCGTATTTTAGTACCACCTAATATCCTTTTTGCATCCTTCTATTTGATTTTCAGTTACCTCCCGGTAAGTCTAACATTTCAAATGTATTTGGCGCTAATATTTTCCCTTTTGCTTTTTCATAAGCCAGTAATAAAACTTAATGGTAAGCATAGCTGAAATTAATTGGGGGCAATATATGACACAAATGTTATAATTAGTGTTATTTCTTTTCCACACTGAGTCAAAGATTACTTCACAGCTATTTCAACTTTTTAGATATCATAATTCTGACCACAACACTTTAAAATATGTTTATTAATTAAAAATTCATTGAAAAATCACATGCTATGATATTAAAATTATGTGATTATTTTACAAAATTAGACCTATAGGAAAAAACTATTTACTACCCAAATAGCTATATGTATATATACAGCATGTTTCCAAAAAAAAAAAAACATACACTGTGCATGTAAGAGAAATATGTATCATGTCCATGTGTCCTGAGGACTGTTGGAAAATACAATCTAGACTTCAGAAATCATCACCTGCTGTGGCGTCATAAAATTTCCCCAAAACAACACTAGTTCTTTCTTTTCTTTTTTTTTTTTTTTTTTAAGATGGAATCTCACTCTGTTGCCTAGGCTGGAGTACAGTGGCATGATATCAGCTCACCGAAACCTCTGCCTCCTGGGTTCAGGCGATTCTCCTGCCTCCGCCTCCTGAGCAACTGGGATTACAGGAGCATGCCACGACGCCTGGCAAATTTTTGTATTTTTAGCAGAGATGGAGTTTCACCATGTTGGCCAGGCTAATCTCCAGCTCCTGACCAGCTTCCCAAAGTCCTGGGATTACAGGCGTGAGCCCCGCGATTGCACAACACTAGTTCTTATCTATGTTTTATCATAACATTTGGAATCAAATTTTTAGTGGTGGAAATACCTTAGAATTCATATGGAACCAATGTGTCCCAAACATTTAAGAAAAACAACACTTTCTGTAAGTGAAATCTTACATGGATTCCCCAAATTTTAAAAAACTAATTTCATTTAAAGTGAAAGTGAAGCAACTCTGACTCAATTGAGCAGTTGCACTTATTTTCTCTAAGACACCTCCAGTTCTCCAAAGGATTATTTGTAAAAGTATTCGAAGATTCAGTATCCTAATTTTATTAATGATGAAGCTGGATAGCTTTCAGTATTCCTGGCCTACCTTTCTAGAAATTTTAAACATATTCTTATGCACTGCATCCTGTTTGACCAAAGCAATTTTAGCTATAACCAACGTAAGGAGGAACATTATTTGCCTATAAAATATGCATCAAGCCCTGGTTTTCTTAGTAAATAATACAAATATTTCATTCCAGATGGTTTTGCTACTACATGCAAGATTATGTTTAAAACTATAGGTGACCATTTAGGAAATAAACATAGTAAGGCTATCTGGCACTAAGAGGGGGGAAAATGTAATTGTTATAGTTTTTTAAAAAATTATAGCGTTCCTAGGAATATTACTTACAGCTTTAAAATATAAAAATCGCCAGGCGCGGTGGCTCAAGCCTGTAATCCCAGCACTTTGGGAGGCCGAGACGGGCAGATCACGAGGTCAGGAGATCGAGACCATCCTGGCTAACACAGTGAAACCCTGTCTCTACTAAAAAATACAAAAAACTAGCCGGGCGAGGTGACGGCGCCTGTAGTCCCAGCTACTCGGGAGACTGAGGCAGGAGAATGGCGTAAACCCTGGAGGCAGAGCTTGCAGTGAGCTGAGATCCGGCCACTGCACTCCAACCTGGACGACAGAGCAAGACTCTGTCTCAAAAAAAATAAAATATAAAAATCAATCTTTAAGTATTGAGATGCCTATGCAATTAGTAATTTTCCCAGTTACAGATTCCTTCTCCTTGCCCTACTCAGTGAAAGTGCATTTCTTATCTTCTGAATTGTATTTTGTTTCATCTTTGACTAAATAATATGAAATGCTTTTCTCCTGCAAATGTGGACAAAGTACAAGAAAGCAGAAATTCAAAAAGCAGGTCTAGGGAGCAACAAAGCTCCTAATTCTGTTACCCACTACATGACATGGGGGCCAAGTGGTGAGTTTCCTGCTTAAAATGTAAACGAGATTAGTCTCATTTATACAAACTAACCAAATTAAGTGTGAAACAAGAGCACATTGCATTAACAGATGTAAATATTGCTTGCTTGACTCATTGACTTTCTGTTCTACTTACCAGTAAAGCAAGATTAGTTGGCTGCCATAGGTTTTTACCTGTCAGCGCAAGGAACAAGTTTTTTTGTTTTTAAGTTTTTTTCTCACTTTAAATTTAATTTTACTAGTGAATTATGTTCTAGGAATTACTTTTTTAGTTTGAAGCCTTTTGTGGTAGGAATACAACTTCCCCACAGTTTTCTTGAAAATTAATGAGAATAAACTAAATGCCTATTCTATGATGAGCCACTCAAAAATTATCTCTGATTTTCTGTCATTCTCATTCTTATAGAAATATCTGGTGCATGCTGTTCTTATAGTGGCTGCTCTGCATTTTGTATCTCTCTTCACGCTTTTCTTGTATTTTCTTTCTTCTTTCTGCCTTCCAACTAAATACAGAGAGAAAAGTGTCCTTCAGTTTCTCAGTATGAAGCCTTTATTTCTGAAGTAACAAGACACCTAGCAACTATAGGAATCATGTTTTACAATCTTTAAGGAGACTTTTAACAGTCCTTGGTGAATAGAGCAGGCAAGAAATACACACCTTCATGCCTTGAATCAAGGAGCACTACTGGATTCAACTGCCAAAATTCTTTAAAGGTTTTAGGACTTACTATACCTTGTACTGTTAAGATCTACTGAAAAAAGGACGTTCTCTCGCTAAGGACCAAGTGTTTTAAGGTGAAGTGTTTAAAGAAGTACTCGAAGAACAATCTGCTTTTTTCATCATTTGTTTTATGAATTTATCCATGTTTGCTTAATGCTTCTGCTAAGTGTTAGCCAAAATCTAGCCATTTATATTTAGTTGTGTAAACCTAAATTAAATGCTGTAGTATTTTGTGGAATGTACTATATAGCAAGATACAGAGAAAGTTGTTTTGGCATGTCAGAGCCTTATTTGGTTAGCAGACTGCATGTGTTGGTACTTTTTCTTCTTCTTTTTTTTTTTTTTATTATACTTTAAGTTCTAGGGTACATGTGCATAACGTGCAGGTTTGTTACATATGTATACTTTGCCATGTGGTGTGCTGCACCCATCAACTCGTCAGCACCCATCAATTCATCATTTATATCATGTATAACTCCCCAGTGCAATCCCTCCCTCCTTCCCCCTACCCCCTCCCCATGATAGGCCCCAGTGTGTGATGTTCCCCTTCCCGAGTCCAAGTAATCTCATTGTTCAGTTCCACCTATGAGTGGACATGGGTGGTTGGTTTTCTCTTCTTGTGATAGTTTGCTAAGAATGATGGTTTCCAGCTGCATCCATGTCCCTACAAAGGACGCAAACTCATCCTTTTTTATGGCTGCATAGTATTCCATGGTGTATATGTGCCACATTTTCTTAATCCAGTCTGTCACAGATGGACATTTGGGTTGATTCCAGTCTTTGCTATTGTGAATAGTGCTGCAATAAACATACGTGTGCATGTGTCTTTGTAGTAGAATATTTATAATCCTTTGGGTATATACCAGTAGTGGGATGGCTGGGTCATATGGTACATCTAGCTCTAGATCCTTGAGGAATTGCCATACTGTTTTCCATAATGGTTGAACTAGTTTACAATCCACCAACAGTGTAAAAGTGTTCCTATTTCTCCACATCCTCTCCAACACCTGTTTTCCTGACTTCTTAATGATTGCCATTCTAACTGGTGTGAGATGGTATCTCATTGTGGTTTTGATTTGCATTTCTCTGATGGCCAGTGATGATGAGCATTTTTTCATGTGTCTGTTGGCTGTATGAATATCTTTTTGAGAAATGTCTGTTCATCCCTTCCCCACTTTTTGATGGGGTTGTTTTTTTTTCTCGTTATTTGTTTGAGTTCTTTGTAGATTCTGGATATTAGCCCTTTGTCAGATGGTAGGTTGCAAAAATTTTCTCCCATTCTTTAGGTGGCCTGTTCATCTGATGGTAGTTTCTTTTGCTGTGCAAAAGCTCTTTAGTTTATTAGATCCCATTTGTCAATTTTGGCTTTTGCTGCCGTTGCTTTTGGTGTTTTAGACATGAAGTCCTTGCCCATGCTATGTCCTGAATGGTACTACCTAGATTTTTCTAGGGTTTTTATGGTATTAGGTCTAACATTTAAGTCTCTATCCATCTTGAATTAATCTTCGTTAAGGGGTAAGGAAAGGATCCAGTTTCAGCTTTCTACTTATGGCTAGCCCATTTTCCCAGCACCATTTATTAAAATGGGAATCCTTTCCCCATTTCTTGTTTCTCTCAGGTTTGTCAAAGATCAGTGGCTGTGATGTGCGGTATTATTTCTGAGGACTCTGTTCTGTTCCATTGGTCTATATCTCTGTTTTGGTACCAGTACCATGCTGTTTTGGTTACTGTAGCCTTGTAGTATAGTTTGAAGTCAGGTAGCGTGACGCCTCCAGCTTTGTCCTTTTGACTTAGGATTGTCTTGGCAATGCGGGCTCTTTTTTGGTTCCATATGAACTTTAAAGCAGTTTTTTCCAATTCTGTGAAGAAACTCATTGGTAGTTGATGGGATGGCATTGAATCTATAGATAACCTTGGGGAGTAGGCCATTTTCACGATATTGATTCTTCCTATCCATGAGCATGGTATGTTCTTCCCTTTGTTTGTGTCCTCTTGACTTCACTGAGCGTGGTTTGTAGTTCTCCTTGAAGAGGTCCTTTACATCCCTTGTAAGCTGGATCCTAGGTATTTTATTCTCTTTGAAGCAATTGTGAATGGAAGTTCATTCCTGACTTGGCTCTCTGCTTGTCTGTTACTGGTGTATAAGAATGCTTGTGATTTTTGCACATTAATTTTGTATCCTGAGACTTTGCTGAAGTTGCTTATCAGCTTAAGGAGATTTTGGGCTGAGACGATGGGTTTTCTAAATATACAATCATGTCATCTGCAAACAGGGACAATTTGACTTCTTCTTTTCCTAACTGGTACCCTTGATTTCTTTCTCTTGCCTGATTGCCCTAGCCAGAACTTCCAACACTATGTTGAATGGAGTGGTGAGAGAGGGCATCCCTGTCTTGTGCCAGTTTTCAAAGGGAATTTTCCAGTTTTTGCCCATTCATATGATATTAGCTGGGTTTGTCATAAATAGCTCTTATTATTTTGAGGTACGTTCCATCAATCCGAATTTATTGAGCGTTTTTAGCATGAAGGGCTGTTGAATTTTGTAAAAGCTTTTCTGCATCTATTGAGACAATCATGTGGTTCTTGTCTTTGGTTCTGTTTATATTCTGGATTACGTTTATTGATTTGCGAATGTTGAACCAGCCTTGCATCCCAGGGATGAAGCCCACTTGATCATGTTGGATAAGCTTTTTGATGTGCTGCTGATCCGGTTTGCCACTATTTTATTGATTTTTTGCATCGATGTTCATCAGGGATATTGGTCTAAATTCTCTTTTTTTGTTGTGTCTCTGCCAGGCTTTGGTATCAGGATGATGTTGGCCTCATAAAATGAGTTCGGGAGGATTCCCTCTTTTTCTATTGTTGGATAGTTTCAGAAGGAATGGTACCAGCTCCTCCTTGTACCTCTGGTAGAATTCAGCTGTGAATCCATCTGGTCCTGGACTTTTTTTGGTGGGTAGGCTATTAATTGTTGCCTCAATTTCAGAGCCTGCTATTGGTCTATTCAGGGATTCAACTTCTTCCTGGTTTAGCCTGGGAGAGTGTAAGTGTCCAGGAAATTATCCATTTCTTCTAGATTTTTAGTTGATTTGCGTAGAGGCGTTTACAGTATTCTCTGATGGTAGTTTGTATTTCTTTGGGGTCAGTGGTGATATCCCCTTTATCATTTTTTATTGCATCTTTTGATTCCTTTCTCTTTCTTCTTTATTAGCCTTGCCAGGGTCTGTCAATTTTGTGATCTTTTCAAAAAACCAACTCCTGGATTCATTGATTTTTGGAGGGTTTTTGTGTCTCTATCTCCTTCAGTTCGGCTTGATCTTAGTTATTTCTTGCCTTCTGCTAGCTTTTGAATGTGTTGCTCTTGCCTCTCTAGTTCTTTTCATTGTGATGTTAGAGTGTCCACTTTAGATCTTTCCTGTTTCTCTTGTGGGCATTTAGTGCTATAATTTCCCTCTACACACTGCTTTAAATGTGTCCCAGAGATTCTGGTATGTTGTATCTTTGTTCTCATTGGTTCAAGAACATCTTTATTTCCGCTTTCATTTCGTTATGTACCCAGTAGTCATTCAGGAGCAGGTTGTTCAGTTTCCTGTAGTTGAGCAGTTTTGATGAGTTTCTTAGTCCTGAGTTCTAGTTTGATTGCACTGTGTCTGAGAGACGTTTGTTATAATTTCTGTTCTTGTACATTTGCTGAGGAGTGCTTTACTTCCAATTATGTGGTCAATTTTGGAATAAGTGCGATGTGGTGCTGAGAAGAATGTATATTCTGTTGATTTGGGGTACAGAGTTCTATAGATGTCTATTAGGTCCGCTTGGTTCAGAGATGAGTTCAATTCCTGGATATCCTTGTTAACTTTCTGTCTCGTTGATCTGTCTAACGTTGACAGCGGAGTGTTGAAGTCTCCCATTATTATTCTATGGGAGTCTAAGTCTCTTTGTAAGTCTCTAAGGACTTGCTTTATGAATCTGGGTGCTCCTGTATTGGGTACATATGTATTTAGGAGGTTAGCTTTTCCTGTTGATTGATCCCTTTACCATTATGTAATGGCCTTCTTTTTCTCTTTTGATCTTTGATGGTTAAAGTCTGTTTTATCAGAGACAAGGATTGCAACCCTGCTTTTTTTGTTCTCCATTTGCTTTGTAGATCTTCCTCCCTCCCTTTATTTTGAGCCTATGTATGTCTCTGCATGTGAGATGGGTCTCCTGAATACAGCAGACTGATGGGTCTTGACTCTTTATCCAGTTTGCCAGTCTGTGTCTTTTAATTGGAGCATTTAGTCCATTAACATTTAAGGTTAATATTGTTATGTGTGAACTTGATCCTGCCATTATGATATTAACTGGGTATTTTGCTGTTGTTGATGCAGTTTCTTCCTAGCCTCGATGGTCTTTACTTTTGGCATGTTTTTGCAATGGCTGGTAACGGTTGTTCCTTTCCTGTTTAGGGCTTCCCAGGGTCTCCTGTAAGGAGGCCTGGTGGTGACAAAATCTCTAAGCATTTGCTTATCTGTAAAGGATTTTATTTCTCCTTCACTTATGAAACTTAGATTGGCTGGATATGAAATTCTCGGTTGAAAATTCTTTCTTTAAGAACGTTGAATATTGGCCCCACATCTTCTGGCTTATAGAGTTTCTGCCGAGAGATCTGCTGTCGTCTGATGGGCTTCCCTTTGTGGGTAACCTGACCTTTCTCTGGCTGCCCTTAAGATTTTTTCCTTCATTTCAACTTTGGTGAATCTGGCAATTATGTGTCTTAGAGTTGCTCTTCTGGAGGAGTATCTTTGTGGCGTTCTCTGTATTTCCTGAATTTGAATGTTGGCCTGCCCTACTAGGTTGGGGAAGTTCTCTGGATGATATCCTGAAGAGTGTTTTCCAACTTGCTTCATTTTCTCACTTTCAGGCACCCCAATCAGACGTAGATTTGGTCTTTTTACGTAATCCATACTTCTTGCAGGCTTTGTTCCTTTTTTTTTTTTTTTTTTGGTTCTCTTTCTCGTTCATTTCATTCATTTGATTTTCAATCGCTGATACTTTTTCATTTGATCGAGTCGGTTACTGAAGCTTGTGCATTTGTCACGTATTTTTGTCATGGTTTTCATCTCTGTCATTTCGTTTATGATCTTCTCTACATTAATTAGTCTAGCTGTCAATTCTTCCACCTCTTTTTCAAGATTTTTAGTTTCTTTGCGCTGGGTACGTAATTCCTCCTTTAGCTCTGAGAAGTTTGATGGACTGAAGCCTTCTTCTCTCCTCTCGTCCAAGTCATTCTCTGACCAGCTTTGATCCGTTGCTGTTGATGGGTGCGCTCCTTTGCAGGGGGAGATGCGCTCTTATTTTTTGAATTTCCAGCTTTTCTGCCCTGCTTCTTCCCCATCTTTGTGGTTTTATCTGTCTCTGGTCCTTGATGCTGGTGACGTACTGATGGGGTTTTGGTATAGTGTCCTTCCTGTTTGATAGTTTTCCTTCTGACAGTCAGAAGGACTGTCTGTTGGTCTGTTGGAGATTGCTTGAGGTCCACTCCAGACCCTGTTTGCCTGGGTATCAGCAGCAGAGGTTGCCGAAATAGAATATTGCTGAACAGCGAGTGTACCTGTCTGATTCTTCCTTTGGAAGTTTCCTCTCAGGGGTGTACTCCACCCTGTGAGGTGTGGGGTGTCAGACGGCCCCTAGTGGGGGATGTCTCCCAGTAGGCTACTCAGGGGTCAGGGACACCTGAGCAGGCAGTCTGTCCGTTCTCAGATCTCAACCTCCGAGTTGGGAGATCCACAGCTCTTCCCAAGCTGTCAGACAGAGTCGTTCGCTCTGCACGGCCCCGCTGCTTCCCCTGTTCGTCTTCGCTGTGCGCTGTCCCAGAGTGGAGTCTACAGAGACAGGCAGGCTTCCTTGCGTGCTGTGAGTTCCACCCATTCGAGCTTCCCAGCGGCTTTGTTTACCTACTTAAGCCTCAGCAATGGCGGGCGCCCTCCCCCAGCCTCGCTGCTGCCTTGCGGATAGATCCCCGCAGACTGCTGTGTTAGCAGTGAGGGAGGCTCCGTGGGCGTGGGACCCTCCTGGCCAGGCGTGGGATATATTCTCCTGGTGTGCCTGTTTGCTTAAAGCGCCGTATTGGGGTGGGAGTTACCCGATTTTCCAGGTGTTGTGTGTCTCAGTTTCCCTGGCTAGGAAAACGGATTCCCTTCCCCCTTGCACTTCCAGGTGAGGCAATGCCTCGCCCTGCTTCAGCTCTCGCTGGTCAGGCTGCAGCAGCTGACCAGCACCGATTGTCCGGCACTCCCTAGTGAGATGACCCCAGTACCTCAGTTGAAAATGCAGAAATCACCGGTCTTCTGTGTCGCTCGCGCTGGGAGTTGGAGCCTGGAGCTGTTCCTATTCGGCCATCTTGCTCCGCCCCACTTTTTCTTCTTAAAGCCAATTATTTTGATGCAAAAGAAATTCAGTTTATAAGATAAATCTGAAAAATCCATAACGAAATAGGAATTATAAAAAATTTATAGTGATATTAATCTTTACATATTTCCCATTAAGCAACACTAAGCATACATGCGTTAATCCACGGTAAAGAGTGTTTTTCTGAAACTTTTTTTAGTAAGATGGTTTTCCAGCAAATGGCATTCCCAAGATAAAGCTGTTGTGCTTTAACTCATTTCTTTTCTTTGGTACTGGGTTATGTATGTGTGTGTATTTTTTTAACTTGAGAGCTGACTGTTGCTTAAGAAGTTTTCTAATGGCAAAAAGAATGTAAATAACTTACTATGATCTGCATTTTGCCAGAAACTCATTTATAATTAAGGCTATCATTTATTAATGCCTTTTTTCTCCTTTATAATATTACATTAAAGTTGATAATTGTTATTGGTACTTTTGAAATATTTGTATGCATTTGTTACCTTTAAACATTTGGAAGAAGCACAAAAAAATAGATTTAGTTAACCCAGGAAACATCAATTTTTTTAGTAGTTCCAATTTTATATCACAGTTTTATTTTCTTATGAAATCAAAAAATGCATTGATACTCATTAATGCAAATTCATTATTTAACATCAATATCAGAGTAATCTTCAAGGTCTGAAATGAGAAAGATACTGACTTTTTAAAATTTTAACAGTGTACTTCTTAGGCTTTCATTACCAGCTCTAAATAACTTTTTGGAATAATTCCATATTCCGTAGTGTGTGGTTTATGAGTTGTGGGTTTCATCACTAACCCAGAAACCATGAGAAAAGTCTCTCTCCCTCTCTCTCTCTTTCTCTCTCTCTTTCGTAGGCCAGTAGCAATGTTGTGTTCACAGTTTGCTTTCCAAAAGACCATGAATAAAAAAGAGAGCATGTTTCAATTGAAATGGAACTTAAGAGAACTTGAACTTACTTACATACTTCAATGCCACCGATAACTTAGGTTTTACCACCAAATGCTGTTAACATTAAATCATTTGGAAACTCTTGGATGAAAGGTGCTATGTAAATGTAAATACAAAGGATTCTTACTAACATACAAATAATGCACAACAGAAATATTTAAAACCTATTCTGTAGACTTTGAAACATCTCTCTCTGTCATAACTCCCTGGATTCAAGTAGCACATTGGTAATAGGTGTCAGAGCAGTCTAGAGACACTTGCATGTCAAAAAATGTACATTCATTTTTAGGTGGATAAAATTAAACATAGAAATTATGTTATGGCTAAATACAGTAAGTGGGTAACTTAGATTTATATTAGCTAGCATCTAATTTGCACAGCTAGAACATATCCCAGAACAATTACTGAAAAGCTGAAATTTAATGAGTGGTGAGGTAGCCCAATGAGGGCGAATGACATCACAGCTTGACCTCTCCAGAACACTAATATCTTAAAATAGAGAACATGCTGCGTTAAGTGCATTCGTGCTTCAAGCAGAAAATGCTGAAAAACAGCCTGTAAAGTACTGAATCTGAGTAGGCTGACCCTGAGAAGGGACAGTTAAAGAGACAACCAAGGGAACACATTGAGACTACAAAAATATGAATAATCTCAATTATATTCATCACACTTTTTTCATACCATTTCAAGAAAGGACTAGATAAGAGTAACCACATGAATATTTTACTTTCTCCAGTACACCTTGAGAAGCAAACTTTGTAGGAAGCCACTCTTCTCCCTTAAACTTCTGCCAAACAATAATAAAGTCAACTGGAAACTAATTGGAGCCGTTTTAACTGGGGCCTGACATGCTTTAAATTATCTGGCTCTATTCTAAATCAACACCTAAACCCCCAAGGAAACTGCAGAATCAATATACAGGGTAATAGCTTTGGTTCAGAGCTCCAATAGTGTGCTTCAGATCTGTCCATGTGGAAACGCTTTTGTCCAAATTTTTTAATTGGTGGTTACCAAAGAGTTCACAAAACAGGTTTTTTTTGTTTTTGTTTTTTCGAGACGGAGTCTCGCTCTGTCGCCCAGGCTGGAGTGCAGTGGCCGGATCTCAGCTCACCGCAAGCTCCGCCTCCCGGGTTTACGCCATTCTCCTGCCTCAGCCTCCCGAGTAGCTGGGACTATAGGCGCCCGCCACCGCGCCCGGCTAGTTTTTTGTATTTTTTTAGTAGAGACGGGGTTTCACCGTGTTAGCCAGGATGGTCTCGATCTCCTGACCTCGTGATCCGCCCGTCTCGGCCTCCCAAAGTGCTGGGATTACAGGCTTGAGCCACCGCGCCCGGCCCAGTTTAACCTTTTTTCTAATTTCTTGAGATATATGATTATATCAAAAGATCTTTCTTGAACATCCCATTTCAGACTGAAACCACTCTCCTCTTTTTCTCCTTGGCATTCACCACCATTTAACATACCACGTATTTTCCTTATTTATTTTTGTCTCTCCCCATCAGAATGGAATCTCCATGAAGGCAAGGACTTTTGTTTACTGCTGAATCCCCAGGATCCAAACCGGTTCCTGTTTAATAAACAAAACAAGGAAGGAAGGTGTTAAATGAAGAAACAATAAGAACTAAATTTATTGAGCAGTTACTATCTGAGACTCAATTATATTCACTCATGCATTTATTTATTCAGCTATTTACTTATTTAGAGAAGGGGTCTCGCTTTGTTGCCCCGCAGGCGTCCAACTCCTGGCCTCAAGCAATCCTCCCAGCTCAGCCTCCCCAGGATTACAGGCGTGAAAAACCACGCCTGGCGGAGACTCAATTATAAGGGGCTCACAGATAACATCTAATTCTTACAGAGGAGGAAACTGAGGCACAAGTAAGCAGGAGAGCCGTGATTAGAAACCTAGGTCTAACTCACAGCCCGTGAGCTTTCCTCCAAGCCCCGAGGCTTCCCCTTAAAAAAGCCAGCGAGGGACGAGACCCGGAGGGCTGAACCCACGGAGGGCGGAGCCCACAGAGGACAGAAACCGCGCTCGCGAGCTCGGCCTTGCGCGGCCCCCTGCAGCCAGACGAGCAAGTCGGTCTTGGAATGAATGACCGTCGGAACGGAGCTTGATGGAATCACTCAGCAGTGGGCGTCGCCCACTTTCTTATTGGTTGGTTTTGGTTTTCAAGAGTAGGAAACGAAGACACTCCGCGAGGGGGCTGCGGGCTTTGTGCCCCGGGCGCGCCGTTTCCCTGCCGCGCAGGCGCACGGAATCGCCGGCTCGGTCTCGCGTTTCCGCCTCTCCCGGAAGCTGCGCTCGCTACCCGGGTAACGGGTCCCGGCTGTGGAAGCTTCCGCGGCGCCGCGATGGACCTCGAGGAGGCGGTAAGGAGGCGGTGCGCCTGGCGGGCCCGGACTGCTGGGGCCTGAGGGGAGAGAAGCTGGAGCGGCGGAGAACGCCTCGGGTTGGGGCGGCCACCGGCTGAGGAAGGCGGGGCGGAGGGCTGCGGGGCGGGGTGACGACTGGGCGCTGGCCGGTCGCATGCGCGCGCCGCGTTGATAAAGAGGCTGGAGTTTCTGGCTCGGCGAGGTTGTGGGCGAGGGAGTGTGTGGGGTTTGTCGCTATGGGTGTGTTTAAGGATGAAGTTGTGGGTTTTGTGGGGTGGCCACGCACAGGGCTCATCCTCGAGACTGGACCACCCACAAGGTCCCTTTAATGCTGGGGTGGGTGAAGGGGGAGCAGGGTTTGGAACCTGAGATGCCACCGGGTAACCCCTGTCGATCTCTCCGGGAATCCTCGCCACTGTCCCCTGCAGGGATTCTGAATTCGGGTTTGGGAACTCCCCAAATTGTCCAGCTGTCATTCATCGTAGTGTTAGTACGGGGTCATTGAACACTTTACCAAGTTGCCAACATTAATTTGGCATGCATTTTTTTGTTTTAGGTGCTACATAAAATGACACATTTTTGTTGTTTCTTTTTGAGACAAGGTCTCACTTTGTCCTCCAGGCTGGAGTGCAGTGGCGCATCACCATCACGGCTCACTGCAGCCTCGGCTTCCTGGGCTTGAGAGATCCTCCCGCCTCAGCCTTCCAATTAGCTAGTGCTACAGATGTGCGCCACCACGCCCGGCGAATTTTTTTTTTTTTTTTTTTTTGTAGGGGCAGGGTCTGGCTATGTTGTCCAGACTGGTATTGAACTCCTGGGCTCAGGCGATCTTCCTGCCTCAGCCTTTGCAAAGTGCTGGGATTACAGGGGTGAGCCCCCGCACCCGGCCAAATGGCACACACCTTGATGGTATTAAATGGTACTTGATAATTAGATCAACGCTAACAACAAGTCAAACTCCAAAGGGTTGGGAATCAGAGAATTAGGCCTGTATATATGGAAGCAGTACGGCCTTATAATAGGGGCTTAAAAAATGTTTATTGAATGATGGTTGGCTAACTTCTGTAAATGCTAGGCTGATGAAATTAATAATTGTAACTCACCATTAGCTAGTGTATACCCAGACTAGGGACCATGTCTGGTCTGTTCTGCTCACCATTGAATCCCCAGCACTTAGTAAAAAGCCTAGTACACCTAGAGTTGATACTCTTTATGCTCCCGAGTGAATAAATCGAAACTTGAAACCAGTACAAATCTAGTTCCTCTGTGGTCTGCGCTTTTAGTGTCCTGGAGTAGTTCCAAATGGTATTTGCATTTTTAAAAAGTCTTCTGGGGCCGGGTGCGGTGGCTCAAGCCTGTAATCTCAGCACTTTGGGAGGCCGAGGCGGGCGGATCACGAGGTCAGGAGATCGAGACCATCCTGGCTAACACGGTGAAACACCGTCTCTACTAAAAAATACAAAAAACTAGCCGGGCGAGGTGGCGGGCGCCTGTGGTCCCAGCTACTCGGGAGGCTGAGGCAGGAGAATGGCGTAAACCTGGGAGGCGGAGCTTGCAGTGAGCTGAGATCTGGCCACTGCACTCCAGCCTGGGTGGCAGAGCGAGACTCCGTCTCAAAAAAAATAAATAAATAAAATAAAAAAATAAATAAAAATAAAAAGTCTTCTCTATACTTGTTTGTCATCTTTCTCACAGCATTTTCAAGGAGCTTTGTTTACTCATCTTTGGTTCCAGTTTACCCCTACTGCTTCCTTTTCTTTTTTTCCTCTCACACTGCGTATTTCAATAAATTTTCTCCAGCAGTTTAATTCGATTTCATACCACTCCTCTCCTTGTTTGCAGATAATCTCTCTGATATATTTTCTATTGTGTATGATTTTTTTATTTATAAAGTTGCAAGGAACACACTAAGTAGAACTGGCAGGGTTAGGTATGATGTATTGAATGGTGGCTTGATGGGAACACCTGTTCTGTCCTCTTCTTCCATAGGAAGAGTTTAAAGAACGCTGCAGTCAGTGTGCTGCTGTCTCATGGGGCCTTACTGATGAAGGCAAATATTATTGCACTTCTTGCCACAATGTTACAGAGGTAAGTAACAAATACCATTTATGAGTTTGCTTATGTTTTAAAAATTACCATTTCACAGCCTGATATGTAGTCTAAGGTCCCAAAGAATTTGTTAGTTTTTGTCACTCATGCAATGCCAACATTCCAAGGATGTGAGTGGTCTTGGTACTTACACATAGGTTAAGGGATTTGTGAATTAGATTGAGGATTAGTTTTTGAAATTATGTTGGGCCACATTTATAAATGATTTCTTAGTCAGAGTATATGGTTGAGGGAAATAATTAAAATTATACTTAGAAGATGATGCATTTCTTTTTATTAGTACTTATTTACATTTTTTAATGTGTCGTGGTGCTTAGAGGTTTGGAAGATGGAATGTTAGAAAACTTGAGGACTGGGCTGGGCGCGGTGGCTTATGCCTATAATCCCAGCACTTTGGGAGGCTGAGGCAGGTGGATCACCTGAGGTCAGGAGTTCGAGACCAGCCTGGCCAACATGGGGAAACCCTGTCTCTACCAAAAATACAAAAATTAGTCGGGGCGTGGTAGCATGCGCCTGTAGTCCCAGCTACTTGGGAGGCTGAGGCAGGAGAATTGCTTGAACCCAGGAGGCAGAGGTTGCAGTGAGATGAGATCACGCCACTGTACTCCAGCCTGGGCAACAGAGCAAGACTGCATCTAAAAAAAAAAAAAAAAGCTTGAGGACTGTTGGGAATATTGGAACTACACCTCATTATTCTTTTATCTTTGTATAGTACCTTACACATTACAAAGTGTTTTGGATCCATTATCTCATTTCCTCCTCATCACCAATGTGACAGCCTATTGATAGGGCTCACAAGTTGAGTGAGTTTGCCAAAGTTACCCCAGCTTCCAGACTTGAAATGTGAGTCTTCTGACTTCAGTGTTCATTTTACCCATCATAACCTGCCTGTTAAAGTAGAGATTGTCATACTGTCCTGTGTAACCTTGGTAAACGAGGCTACCTTCACATTGTGAGGGCTAGGTTCCTATTGTGGTGAACACACCTGCAGGCCAGCATCACCAAAATAATAAAGGGTATAGAGAGTCTGCTACTGGACAGGCTAAATGTGGCCAGGACTCTCCTCTGTGGAAAAGGATTTCCTCAAAGTCTACAGAGCCAGGAAGGAACAAATGTTACCTTCACCATACAGGCTTAAGAAAGGCAAATTTGAGACAATAAAAGTAACTGTGTAGACTTCTGCTTCTGGCTGAGATGGAAGTAACAGAGACCAGACTTACCTTTGTCCCCTAAACAAACGAAAAACCTGGACAAAATATATGAAACGAGTAAAAGGAAAAAAAATTTTCCGTTGAAAAAAACTGGTGAATTGAGCTTGCAAGTCTGTCACACAAGTGCTTTTTCCTTGAGACAGTGTTCTTGAGTCTGTAGCTGGAATGCTTATCTCCGCTTCCTGTTTAGTCACACAGAATATTAAAAAGATATGTGCTCACTTGATGAAATTGTTTGGGGTGATGGAGATATTTATTATCTTGATTATAGTGATGGTTTCATGGAGATATATTTTGTGTGTGTGTCTGTGTATGTCAGATTGTGCACCTGACAGATGTGTACTTTGGTCCTCACCCTCAGTGTGTAGTAAGGGAGCTAGCAGTTTTACTCACTGTTGCTTTTGTACTGTAGTGCAGGTGTAAACACAGTGAAGAAAGGTTGTGTCTAATGGAGTATTTGCCGTTAGTAGATGAAGTCCACATACTATTTTTATAAGAGTTGAACTACATTAACTAATTGCTTTTCTGTTTTCTGGTTTTGATAGTTTCTGTTTGATTCTGTTTGATCAAATCTGCTGCAGTCATTTTTTAGTTTGAAAGATCCTAATACCACTACCTAGCTCCACATTTGAAAGACTGTTAACTCCTGTGGAGTAATTTGTCAAGAATGTAGCGTTCATGAAGATGGACCACATCTTTATAAAGACCGAGAACCTAGCTCAGTGCCTTCCTTTCAGACAACGGGCTTAAAGGAAAAAAAAGTTATGCGTTGCACAACTTCAGTAGTTATTCTCGGCTTTATGGTTGATCCAAGCATGTTCTTCACATGGACTGTGAGAATATGATGTGGTTGGGGCTCCCTGGAGCTGAGCAGTGTGGTGATGGTGATGCTGAAATACAGTGGGTGGAGAATGACAAGTGAGACAGTTACAGTGGTGAAGAATGGAAGTGATGGTGCAGCTTGCCTTATTTTTCTGTCCCCTTTACTGCCCCCTCTTCCTCAGCATGTAACTGTCAAGTTCCAGACACGCTCTGCAATCTGGGAAAGGACTTCCGTGATACAGGAACCAAAATGTTATCCTGATATATTTTATCCAGGAAAAAAAAAATGTAAGGTCATAAATTTGTTCAATTTAGACAATAGATATTTTTGCAAGAGTTCATGGATATTTAAAAAGGTGTAGGCTAGACTTGTGTGAGTTTAATAGATTTTATGATTATAAGAGCAATGCGTGTTTACTATAGAAAATTTGGAAATTATGAAGATGAAAGCTAAAATCACCCAGTAATCTCTACATTTGTCTCTTTTTTCCTGTGTATGAAATGGAGAAAGGGATGTGTGAGTACTGTTCAATCTGTTTCCATAACAATTTGGAAAACTACTTTATCTAAACATTTGCAGACATTTTTTATAGACTGTAAATATTCTGTAATAGCCATTTCGGTAATTTAATTAATTATTGCTCTAGTTTTGGATGTTTTTACTTTTTCACGTTTTTTACTCTTTCACATTTTGTCTAGTACAAATTTTAAGTCTTTTTTTCCTGGCTATCCTTTGTAAGTTTTATTGTCTTTGCTAGATAATGGCTTTGTATTTATTTTGACATGTCTTACGTTCTCAGTGTGGCCAAACCCAGTATACAAAATTGCTTTGAATATGGTTTCTGTGACTAGAGAGGTTACATTTCAGAACTCCTGTTGGTAGAGACATGTCTTTTATTCTTATGGAGAGTTAAAGATAAATTTCATTCCAAATCTCTAAATTTAGAAAAGCAGTAATGTCCTCTGTTGGTTAAAAATCCTAACCTTTTCTTCTGGTATTAAGACTCAATAATGGGGGCTGGGCATGGTGGCACACTCCTATAAGCCCAGCACTTTGGGAGACCAAAGTAGGTGGATCACCTGAGGTTGGGAGTTTGAGAGCAGCCTGACCAACATGGAGAAACCCCATCTCTACTAAAAATACAAAATTAGCCGGGCGTGGTGGCGCATGCCTGTGATCCCAGCTACTCGGGAGGCTGAGGCAGGAGAATTGCTTGAACCTGGGAGGCGGAGGTTGCAGTGAGCTGAGATAGTGCCATTGCACTCTAGCCTGGGCGACAAGAGCGAAATTCCCCTCTCAAAAAAAAAAAAAAAAAAAAAAAAAAAAAAAAAAAACTCAATAATGGGAACATTTATTCTACTTTATGGAATAAAGTGTGGCCTCATTTTAAAAAAAAAGACTCAACACTTTATTTTTAGTTGTGAGAGAGCCAGAATCTTTGATACTTGCCCTTGAGAGCAGTTAGGATTGAAGACTCTGGTATGAATTATACTAACCATTTCAGTCATTCTAAAATTCTGTAAGTTGATTAAAATAAAAGGTAATACGTACTTTTATAATTTCAGAAATGAAAGCAGTTTTAGAGTATTATTCAAAGACATGGAAAAGTAGGCCAAAAGTAATCTGTCTGTAGTTTAGGCATGACCACTTACAATAAATACATAAACTGTTTTAATACCAAAGTGTATTTTGCGTGGAGAAAAAAGTGAGTAAATTTAACTTTTGATTTGACTTGGTTTGTAAAAGTTAAAAAGTGATTTAAAATAAAGGTTATTCATTTAACAAACACTTTATGGTTGCTGTATCCCAGGCACTGTTTCTAGTTACTGAGAAATTTTGAATGAAAAAAAACAACATCAACATTAACTAGAATGTTAAATGTTTATAATTTTTCCAAGATTTTACCATCCTTCTTCCTGGCACTCATAATTTGGTTCATTATACTTTCCAGAAAATACTTGGAAATATGCTGGGGGGGGATGTAAAACTATCTTTTTAATGGTCTTTTTCTGTCCTGCAGAGATCTCAGGAAGTTATAAACACTGATCTTATTCCTAATACCCAAATAAAAGCCCTCAACCGGGGGCTTAAAAAAAAAACAACTCTGGTAAGTTCTTTCTTCACATGTGCTTAACATTCTTTATTCACAGCTTCACCTTCATGTTGAGAACATGGAATGGAATTTAAGTAGATTCTAGAGAAAATGCCAGATTTTATCTACTGGCATACGTTCTTCTGGCCTATGTTTGTTATTCATTGTGGTGAATATGATTTCCTGTACTTTTATGGAAAAAATGCTGACTTTCTGAAATAATTCAACCGTGGAATTGTTAGGTTAGGTGAGTTGAATACAATATTCAACTTCTAGAAATCCATTTCTCATATTGAATTTTGAACACATCCTTTTAAAATTGGGAAAATTATTTTCCCTTAAAATGGCCTCAGCATGAGTGTGCTTTTGAAAGATAAAGTCTTTCATTAATCCAGTGAGTACATATAATTAACCATTATTGAGAAGATCTTAGGTAAAGTCTAACTGATGGTTTTTATTTTTGACTAAGTACCGAGGAACAAATCCCCAAGTTTGAAACCAGGGTAATGATAATGGGACTCTTCTACATGAGATAGCTTTAAGGATACACACACATTTAAAAAAATGTGTGTATTTATTTGTATGTGTGTGTGTTATGAAATGTATGAAATACGTTAACATTCTTAGATGAATAACAGTGAATGCCTAAATGCTATCTCATGTTTCTGTTTAGCCTTTAGTAGTGACTTTTTATTAGGCTAAAAACCTGATTAACTTTTGTTAAATTTTATTGGAGTAAAACCCGATTAATTTTGCCTTGACCTACTTAAATAGTTAAAATGTGTAGTTTAAACATGCAGTTCTTAAGGAACTTCAGGTGCTTTATATTAGGTGTTAAGTGTCTTATAGTCAACCTCATCATCCTTAGTTTCTTCATTTGTAAAATGAGAATAAAATGCCATCTATATGGAAAATAGGAACACAGACTCAAAATTTAAAATACAACTTTATCAGTTTCTAAGAACAGTATGCAAGAAGAAGAGGGAGTATATGCATATAGCTTGAAGAGTTTAAACTTCCTCAGCTTATGGACCATTCAAAATTATTGGGTTTTCTGTTTTACTCTTACAACTTGAGACCCTTTCTGGGAAGGAATTGGGTTAGTCAGCAGAGTTGGGGAGACTTTGTGACATTTAGGTAAGGGAGAAGAGTTGAAGTCCTCTGCATTCTGCAGAGAAGAGATCTTGAAGTCAGTAACCGACCTCAAGCTCTGTGTAAAAAGTACTGATAACCAAGCTTTTGGAAGAATTACAGTATTTGTCCAGTGGTGAGGGGCAAACGTAAGGGTCTTCATAGACTTTTCCTTCAGCTCATAGTTGTCATTAACACGTATCTCTGTCTATTGTGGTGGCAGATTCTTCACAGTCTCTTAGGGTAGTTTTGAGTATTCAAGAAAATAACCCACTTAAAATACCCAGCACACACTTGGCACCTAGGTTGAGATCAGTATTAGTACCTTGCTTTCATTTTCTCCCTATAACCTAGAACCATTTCAGAAAAGCAGAATGCCATTGAGCAGTTTATTTTCTTTGAATGTTCTTACTCCCCTTTTCTGTACTCCTGTATCACGAGATCTTGACATTCGTCCGTTCATTCACTAGAAGTTCACCATTCCCTTGTGAGTTGGAACAGAAAAGCGGTGGAAGCAGTAACTTAGTACTTTCATTTAGGATTCCGCTGGGCATCGTTCGTCATTTAGGATTCTGCCGGGCATCGTTCGGGAAAACAGACATTTTTAAAACTTGTTTCACTTTTTTTTTTAACGTGGCGACTATTCATTTTTCTGCCTCTTAGGTAGTATTTTCAGAAAAATACAGATAATGGAAAACATTTGAAATCTGAAATTATACAAAATATTTAGTTTCAGCATTTGTATACACATTTGCCAGATTGGAAACAAGAATATAAGAATGGAAACCCTCTTCAGTGGTACAAAAACATTCAAGTTGCTAAGCTGCTAAGTTCTGGGTTAATTTTTAAAAAAAGAAAAATTCAAGTCGCAATGTGTAAAACACAAATTGTAACTGTAGTACAGCATTAAAGTTTGTAAATTAGGAATGTAAATGCTAAAACATGCTATTTGTCATTTAGAAAAAGGCTGGGATTGGTATGTGTGTGAAGGTTTCCAGAACATTCTTTGTCAACAAGCAGAAGCCTTAAAGAACCTTGGAATAGGTCCAGAGTTAAAGGTGAGTACATTTGTGACTAGATGTTAGCTTTACATATTGTTGTTTAAAGAACAGTAAGACTTAGAGTGGAACTAAGGAGAAATCAGTAATAACACTAGGGCTACTGGAAGAATAATTTTTCTGATGTTTTTGCTTTAACCTTTCAGTAGGTTAGCAGTTCTGGAAGTGTATTCTACAAGATGTAAATAAGCAGTACATCCAAAAGAAAAATTTAAAGGTTTTAGTCTTCAGATACTTCAGAAACAACAGGTTAAACAAAGTAAAACTCAAATAACTTGGGGAGTTTATTAGTACCGTTTATGTGTTAATGTGCTTGTTTAATTTCCAGGGAATGTCCTGTGTGGTATCACAATTTGAGAACAGAGTCATTTGGTGTATGTACATAACGTCTTTCAGGACTTGAGTTCCACAGAATGCACTTTGGACAGTGATATGCTCAACCAGTCGTTCACCTGAGTGTGCATCAGAATCACCTGGAGGGCTTGATAAAACATCAATCACTGGACCTTAATCCCTGAATTTCTGAGTTAGTGTGTCTGAGTAGGGCCCAAGAATGTGCATTTCTAAAGTTCTTATGGGACACCGATGCTTCCGGTCCGGGGACCACACTTTGACTTTCCTGCCTTCCTGGAGCAACGTAGTATTTCTGCAATTATTTGAATTCACATTCGTTCATCTAGTGAAAGCCATTTAAAGAATCCTTTAAAAAGCCAGCTACGGCTGGGCGCGGTGGCTCAAGCCTGTAATCCCAGCACTTTGGGAGGCCGAGAGGAGCAGATCACGAAGTCAGGAGACCGAGACCATCCTGGCGAACACGGTGAAACCCCGTCTCTAAAAAAATACAAAAAACTAGCCGGGCGAGGTGGCGGGCGCCTGTAGTCCCAGCTACTCGGGAGGCTGAGGCAGGAGAATGGCGTAAACCCGGAAGGCAGAGCTTGCAGTGAGCTGAGATCCGGCCACTGCACTCCAGCCTGGGCGACAGAGCGAGACTCCGTCTGGGAAAAAAAAAAAAAAAAAGCCAGTTATTTAGCAACAAGTTGTTCCCTTGCTTCATATGCTTCATTGGAAACCAACTGTTGAGAGGTCCAGCCTAGTTGAGGAGAGGGATTTAGGTGTATGTGAAATGAATAGACATGAATTTATATGGTGGTATACTCATAAGTGAATTTTTTTTTTTTTTTTTTTTTTTTTTTTTTTTTTTAAGAGAGGTAGTCTGGCTCTTGTTGCCCAGGCTGGAGTGCAGTGGCACAATCTTGGCTAACTGCAACCTCCACCTCCCGTGTTCAAAGCAATTCTCCTGTCTCAGCCTCCTGAGTAGCTGGGACTACAGGCACACACTGCTACACCTGGCTAATTTTTATATTTAGAAGAGATGGGGTTTCACCATGTTGCGCAGGCTGGGCTCAAACTCCTGAGCTCAGGCAATCCACCCACCTCGGTCTCTCAAAGTGTTAGGATTACAGGCGTGAGCCACTGCACCCGGCCCTCATAAGTGATATTAAAGGCAAAAAGAGAACAGATAAAGATCAACGTGGGCTGCAGGTCACCAAGGAAAGATTTGTAGAGGAGCCTCTGCTGTTCAAACTGGTGGCTGGGGCAAGCCCAAACAGAAACAACTACATTTCCAATGCATGGCCTAAATGGATGCTGGGCCTACCCTGAAAGGCGTTAAGTATTAAAAATTCAGAAAGCATGAAGCAACAGAGGCTTACCCATAATAGTGTTTGCATTAGGTATGATAGCTGATAGTGGGGGTTTGTGATCTGGTTTCTGCTCACGTAGTCATTCTATGTATACATGTTTAGAAACAATTTATATACTTACACTGTATAGCCGTGGCAGGGTTTATTCCTATGTAACTTTATGCTCAACCTCATTAGGGGTTAATTCTGAACACAATTTTTCTGAATTAGCCAATGAGCATAACTCTTTAGACCTCATCAGTTGAGTGGCATTATGCCATGTACACAGGCTCCAAAATCAGAACTGACTCCACATCCTATTGATAGTTTTTCTACTTACCGCGCTGGGTAATCTTGGACAAGTTACTCATTTTCTTCAATGGTAAAATGAAGCTAATAGCTATCTTACAATATTGTGTTGGAGCTAAGGGATGCCTGGTACCTAGTAGATGATGAATAAATGGAAGAGTCTTTTTGTTTGTTTTTTTTTTTTCCTTTGTGAGACAGGGTCTTGCTCTGTTGCCCAGACTGGAGTGCAGTGACCTGATCATGGCTCACTGCAGCCCCAACCTCCCAGAGTCGAGCGATCCTCCCACCCTCAACCTCCCAAGTAGCTGGGACTACAGATGTGTGCCACCATACCTAGCTAAACTTTTTGATTTTTTGTAGCGATGAGGTCTCACCATGTTGCCCAGGCTGGTTTTGAACTCCTGGGCTCAAGCAGTTTCTCCTGCCTCGGCCTCCCAAAGTCTGGAGATTACAGTAGTGAGGCCACTGCCCGGCCGGAAGAGTCTTTTGCTTAGTGTTACTTTCACTTGGGACTGGTTAGTAAACCTGGTAAACAACTTTGCCCCTAACTAAAAGTGTAGTCATGTATCAGTTGCTTTCCTACTCTGATCCTTAATTTACTAATATGCAAAAGAAAGGACTCAACTAGGTTATTTTAATGTCTTTCTCTAAAATCTAAAATTAAGAAGGATTTTTTTCAGCATTTCTCATGTACCTGATACTATGATGATATTATAATTCTTTTTAAGGAAAAGCAGGTAAGAAGACATGTAGATGGAAGACTTAACCAGCCCTCCAGGTGATTCTGATGCACACTTAAGCTTGAGAACCACTGGTTCAACATATTAATCCCCAATGTGCATTTTGTGGAACTCATTTTCTGATAGATGCTACATACAGACACCAAAGATTTTGTTCTCAAATTGTGAATACCACATAAAACATTTACTGGAAATTTATATATAATATGTAAAATACAAGAGAGCTGTGCTATAGATGTGCCTGTACATTTGTTGTCATAACCTGAATCATCCCCCACTCATTTCCCTTCCTCCTTAGAATGACGTTTTACATAATTTTTGGAAGCGCTACCTTCAGAAAAGCAAGCAGGCGTATTGTAAGAACCCAGTTTATACCACTGGAAGGAAACCTACAGTAAGTCACAAGTCTGAAGCTGGATTAAAAAACATGTCTGTTGAGATGTAGAGATGAAGATGGGTTCCTGACCAGTTTGAGTGTCTGAGATTATGATGCTTGTCAGAGGATTTTCAGTTAAGAGGCTTCTGTTACAGTCCAGAAGGACAGGGTCACTGACATATAAATATTTTGGGGTTAACTTAAGATTTTTTTTAAAAAGGTTTTGCTAGAGTTGAGTAAATTCTTGTGTAAAGCAATACTAGCATCTCGCTAAAATCTTAGTGAATAAATAAGCAGTAAGTAAAATATTAAGCTGATACATGAATTGGTAAGATAATTTCTACTTCAATTTTGAAAGGAAATGGGAACAATTACTTTTAATTAGAAGCATAGTTTTCTCAGGTATATCCATTAAATATTTCCTTAGTGCTTTGGATATAACTGTTTTGAGAACAATAAGAGGCCTGCTTCTGAATCCTGGTCCCTACTTTTGAGCTGTATTATCTTTCGTGATAATTATTGAAAATGTGCAGAAGAAGCAAATTAACAAGCAAATATAGAGAGGGGGACAGTGGGGAAGGGTGCTATTTAATAAAAGGTTGTCATGGAGGCCCTTGCTGATGAGGGAGCTGAAGTGATGAAGAAAGTCAGAGAGTAAACCATGGGATATCTAGAGTAAGAAATGCAGAATTTCAGGTCTTACCAAGACCAGTTGAATGCAGGTATGCATTTAAGAAGTCCCTGGGTGCTTCCTATACACAGTACACTGAAGTCTGAGAAGCACTGGTATAGATGAGAAGTGATGGTGGCTGGGACCAGGAGGTAGAACTGGAGGTGTTAAGTGATAGGATTCTATATAAAGTCTGAAGATAGAGCCAACAGAATTTCCTGATGGATTGGATGTGGGGTGTGGGAGAAAGAGAGGAATAGAAGTCAATGATGACTCTAAGGTTTTTGACCTGAGCAGCTGGAAGGAAGGAGTTGCCATCAACTGAAGGGTAAGTGGGCCAGGAAGATCAAGGGTTCCGTTTTAGACATGTTAAGTTTGAGACAGCTGTTAGCATCTGTGTTAGTCCATTTTCACACTGCTATAAAAATACTACCTGAGACAGGGCAATTTCTAAACAAAAGAAGTTTAATTGACTCACAGTTCCACATGGTTGGGGAGGCCCTAGAAAACATGTAATCATGGCCCAAGGATAGGGGAAGTAAGGCATGTCTTACATGGCAGCAGGAGAGAGAGAGGGAGAGAGGCAGAGAGAGAATGCGTGTGTGTGAGAAAGCGCATACAGAGGGAAACCGCCACTTTTAAAACCATTAGATTGCATGAGAACTCCCTCACTATCTCATGAGAACAGCATGGGGGAAACCACCCCCATGATCCAGTCACCTCTCACCAGGTCCCTCTCACAACATGTGGAGATTACAATTCGAGATGAGAAATTTGATTGGGGACAGAGCCAAATCATATCATTCCACCTCTGGCCCCTGCCAAATCTCATGTCCTTCTCACATTGCAAAATCAATCTTGCCTTCCCAACAGTCTACCAAAGTCTTAAATCATTCCAGCATTAACTCATTAACTCAGAAGTCCAAGTCCAAAGTCTCATCTGAGACAAGGCAAGTCCTTTCCACCTATAAGCCTGTAAAATCAAAAACAAGCTAGTTACTTCCAAGATGAAATGAGGTTACAGGCATTGGGTAAATGTTCCCAATCCCCATGGGATAAGTTGGCCAAAACAAAGGGACCACAGGCCCCATACAAGTCTGAAACCCAGCAGGGCATTCACTAAACCTTAAAGCTCCAAAATAAGCTTTGACTCCATGTCTCACATCTAGGCATGCTGATGCAAGGAGTGGTCCCACAAGGTCTTGGGCAGCTCTGCTCCTGTGACTCTGCAGGAGCCGTGTGGTCCAGAGTTTCATGGACCAGAGTTGACTGTCTGTGGCTTTCCAAGCGCATAGTGCAAGATGTCAGTGGATCTACCATTCTGGGGTCTGCAGGACGGTGGCCCTCTTCTCACAGCTCCACTAGGCAGTGCCCCAGTGGGGACTCTGTGTTGGGGTTCCAATCCCACATTTCCCCTCTGCATTGTCCTAGAAGAGGTTCTCCATAAGGGCTCTGCCTCTGCAGCAGTCTTCTGCCTGGACATCCAGGCATTTCCCTTCATCCTCTGTAATCTAGGCAGAGGTTCCCAAACCTCAGCTCTTATCTTCTATGCACCCACAGGCCCATCACCACATGGAAGCTGCCAAAGCTTGAGGCTTGCACCCTCTGAAACCATGGCCTGAGCTATACTTTGGTGCCTTTTAGCCATGGCTGGAGCTGGAGTGGCTGGGATGCAGGGTGCTATATCCTGAGGCTACACAAAGTAGCTGCGCCCTGGACCTGGCCTGCAAAACCATTTTTCCCTCCTAGGCCTCTGGGCCTGTGATGGGAGGGGCTGTCTCAAAGATCTCTGACATGTCCTGGAGACATTTTCCCCATTGTCTTGAGTGTTAACATTCACTCCTCATTACTTATGCAGATTTCTATAGCCGGCTTGAATTTTCTCCCCAGAAAATGGGTTTTTCTTTTCTAGCTTGTGGTCCGGCTGCAAATATTCCAAACTTTTATGCTCTGCTTCCCTTTTAAATAAAAGTTCCAGTTTCAGATAATCTCTTTGTGAATGCACATGACTGAATGCTTTCAGAATCAGCCAGGTCACCTCTTGAATGCTTTGCTGCTCAGAAATTTCTTCTGCCAGATACCCTGAATCGTCTCAACTTCAAAGTTCTACAGATCTCTAGGGCAGGGGCAAAATGCCACCAGTCTCTTTGCTAAAGCGTGTAGCAAGAGTAACCTTTATTCCAGTTCCCAATAAGTTCCTCATCTCCATCTGAAACCACCTCAGCCTGGACTTCATTGTCCATATCACTATCAGCTTTTTTTTTTTTTTTTTTTTTTGAGAGGGAATGTTGCTTTGTTGCCCAGGCTGGAGTGCAGTGGCACCACCTTGGCTCACTGCAACCTCTGCCTCCTGGGTTCAAGTGATTTTTGTGGCTTAGCCTCCTGAGTAGCTGGGACTGCAGACGCATGCCACCATGCCCAGCTACTTTTTTGTGTTTTTAGTAGAGATGGGGTTTCACCATGTTGGTCAGGCTCACCTCTGCCTCTCAAAGTGCTGAGATTACAAGCGTGAGCCATCACACCTGGCCACTAACAGCATTTTGATCACAATCATTCAACAAGTTTCTAGGAAGTTTCAAACCTTCTTTGATCTTCCTGTCTTCTTCTGAGCCCTCCAAACTGTTCCAACCCCTGCTTGTTACCCAGTTCCAAAGTTGCTTCCACATTTTCAAGTATCTTTATGGTGGTATTCCACTTCTGGTACCAATTTCCTGTATTAGTCTGTTTCCACACTCCTATAAAGATACTACCTGAGACTGGGTAATTTATAAACAAAAGAGGTTTAATGGGCTCAGAGTTCTGCATGGCAGGGGCCTCAGGAAACTTTAAATCATGGTGGAAAGCAAAGGTGAAGCAAGACATGTCTTCCAGCAGGAGAGAGAGCGCGTGCAGGGGAAACTGCCACTTTTAAAATGATCAGATCTCATGAGAACTCCCTCACTATCACAAGAACAGCCTGGGGGAAACTTCCCCATGATCCAGTCACTTCCCTCTAGGTCCCTCCCTCCAGACATGGGATTACAATTCAAGAGATTTGGGTGGGGACACAGAGCCAAACCATAGCAGCATCCAAGAGGAAATTTCAAGTATGCAGTTAGATATAAAAGTCTGCAGTTCGGGAGAGAGGTCTGGGCTGGAGACAAATTTTGAAACTGTTAGTTTATATTATAATCATGAAATCTTAACATGCCATTGTTTGTAAGATACACCATTATTTTAAGTACTGTTATGAAAGAAAAGAAGGCCGGGTGCGGTGGCTCAAGCCTGTAATCCCAGCACTTTGGGAGGCCAAGACGGGCGGATCACGAGGTCAGGAGATCGAGACCATCGTGGCTAACACGGTGAAACCCCGTCTCTACTAAAAACTACAAAAAAACTAGCCGGGCGACGTGGCACCGCCTGTAGTCCCAGCTACCCGGGAGGCTGAGACAGGAGAATGGCGTGAACCCGGGAGGCGGAGCTTGCAGTGAGCTGAGATCCGGCCACAGCACTCCAGCCTGGGTGACAGAGCGAGACTCCGTCTCAAAAAAAAAAAAAAAAAAAAAAGAAAGAAAAGAGTGCTGCAAATTCAGTTGTGACATGCCAGTGATTGTAAGATAAATCTCAATTTCTAGGATGTTAAAATGTGGTATGGGGGGTACATTTTACAATTTGAAGATAGTAGCTAGTATTTAAAACCGTAAGACCAGATGACATCACCAAGGTGTAAAGACAGAGAGAGGACCAATAACTTAGCTCTGGGTCATTCTAGGGTTAAGATGTTTGGGATAAAAAGGAACTGGCAAAAAAATTCTTAGGAACAATGTGAAGTAAGAGGACAGCTGAGAGAATGAGCACTCTGGAAACCAAGGGAACAAAGTGTTTCAAGAAGAGAACAGTGATCCAGCTGTGATAAATGCTGTCACTAGGTCAAGAAGGAAGAGGGCTGCAAAGTGGTTAGTGGAGCAGTGGGATCAAAACCTTGATTGGAATGAAATATAAGGTAGACTGAGAGGAGAGAAATTGGAGACAACAAATCTGGACTTTTTCAAGGCATTTTGCTGCAACAAGTACAAAGAAATTCCATGGTTTCTGGGGTCAAGGGAGAGCTTTAAAAAAGTGGGATAAATGGTAGCATATTTGTGTAGTGATAGGAATGATGCAGGAGAGAAGAAAAATTTGCAATGGAGAGAAAGAGTTGATGTGAATCTTTGAACAGATATCTTTGAATATACAGAGAGGTGGGATCAAGTGTGCAAATAGAGAAACTGGGTTTAGACAGGAGTTTGAATCGTCCAGAAGAATCCGGCAGAGGCAGAATATGTGGTAGAGTTGCTGGCAGTGGTTACCTGTGGGAACCTGTGGAATTTTTCTCAGTGTGTTCATGCTTATCAGCCAGCTTTCTGGTGTAGCCTCCTTCTGACCGGGCTTCCCTGTGGGGAGGGGATATGCTTGCCAGAGGACACAAGCATCTTATTTCATTCTGAGTTTTTTTTTTTCTCCTTCATTGTCTTGTGAGCCTCTTTACCAGGAGTCTTATCTTCCTGTAATAAGATCAAGTTTATTGGCTTGCAAGGTTGAAATCATGGCTTTTTGACTGATTGGTTTGCCTAGGTAATGTCAGCTAATGAGGTATTTAGGTAGCCAGCCAGCTG
Source organism: Rhinopithecus roxellana (assembly GCF_007565055.1). Taxonomy (NCBI): domain Eukaryota; kingdom Metazoa; phylum Chordata; class Mammalia; order Primates; family Cercopithecidae; genus Rhinopithecus; species Rhinopithecus roxellana. The sequence goes on from NC_044565.1 coordinate 87,196,383, forward strand.
ACCTTTGTAGGGACACTCTGTCATTTCAACAGTACATGTGTGAACAGTTAAACAGTAGTATAAGATAGTATATCCTTGTTGATTACATGTTACAAATCATATGTGCTATAGGAGTTCAAGGAAAGGAGAAATCACTGAAGAGTGGGTTGGAAAGATGGCATGATGAGTAAGTAATGAGTTAGAGGGAGGAAAAGGGATAGTTCAGGCGGGTGAACCAGAGTTAACAAAGATACCAAGCAACAATTCCCCAGGTAGGTTTGGTAAAAAGAAGCCAGCCAGCGTGTGTGGAGTCACTGATGTGCAATGTTTTCAGTGGTGAAGATATTAGCGCTGTCAGAGAGATGTTCATGGAAGAAGGAGACCTGATGGCAGGGCTGGCAGCCGGTTTCCTCGCCCATCCTTGTCTGTGGTTCTTCTCCAAGAAGCACTGCTGGGAGCTGTCAGGAGCATGTTTCAGAAGTAAAGGGGACTTGGCAGACAGTTGCAGTTTTCTAGGAGTGGTTTCTTTTAGGGTGCTTGTGATAGTCGGGAGTTGTTTAAGTTCACAGAAATTAACTGTTTAAAACTGTTATGCAATGATTTTATTTATATTATTTTGCAAACAGGTATTAGAAGATAATCTAAGTCATTCAGACTGGGCTAGTGAGCCTGAGCTGCTAAGTGATGTCAGCTGTCCTCCTTTTCTTGAAAGTGGAGCAGAGTCTCAGTCTGACATCCACACTCGAAAACCTTTCCCCATCAGCAAAGCATCACAATCAGGTAAAAATGAGAACCAAACCATTTAGAATTTTGAAGCTGGTATGCCCCTTAA